>NC_081796.1:20112783-20469033 GCF_963082965.1 Carassius carassius
AGACTTTATTAAAGAGTTTGGTGATTTTACATCCGAGTTAGTTCTGGCTGCAGATAAAGTTTTAATAGTTGGTGATTTTAATATCCATGTTGATAATGAAAACGATGCATTGGGATCAGCATTTATAGACATTCTGAACTCTATTGGTGTTAGACAACACGTTTCAGGACCTACTCATTGTCGAAATCATACTCTAGATTTAATACTGTCACATGGAATTGATGTTGATGGTGTTGAAATTATTCAGCCAAGTGATGATATCTCAGATCATTATTTAGTTCTTTGCAAAATTCATATAGCCAAAATTGTAAATTCTACTTCTTGTTACAAGTATGGAAGAACCATCACTTCTAACACAAAAGACTGCTTTTTAAGTTATCTTCCTGATGTATCCAAATTCCTTAGCATATCCAAAACCTCAGAACAACTTGATGATGTAACAGAAACTATGGACTCTCTCTTTTCTAGCACTTTAAATAAAGTTGCTCCTTTACGCTTAAGGAAGGTTAAGGAAAACAGTTTGACACCATGGTATAATGAGCATACTCGCACCCTAAAGAGAGCAGCCCGAAAAATGGAGCGCAGCTGGAGGAAAACAAAACTAGAGGTATTTCGTATTGCTTGGCGGGAAAGTAACATATCCTACAGAAAAGCATTAAAAACTGCTAGATCCGATTACTTTTCTTCTCTTTTAGAAGAAAACAAACATAACCCCAGGTATTTATTCAATACAGTGGCTAAATTAACGAAAAATAAAGCCTTAACAAGTGTTGACATTTCCCAACACCACAGCAGTAATGACTTTATGATCTACTTTACTTCTAAAATCAATACTATTAGAGATAAAATTGCAACCATTCAGCCGTCAGCTACAGTATCACATCAGACAGTGCACTATAGATCCCCTGAGGAACAGTTCCACTCATTCTCTACTATAGGAGAGGAAGAATTGTATAAACTTGTTAAATCATCTAAACCAACAACATGTATATTAGACCCTATACCATCTAAGCTCCTGAAAGAGGTGCTTCCAGAAGTCATAGATCCTCTTCTGACTATTATTAATTCCTCATTGTCATTAGGACATGTCCCCAAAACCTTAAAACTGGCTGTTATTAAGCCTCTCATCAAAAAACCACAACTTGACCCCAAAGAACTAGTTAATTATAGACCAATCTCGAATCTCCCTTTTCTGTCCAAGATACTAGAAAAGGTGGTATCCACACAATTATATTCCTTCTTAGAGAAAAATGGTATATGTGAGGATTTCCAGTCAGGATTTAGACCGTATCATAGTACTGAGACTGCTCTTCTTAGAGTTACAAATGATCTGCTCTTATCATCTGATCGTGGGTGTATCTCTCTATTAGTTTTATTGGATCTTAGTGCTGCGTTTGACACAATTGACCACAACATTCTTTTGCATAGACTTGAATACTTTGTTGGCATCAGTGGAAGTGCATTAGCATGGTTTAAATCGTACTTATATGACCGCCATCAGTTCGTAGCAGTGAATGAAGATGTATCCTATCGATCACAAGTGCAGTATGGAGTACCTCAAGGCTCAGTACTAGGGCCGCTACTCTTCACGCTTTATATGTTACCCTTGGGAGATATCATCAGGAAACATGGTGTTAGCTTTCACTGTTATGCTGATGATACTCAGCTCTATATTTCTTCGCAGCCCGGTGAAACACACCAATTTGAAAAACTAATGGATTGCATAGTCGATATAAAAAACTGGATGACGAGTAATTTCTTACTGCTAAATTCTGAAAAAACAGAGGTGTTAATTATAGGACCTAAAAACTCTGCTTGTAATAACCTGGAACACTGTCTAAGACTTGATGGTTGCTCTGTCAATTCTTCATCATCAGTTAGGAACCTAGGTGTGCTACTTGATCGCAATCTTTCCTTAGAAAGCCACGTTTCTAGCATTTGTAAAACTGCATTTTTCCATCTCAAAAATATATCTAAATTACGGCCTATGCTCTCAATGTCAAATGCAGAAATGTTAATCCATGCATTTATGACCTCAAGGTTAGATTATTGTAATGCTTTATTGGGTGGTTGTTCTGCACGCTTAGTAAACAAACTACAGCTAGTCCAACATGCAGCAGCAAGAGTTCTTACTAGAACCAGGAAGTATGACCATATTAGCCCGGTCCTGTCAACACTGCACTGGCTCCCTATCAAGCATCGCATAGATTTTAAAATATTGCTTATTACTTATAAAGCCCTGAATGGTTTAGCACCTCAGTATTTGAATGAGCTCCTTTTACATTATAATCCTCTACGTCCGCTACGTTCTCAAAACTCAGGCAATTTGATAATACCTAGAATATCAAAATCAACTGCAGGCGGCAGATCCTTTTCCTATTTGGCGCCCAAACTCTGGAATAACCTACCTAACATTGTTCGGGAGGCAGACACACTCTTGCAGTTTAAATCTAGATTAAAGACCCATCTCTTTAACCTGGCATACACATAACATACTAATATGCTTTTATTATCCAAATCCGTTAAAGGATTTTTAGGCTGCATTAATTAGGTAAACCGGAACCGGAAACACTTCCCATAACAACCTATGTACTTGCTACATTATTAGAAGAATGGCATCTACGCTAATATTTGTCTGTTTCTCTCTTGTTCCGAGGTCACCGTGGCCACCAGATCCAGTCTGTGTCCAGATCAGAGGGTCACTGCAGTCACCCGGATCCAATACGTATCCAGACCAGATGGTGGATCAGCACCTAGAAAGGAGCTCTAAATCCCTGAATGACAGCGGAGACCAGGACAACTAGAGCCCCAGATACAGATCCCCTGTAAAGACCTTGTCTCAGAGGAGCACCAGGACAAGACCACAGGAAACAGATGATTCTTCTGCACAATCTGACTTTGCTGCAGCCTGGAATTGAACTACTGGTTTCGTCTGGTCAGAGGAGAACTGGCCCCCCAACTGAGCCTGGTTTCTCCCAAGGTTTTTTTCTCCATTCTGTCACCGATGGAGTTTCGGTTCCTTGCCGCTGTCGCCTCTGGCTTGCTTAGTTGGGGACACTTCATCTACAGCGATATCGTTGACTTGATTGCAAATAAATGCACAGACACTATTTAACTGAACAGAGATGACATAACTGAATCCAATGATGAACTGCCTTTAACTCTCATTTTTGCATTATTGACACTGTTTTCCTAATGAATGTTGTTCAGTTGCTTTGACGCAATGTATTTTGTTTAAAGCGCTATATAAATAAAGGTGACATTAAAGCGCTACAAACCCAAGAACTGAACCCTGAAAAGAGTCCACTCAGTCAGCTAGTTCTGAGACTTACTAACCTGACTAACTCTACTAACACTAACCAGTCTCAGACCAGCACGGCTTCTCACCCAAACATCAAAATCAATCAAATTAGCAAACAATCTAAAAATACATATCTGGAACATTGGGATCAAGAAACTAAAACACAAAGTAAATTACAATTCTATCGAACTCTAAAATCTGATTATGAATATGAAGATTATCTTCAGAGTGTCAGAGACACAAAGCAGAGACGGATCCTGACCAAGTACAGGCTCAGTGAGCACAGTCTAGCCATCGAGACGGGCAGACACAGAAAGAGCTGGTTACCCAGAGAGAGAAGAGTGTGTGTGCTCACTGTCAGACAGGAGAGATCGAGACAGAGACGCACTTCCCCCTGCACTATCAGAAATACACCTCCATAAGAGACCTATACTTCAACAAATTCACCAACTTAATAAAGAACTTTACATCAATTAGTGAAACAGGAAAATGAAAGATAATATTAGGAGAGGGACACACAGCAGCACTGGCTGCGAGATACATATGGACGTGCCACAGCCTGAGAGACAGCAGGTGAACGTGTGTGTGTGTGTGTGTGTGTGTGTGTCTGACCCTATTGTGCACCACAGTGGTCCTTAGTATGTTTGTGTATTTCTATGTAAGTATAAGACTGTGGTATCAAATGTTCACACAAATGTTATAATTTGTTAGTTTAATATTATAAGATGTTATTATAATCAGTTCCATTACTGTGATGTTCATTTTGTTATAATTTATTTTATTTTTTCTATATATGTACACTAAGCTTTGGCAATATTGTATAATTTACATTCATGCCAATAAAGCAATATTGAATTGAATTATGTATATATGTATGTACAGTATATATATGTATTCAGTACAGACCAAAAGTTTGGACATACCTTCTCATTCAAAGAGTTTTCTTTATTTTCTTGACTATGAAAATTGTAGAGTCACACTGAAGGCATCAAGGGCTATTTGACCAAGAAGGAGAGTGATGGGGTGCGGCGCCAGCTGACCTGGCCTCCACAGTCACCGGACCTGAACCCAATCGAGATGGTTTAGGGGTGAGCTGGACCGCAGACAGAAGGCAAAAGGGCCAACAAGTGCTAAGCATCTCTCGGGGAACTCCTTCAAGACTATTGGAAGACCATTTCAGGTGACTACCTCTTGAAGCTCATCAAGAGAATGCCAAGAGTGTGCAAAGCAGTAATCAAAGCAAAAGGTGGCTACTCTGAAGAACCTAGAATATGACATATTTTCAGTTGTTTCACACTTTTTTGTTATGTATATAATTCCATATATAATTCCACATGTGTTAATTCATAGATTTGATGCCTTCAGTGTGAATCTACAATTTTCATATATATATATAATTTTTTACAATTTTTGTGTGCTTTTGTAAAGGAAAAATAAGTGTTAATTAAAATGAATGAATAAATTTATAAAACTTAATATAATTGATGTAAATGCAAACACCTCATTTCAGAAACTGTAAAAAATTTATTGTGTATAAATATATTACATATATACTAAAGATACATAATCATCTTAAATACAAAGGGTAGTATTTTCAATATCTATACATTTAAATTGATACATATTTTTTAAATATGTCTACGATTATAATTTACATCAATAAATGTGAAAGTACGGTTTAAAAAAATTGTAATATGGAATGATTTTCTTGAAACAATTTGCAAGCATGGAAATCTATGTCTAGGCCACTTTTTACCTAATGTCCAGCTAAATGCGGCTAAAAAAATAAAAAACAAACAAGTATTTATTTTTTCCACTTAAAAAATCTGGGTCTTTTAAAAAGTGTTCTTCAAGTGTTTCCACTTCATGTTTTAGAATGTCAAGTCATTTCAACTTCTTTTAATCAAAAAACAATGGAATGTTTGTCTAAAAACTTTAGCAATACACATATAGTCTACTAGATGAAGAGTAGATGAATAGATGATTAAAAGAAGTAGAATGAAAAATATATTTTAAAAATCTAATATAAAAGACAATTGATCAGATATCAACTTTTTCCATACTAAAGCAAAAAAAAAAAAAAATAAAAAAATAAAAAACAATGAACAGAATAAAAACAATACATTTATATCTGAAATAAGCCAGGTTAATGAAGTTAAAATACTGTGCTATATTTGGAAAAAAATAAAATAAAGATTTGTCATAATCCCCCTTATAAAAAGACATGCTACATGAGGAAAATGCTGAAAATGATGTTTCTGATTCTAGTAATAAATAAAATGAAGATTGCACTGTGATTTCCATTATAAAGTACAGGAATAGAGCATTAATAAATCTAACAAAACTGTTATATCTTAAATGCTTACTAACTTTGGTTACGGGCTGATTGAGCTAGTAAACATGATCATGTAATGTATAATGTGACCAGGGTAAAGGGTTAATGGAATACTGTAAGCAGCAGATCTGAAATGATGTGTCACAAAAGTTTGGATTTGTGGATTTCAAGGCACATGTTCACACGGCCCTCCCAAGTCCCTGAGATACAAACACTCCAGACTTCACAATGCTGTACACTGATGATTGATTGCAAAGACTGTCATTTGACTCTCTTTGGACTGACACTGTACTTTCTTTACTTTTTTTTTGTACAGGCAGCCCAAGGACACCTTTTTAAAGATAAACAAGAGAGGAAATAACAAATAAAGCTTTTAAGAAGCTTTTAGACAGACGTTCCTGGGTCACAGATAAGGGAACGAAAGCATTGATGCCGTTTAGCTGTCTAGACACTGATTTAAAGATAAATAGGACTGACCATTAAAAAAAACCTCCTCAGATATGCATCTGATACTCTAACTTGAGATCCAGAATGCCACTTATTACTTTAGTGTTGAAATCTCCTAAATATAAAAATATGCACAGCATCTTAAACTTAAAAAAAAAAAAATAGGCACAAGATGCCAAACAGTACATTTCATCATTACTGATCTGTTAAGTTGTAACTCATCTTCTAAAAAAAAAAAAAAAAAAAAAAAAACACTGCTCGCGTGATTGCTCTTAAAACTGTAAAAGGTGTATTTTGGTCAAAAACAGTCTTTGCATTAATAGTTCTGCAAGCTGTAGTTTAAAAGCTGAAGAGACGAGAACGGCTCTAAATCAGAAGCTGAAGCAGGAAGGCCATTAGGACAGAGAGAGAGGCCACCCCAAATACTATGAGGCCAGCAAACTGTTCATCGGTGAGGGTTTTGCCCATGGGCACCCTGGTGATATCCGCTTCCACTGCCAGTGTGGTGTCAGACCGCCGCAGGTTGAAGTGGGCGGATGGGCTGAAGGACCCGCACAGCTCCTGGAGGGTGTCCAAGCAGCGCCTGCATGCAAACACTCGCACGCGGTAGTCAGTGTTCCACTGCAGGCCAGAGAGCTGGAAGGACGTCTCATCTCCTTTAAACACCTGAAGGACAGAAGGAAAGTAATGCATTAGCCCACACAGTTACAATTTCTGTTTCACTGAGTGCACTTTTGGATAATTATGAATGTAATAATCATAATAAATTATGTTCTATTATACATGGGGGTGGAATATAAAAAGAAATATACTTTTTTAAATATTATTTTAATGTGAATATATTAATACATAATTATAAAATGTAAAATATACAAATAATTTATTACAAAATGCACACATTCTATACAGTCTATTTTATTTAAATAAATAACAACAAATAATGAATAAATAGTAGTAGTATTATTTAAACAAAACAGATTTAATCATATGTATGCATTTGGGTTTATTTGTAATACATTTTGCATTTATTATATTTTTATATTTATTATATATTAGCATCTTTATATAACAACAACAACAAATATTTATATAATATTTTCGTTTATTAACATTTATTATTATTATTATTATTATTATTATTACAGCATGACTGAGATGGAACATAAAAATACATTTATACAAAAAATCTTTGTTTTATTAATATTGTTATTATTAAAATACATCAAAATTATGTATTACAAAATAAATGCAAATGTATATATGTAAATAATTAAATCTATTCTAAATAAATAAATAAATAAATTAAAAAAAGAAAGGAATGAAGGAATAAAAATGGAATTAAGGAGATAAGGAGACAAATAATACATTTATATTCTATCCCTATTAATAATAATAAAAATAATAATAATAATAAAAAATAATAATTTAACAATAAATATATTGATTTGGGTAGCAACAGTAAATTAACGCATAAAGAATAAACCAGAGGGGGCTAGGTTTTAGGCGCACTCTTCAGAGCAAAAAACATCCAAGATGTCAAAAATAAGGCCAAACAATCTTTTGCACTCGGTCCTTGATGGTAGATGGTAGACACATTCAAGCTCAAGAGAAATTAAATAAGCCAGAAGACACAAAAAAAAAATCTTGGGAATTCACATGCCTTTTGCAAGGATGTCTGCATGAAACAGGACATTGCATTAATAACCATGAAAATATAACCTAATAATCTGTACGTGCCACAAGTGCAATACAGATCAGAATAAGTATGGCAGATGTTGACCCAAAAGCATGGCAACATACACAGAAAAACAAGACCAGTGAGCAAATGGAAAATAAAAAGAGGGGAAAAAAGCACTTAAACATTGTTGAAGACAAATGTATTGAGGTGACTTTGTTTCACCTGTCACATGCTGCTCTCAGAAGGACCACAGTTTGTCTCCATGGCAACACAAGAGGTTTTAAGCCTCTCAAACACTGGTAACTCAATTTTGATCTTTTTGATATTACTGCCATGACAGACCAATGTGTGCATAATTAGTCTTTGTATTAATTCCAATTAAAGACAAAGAAAACATTGATCTAATCTTGAATAATTCACGCACTAATAACAGAAAAAAAGAACAAATAATGGAAGTGAATTAAAATCACCTTCTAGTGGTATTTGCATGGCTGCACAGTTAAATTGTCAATTAAGCTAATATAGAGCCCGGGGAACTCCATTCCTTCATTAAAAGGGATTTTTGTATGGAATACAGCACCAGCAAGCGTGACTTATTGAGGCTGAATTTAACAGAACATATGAATGACTACTGTATAAGGGTGAATCAAAAAATATCCACGACACATTCCCTTCAAACAAACTGTGTTCTGTGTGACAAAATGACAACCAATCAGAGCATATTTTAAATGTAATATGAGATTTTAAATGAGATTTTACGACGACGACAGCAGTAACCAGTGTAAAAACACAGAAATAATGTAGAAATCAAGCGAATGACCTACTGATCGAAAGAGAAAATTCAGAAAACTCAGATTTGTGTTTAATCTTCATGTAGTCCTTATCTAGTATATCATTTTAACATATATCTAGATGATTATTTATGAGTGTTTATACATTATTTAAACAGAAAAAATAATTGGTTGTTAATTTATATTAATTTAAAGTAAAAAATAATGCAATTTTTTCACATTTCAGTAATGAGTATTTGGGTGAAGAACAAGAAGAAAAAAAAAAACCTTTAAAATACCTGTACATCATTTCTTGTTTTTCTTTTGAATTTGGGGTGACATATAACCTGGATATTCCTATGGGAGAGTCATCCAATGATATTCATTAAAAAGGGCAGAGGATGTGATGGGGAAAGGAGCGTTTTGCCTTTTTAATGAATAAATAAATTCATACAATTTTACATTTTGTGAACTTCCATTCGATTTATCGCACCATGGAAGTGGCGTACCATAAATGATTTCAAAACAATAAGCGACTGCACACCTGAATGGACCCTTATCGTGACAATCACACGTTCCCCTCTCTCTGTGTCCTTTCCAACTTCACAGCATAATTTAATGAATCCTGTGGGACTGTGTGTTTGGAAGCACTCGGTTTCATTCAAATGCTGATTGTGACGAGATATAAAATGGAACGAGGAGCAAATGATGCAAATAGCTTGAGCCCTGTTTTCCACTTCCTGTTCAGAATGAATTCCATTCATCAACAGCTCATCTGCAGTGACCATGGCCATATGTAAATCTAACATGGAAAAAGATGGTATTTCTTCCGGGCAACAAAATGAAAATACCACATGATATTCTTATCGCAACCATTCAAACAAAAGTTCCAAACATTTCCAACTAGTCAAAGTTCTTGGAAACAATTTGATTGGAACAGTCATTTTAAACGCGATTCAAAAGAAAATAATAAATTTAAAAAAAGGAGGTTTAATGAAGAGTTTGGATCTTACCTGTTTATAATCAGAATCTCTGCCTCCCAGCACCTGTAGCACATAGCTGATTCGGTCTCCTCTCATTGGTGGAATACTCTCCCATGTGACCTCACAGGCATTTCCCTCTAGCTGAACAACTCTTGGGGCTGGGGGAAAAAAAAGGGTCTGTTTTTTTTTTTTACCCATTTTTGTCTTTACACTATCATTTTTGCATTTATTGATTAAAAACAGTAAAACCAGTAAAACTGTGAATTATTATTACAATTTAAAATTTAAAATAAATGTTATGTATTCCTTTGATGGCAACACATTAGTCTTCAGTTTTACATGATGTTTAAAACAAAATCATTCTAATATGCTGATTCTCTGCTCAAGAAACATTTCTTATTATTATCAATGTTTGCTGCTCAAGATTTTTTTCAGAATTCTTTTGTATTCAAATGTATTCACTACTACTTCTGATTACTACCTAAAAAGTACTACCTTAGTACTACCTACTAAAAAAAACAACAAAAAAAACAAAATTGATAGTGATCCCAAACTTTTGTACCTGTACAAGTGCGTATAAATAAATGTGGTACCTTTCAGTGTTTGTGGCAGAGATTTGGTGGTGCTGAAGGTGTAGGTCTCAGAAAACGGCCCCTCGCCCGCCTCGCTCACCGCCAGGATCCGGAAACGGTACCGGCTCGATTCGCTCAGTCTCTGCAGCTTAAAAGTGTGGCTTGAACCTCGGTAAACCGCCACAAACCTAAAAAGATGTTGAAAGCTATTACAAACATAAACTTAAATGGTCCCACTTTATAATAAGTGGCCTTAACTACTATGTACTTACATTAAAATGAATCATTTGGTACAGTGCACTTATTGTGTGCAAACACTTATATTATAAAATAAATAAATGAGTAATTGATTTCTGTAATTACATTTATAATTATACTGTTAACCCATCCCTTACACCTACTCATACCACCAAACCTGTCCTTAATATTAACCATATTCCACCCTAATAGCAGCAAAAGTGTTTTGCAATGCAAAATGAACACAGTAAGTACATTGTAGGTATATAGGCCATTTAATATAAAGTGAGACCAATTAGGTAATTATAATGTATGTTTTTTTTTTTCAATCATTGACAGCCTAGTATTTGTTTTTAAAATCTTGAATGCAAAGGAATTTTTTTTCTTAGGATTATTAGTTGAGAATCATCATTTCTTTTATGTCATTTTCAGAAGTAGCATGAAGGCAGGAAAAAATGCGACGTGGAGGCAGGCCTTCATTACCTCCATTCAAGAGTCCAGACTTTACTGTTTATATGGTTAAACTCTTTCAGAACTGAGGCTGAAAGCTCAAAACCGAGAAGAACACGGGCCTTCATTTGCTTCTAAACGGGTCATCTGTGGGTCAGTGACGAGCGACTCTGAGAAAGCATTAAGGAAGGTGGTCTTGATAACCCTGAGTCTCTTAATCTAATTCCGCTTTGAGATAGAGTCTTCTCATTAGCTGACTCCACCTTAATGGACCCACAAATGCAAAATGTGCTTTTCAGATGATCTGCTTACATCAGAGAGAAGAACCTGCCATACGAGTGCACGAGGGAAAAACTAAAGTGAGGAAGCGGATGCATAAACACACACATATATATGCTTCACTATGAATCGAATTAATATACCAAGAAGAACATTTACATGATTTGAGTGATTTTACCTAGCTACCTTATGCCGAGTACAAGACTTTTGTTTAATTATGAACCTGGGATATTATCATAAACTGATACTTCAACTAAAACAATAAAATAAAAAATAAAACAAATAAATGTAAATGAGAAAGATTGCCTTGGCAAATATCTGAAATAAAATAAGTTATTCATATTTTATTGCTAATGCTTGCTTGCATTATTGCTAAAAAAAACAGCTGTTTATTTATTATAAAATAGCTGTTTTAATAATGCAAACTTTTTTAAATTTCATACCTGTACATAACCGCTACTACTGCCATCACAGCAGCAAGTTTCTAATTTTAAGAACTATGATATTTTTGTGCAATAAAAGGTTACAGAGATTAGGTTTATTAAAATTATTAGCTTGTATACAATCATTGCATTAGTCTAATTAATTTCTAATTAAATTATTCAAATAATATTTGAAAATTATTTATTTTGAGTTTTTCAAACCATTATAATTAAAATAAATTAAAAACTATTTTTAGTATTTGTTTGTATAGCATTTTCATAGGAAATATCATTCCAAAATGAATTTTATCTGGAAATAATATATATATATATATCTTTTTTTTTTTTTTTTTTTAAATAAATGTTTGACTTTTTTTCTCTCAAATGTTCAGAAGACACCTTAAAAATAATGAATTTCCTAAAAATGTATTCAAATTAGCCTAACTAAGAGTTTTGCGCATCCCTAGACACACTCCCTCACTGCGAACCTCTGATTCCGGTCCTCCATCTGCAGGATGTAGCTCGTGTCGTCGGTGAGTTGACTTCGGCTGCTGAAACCCCAGCGTAATTTCAGACTCTGAGGTCCGACCGCTGCACACTCCAGCCTTGGAGGAGATGGCGGAGGGGGTCTGGTTCTCACCGTTAGGGTCTGGCTGAAGGGCCCGGGGCCCATTTCATTTTCTGCTCGAATCTGCAGGCTGAGAAAAGGAGAGAGAGAGGAAACAGAGTTTAAAATCAATCTGACAGTCTTGTTTATTCGTTAGTAAATTCTAACATCAATTCTTGATTGTCTTCAAATGATCTCTCTTCACCTGAATGTCCCTACAGACTATTCTAAGGAAAAATCTAAGAAATTCTAAGAAGTTATTCTAAGAAAAACTCCATCCACATCATCAGCTAACTAAGAGTCAGTAGTTCCTGCAGCTTTACCTAAAGTGGCCATCATTTGTTCAATTTCTGCATTATTTGTTTAATTTCCGATCCCAGTTAAAGCATGCAGGTATCTTCAGCCTCAAGCTGCTCTGTGACCTTTCCTCCCGGTTTGATGGCACAGGGGAAAATGAACTACTCTGGCTGAAGGGGTGCTCTTGCATTCAAACGAGGATTTCTGTGAAGTTATCTTTAAATATCCAAGAATCCAATCATGGAGTCATTTAATCACCCTCATATTGTTCCAAACCTGTATGAAACCGGTTGTATTTACTGTCATTTATTACTTGAACCAAAAAGAGCAGTGTGTGTTCTTTAAAATTTCTCTTTTTGTGTTTTATAGAAAGAAGAAAGGTTTGGAACAACATGAATGTCATTTTTGAGTGAATTATCCCTCAAAAAAAAAGAAAAAAAAAAGGTTGATTTGCAAAAGTACATCCTTGCATACTATTCTCTAGGACTAATGGAAGCAGAAAATCTAACAAGTAATGTGTAAATAACTTTTTATGGTCTCTAAAAAAGTTTATTTACTAAACCTAAAGCTTTCGAATTCTATTAAAAAGTCTTGCACAATGTTCAAAACTCCACAGCATTTAACTTTACTAAAATAACAGTATGGAAACAAGCTGCTGGATATGTTTGTAAAAATTGTGATACATTTAATTGTTAGTATTAAATTAGAAATAAATACATATAGATATACTGTTCAAAATGAAGACAAACGCATTAGAACAATTTGTGCTTGTCAAACATTAGTGATCATGTTTATAATTAATGTGATACTTCTATAGCACCTGTGAGAACAATTCATACATCCATTAAAAATTACTTTGACAAAAAGTTGGTTCAGAGAGAAGTTTGAGCATAATTTATTTTCAGACACCACCACAGCATTTAATGTTTAGTTATTTAATGCTTTAAAATCTACATAATTCAGGTGTCCAAATAGATTTTGGCAACATTTGGTCATTAGGGTGAGCTGGAACATGTTATTATTATTTTTTTGACCGCTCAAAAAAGAAATCGAAACCTCTAGTTCAATTAGAGACATTTTTCAGACGTTCATATGATTATTATGAGTGCATTTGCATTTGGCATATTAATTGGGGATGTTTCACTGTCCATTATCCCAATGGAGAGGTCCATTTAATGTTGTCATTCACCCTAAATTAAACATTTAACAGACTTCCGGAAGCCCATTAGCAGGTAGATCACAAGAGAGAGTCATGCCCTCATGCAAATTTGTTTTGAAATATTTGGTCTGTACTGTATATATATATATTTTTAATAAATGCAGTTTTTTTTTACCTTTTATTCATCAAATATATTAGACAGCAGAACTGTTTCCAACACTCATAATAAATCAGAATATTAGAATGATTTCTAAATGATCATGTGATAGACTGGATGTTACATGTGACACTGAAGGCTGGAGTAATGATGCTGAAAATTCAGCTTTGCATCACAGGAATAAATTATTTTTTTAAAGTATATTCAAATAGAAAACTATTATTTTATGCTGTAATAATATTTCACAATATTACTGTTTTTTTCTGTATTTTTGATCAAATAAATGCAGGCTTGATGAGCAGAAGAAACTTCTTTCAAAAACATAAAAAATAGTAATGTTTCCAAACTTTTGGTCTGGACTGTATGTATATATGTATATATATATATATGTATATATATGTATATATATATATATATATATATATATATACACACACACCATGGTTTTTAGACACATACTACTGTAATACTGTAATTTCTTACATAATACTACAGTATTTTTGAGGTCATTACACTTTTATGAAGGTAAGTTTAAGACTTTAAGACAATTTTAAAAATGTGCAATGGTTTTTGCATCGAATACATCACTATACCATGGTTTCACAGTACATCTTGTTTAAAAAAATACCCTGCTAACAGGGTACATAAAGTTGCATAAATGCTCTTAAATCTACCCAGAAAGCACAATTTCGCTGAACACATCATGAGCCAGATGTAAGTGGAGTCCATTTGTAGAGCTAATAGCACTGACATACTCACTCAGGGACCTGCTCGAGGTTCACCAGCACTCATCTGTATATTACAGGGACCATGGGAAAATAAGTCCTATTCATCAGTAATGCACAAACATTGACCTCCACCAAAGTGCTTATGATGCACGGAAAAAGAGATAGAGTGTTAAACAACATCTCGGCTCACCTGTACTCGCTGTCCGGCAGCAGGTCCCTGATAATGTGAGAGGTTTCATTTCTGGTGGTGAAGATGCGGTCTCCCATTGAGATGCTGTAGGAGGTGATTTCTGCTCCATTACAGTGAGGCTCGTCCCAGGTAAGGGCCAGACAGGTGGAGTGGGAGAAGGGTTCATGTTCTGTTAGGTTCAAAGGGTGGTCAATGCAGCGAAATCCAGATACAACATCAGGGGCCGCCGCAGGGGTCCGACACGTCACCAGATCACTGTAGGGGCCTGCCCCTGCCTGGTTAACTGCCTATTAATCAGATACAAAAAAAGAATAAAACTAGCACTTTAAACACAAGTTAAATGGATAATCTTTTGGCCTATATATACATATACATACATCCATATACATACAGTACCTATACAACCTGTACCTATTTAAACGAAAGAGGAAACCCAGTTTTGGTCTAAGCTTTTTCAAGAGATTTTCAATATGTACATTAAAACCTAATTTTTATTTTTATAGTATTTATAACAATTTACTCTTTCTATACAGTCCCCTTCTACAGTTAAAATCGGGCAATCTGTTTTAATGGGACCACGGGTGAAAAGCATATAATTTTTTTTTTGTGTGTTTAAAACAAGTTTCAAATTTGACAATGACAGTTGCAAAGACCGAAAAGAATCTTGCAGAAACTCCATGGCTTGGTTCAAAGAATGTGCTACTGTGTAAATGATTGTGTCATCAGCATATAGATGAATTCTAGCTGGGGTTATCCCACAACCTATGTCATTGATATAAATAGAAAATAAAATTGGTGCTAAAACAGAACCCTGTGGGACACCTTTTTTAATTGTTTGTTCTGCAGATATAAAATTTTCAACTGAGACACATTGAGTTCTTTCAAATAAGTAAATTATTAAACCAATTTAGAGCTGTTTCACTAAAACCCACGCAACTAAGTCTCTGCAACAGTAGTTTATGATCTACAGAATCAAATGCTTTGGAGAGATCTACAAATAAAGCTGCACAGTGCTGTTTACTATCCAAAAATTTAAAAATATCATGCTGTTATTTGTCAACTGTATTTTGGAGAGTATAACGAGAGATGGCTTCTCTTCACTCTGTTGCTGATAGATTGTTTTGCCATTAGTTCATAACTGACAGTGAGTCAAAGCTAATTAAATGTGAAGAGAAGCTCCCAAAGGTCAGAACATTTTCAGAGATAACTGTGCTACAGTCTAACATTTGAACTTTATTACTGCTTATAATTTTCAATCTGCATAATGTGCAGGTTTATTTTTGGTGCATTAAAACCAGTTCGCAAAGAGATGGTGATAATGCACACACCGATGCATGTAGGCTGTGTTTCATATAATACTTTATTCTTATAAATTCATTGTAAACACAAACAAGTGTTGACATTGTGTGATTCAGGTTTACACTCTTCTTGTTTGTTTAATTAAAATGCAAGCTGCCAGTAATGCATGCATTTCAATATGGTTATGCTCAAAGCAATTATATGAGCTACATTACTTTCAGGAACTATTAGAATAATGTGTTTCCTTGACTTGGAAATTAGAAAGATGAATTAGGCATAACTCATTTAAGTGTAAATTACTGATTAAATCAGAAACTAAAATGTTCAAGCAAATGCTCAGTGGTATATCTAAGTACGTTTATATACAACTTACTGACTTTAGTGTTTTTTTTTTTAAATAGAAAAATAAAATGTTCTTTAAAATGGTCTTTAAATTAAATAATTCTGCAATTTATTTAAATTCAACAATTTTTTTAAAATTGCACATATTAACACATATAATACATAAACTTAACACATTGCATTTATTTAATTCTAATCCTTTAAAATCAATAAGATAATTTGATTTAAATTAACATTAAAAACAGTCAAGCACTACATTATAGATACTAGACAAAACTTATTTAACAGCTCTTTTTCATAGCATTAAATATCTTGAATTGGATAATTAACCAAAAAATAACCAATAAATAAATCTAAATAAAATATTTTTTTGTTCTTAATAAATGGTAAATTTGTAAAAAAATAAATAAATAATAATAATAATAAAAAAAAAAGAGAGGGTTTATATCGGAGCAATGTTTCATGGTCCTGACAGGAAATGTGTCATCACACACATCATGAATTACCTGTAGCCTGCAGCAGTAGTTTGTTGATGCCTCCAGGTTAGAGATTTGGAAGCAGGTTCCCATTCCACTGTAGACCAGTTCAAGAGAGTCCAAATCATGTCCCCAGTCCAGCCGGTACTCAGAAATGTCTATCCCATAGCTCACTTCGTTCTGGTGATTGAGATCAGAGCAAGTGTTACAGAGCAAGTGTTTTTCACAAGTCTTTTCAGAAGAAGGGATTGAAAGTGCAACTGGTGAAAAAAAGGTTTTGCGTGGACACAATCTGCCACCTTCACTGCAGAGGATCAGTCTTTGGCATTTTCTGAATGATCGATGAAGGAAATATGTTGTATTTTTGATGGTGCTGTTTTTGTAGCCTTGTTGAGGGTCTATTCTAGTAATTTTGTCTTTCTACAAATCCCAAAGCTAGTCTTTGCTTCTGAAAATTGATTACTCTCCCAATGCAGCAGAAAATTACCTGGCAATTTCATCAGATAACAGGGATTCATCATTTACTGCATGCATACGGTGCGAATGCCTCTCGCTGACTCACCTCCCAGGTCACATCAGCACGGGTGTGTGACGTCACATTGATGGCTGGTGGACTGCATTGTCCTGGGGGTCCGGCGGCAGTGCTTATTTCCACAGATTCAGAGTGTGGTCCATACTGGGGGAAAAAAGCGAAAGAAACGGCTGAGATTTAGGACTTTTTCAGCTGTCTCAATGGTAATGAATGGCCTGGGTTCGACCATAAGGAGGGAAATCTGTTATTTCTGTGCCAGGTAAACCCAAAGTACTACACTTTGTTTGTTAGGCATCCATCCATGTGATGGCTGAATTAGCTTCTTAATATCCTTGCCAAAACAGACAGCAGATCTCTTTATTGGCCTGAGGCATTGTAGAGGGTGTGGTATAAAACACGGCTTTCATGTAAAAAAAGAAAAACCACCGGAGTGAGGGGGACAAAATATACAGTAGCTGTATGAGAGGTAATTGTCCTGATGCACTGCTTATGAAAGGGAATAAAAGCTATAATGTCTAAAATACTAGCACTAAAATATATACTATTTATATTGTGGCACTTGGGAAGAAAACATTAATTGGTGAATTAAATCACTTAAATGGGCTGAGTATTTTGGATAAGTATACTGGATTCTTTTCCAAAAAAAAAAAAAAGGAAAATCACAGCCAAAATTATTCCCCAAGGGAGATGAAATATGGATTTTGCATTATTTCAAAAGCAAAAATTCAACTTTTAGTAAATCTAACTTCATATTATCTATATGCTATTATAGTATTTATTCATATTTTTAAATTGCTTTTGTTTTTAGTAATTTTGTTACATGATTGTCAGTTTTCTTTTTTTTATATATTTCCATAAAACTTTTTTTGTTTTAATTTTAGTTTTAGTAATTTAGTGCTTCAACAAACTTATTTTATTTCAGTTAGTTGCCAAGTACACAAGTTTTTAAGCTTAAGTTTTACATTTCACAAATTTTAACAGCTTTAGTTAAATGATAACACTGATCTGCCACTAGGTTTGTTGTAGTATGAACAGGAAAACAAACTATAAAAAACAATACATTATGATATATTAAGATGATGTAATACAATGATGTTTACAATGCAATCCATATGGTTTGAAATTCTATTAAAACTTTTTTTTTAATGAATCAGATTTCAAGTAGTTTGTTCAGGGCTTCATTTATTAATGAGCCAGATCATTCATAAATAGCTGGATCATGCATGCAGGATGACTTACCCCAGCACTGTTGGCTGCACGAACTTGGAACCTGTAGGTGGTGCCAGGGAGCAAATTACCCACAGTGCACTCTGTTTTGGATCCACAGTACACCTCCGTTGGCTCCGAACCCTCCTCCATTGCACACATTTCCAAGCTAAACTCCACATTTTCACTCTCTTCACCATACAAAGGATCATCTGGAGAAACAAAGAATGATGGAGAAACAGAGACATTTAAAAGTCATTTAAAAGTGGAAAGTCAAAGCATAATCCATCACTCCAGTCCAATATGCATGATCACACCATTAATATGTTTCACATATCCTGAGTTTACATCAGCAATTCTGGTTCTTATTACCACCACGGAATAAAAAATGAAATGTAATTTCGAATTCTTACGAAGAAAAGTCCAAACCGTGAGAAATAAGCTTTCATAGGGAGGTGAGTTGCCAAGAGGCCTTTTATGAATTATCATTAACTGTATTCTGCAAAAATATAGTAATAATAATAATAATAATAATATAATTATTATTATATCGATTCGAAAAAATTTAATAATGAGGTGAGGTAGCAAGAGGATTATTATAATTTTATGACTTATTATTATGATTAATTACTAAAACTGTATATTATAATAAGAATAATAATAATTAAACTATATTATAATTAAATTATATTATTAATTAAAAATGGCTCAATTTTTTTAAAGACTGACATGGGAGGTATGCTGTAAAGAAGCATTTTATTAATTATTATTAATAATTACTAAAAGCCTATATTGTAAAACAAACTTCTTTCAGTCTTGATGATGCGTTATATTTAGACAAGCAGTATATAGCTAATTTACAAGCTAATCACGACAATTATTCTTCCTTTTCCTCATGTAAATGACAGTTCATGATAATCAAATGTGTTTACTTTTGGAATAATTTGCACACCAAAAGATAATCTTATGCCAAATATTTTGAGAAATATTGAATAGTGTGTGTTCCAGAAACTCTCTTAGTGTGAAACCGCAATGCAATTCTGCTGTCACAGTTACGCTCACGTGCCCCAGACACAGACTTTATGATGACCTCAGAAGACATCCATCTGCAACCAACCTCTCAAAACCAAAACACATTCTCGGTTCCCTCTAGAACCCCGTGGCAACTGGTTACAGGAAGGAACCGATCAATTGCAGTGATGGAGAACATGCAGGGAAGCTCACGCCTGCTGACCATTTTAAAGAGTCAGCGTGGATGGCCAAAATCAGCACTGCTATTCCCCAGTTATTTATAGACAGCGTTCAGCCTCTTAAATGAGCCCACCTTCACTCAAAAACAGTGAGTCAGGAGTATAATCACTAACAAACAAGTGCATTTTATCTCTGGCTCCCTCAACCACACAAACACAGAGATGCATACACACACCCATACACTAAATAGTGTGATGAAATGCATGAACAGCATAAAAAAGTAGGTGCAAAACTTTCAGTTGGTCCAGGTGCATTCTGGGTAAACTGGACTTTAGACTTCAATAGAGTTCCAGAACTATAAATCCTCTGAATACTTCACCTGTTGACCTGGCAGCAAACATGATTAGTCTAAAAGCAGATGAGTGTCCTTCAGCTTGTTTTCATCTGCAATTTCACGTCTTTTCAAATGAATCGAGTGAATAGGGACACAAATAAGCGAAAAAAGCTTATGTGCCACAAATGCACAGCTATTTTTAGATAATTTGTTTATTACTTTGAGACTCAAAAAGGGAAAAGAGAATAAAAAGATATCAAAATAAAAAAACAGCCCACTCACCCCACTGCAAAGTCATCTCCTTGTGTTTGACATTACCCACAATACTTGGGGGTTGACAGCGGCCAGGGGGCGGGATATGAGTGCGAACCGTCAAGTCGTCTGAGCACTGCACAACCAACACGTCAACAGTCAACATTCAATAAGTGCTTTATTACATGCATCAGCCTGGGGATCAGTAAATAAACTTGTAAAGGTTCTTATACCAGGCTTTGTCCGGCCACATTCACACAGCTGAGTTTCAGGGAGTAGCTTGTTGCTGGTTTTAGATCCTCACACAAATGTTTCCTCTCTGGTCCTCTATAGAGTGTCACCCACTGACTCTCTGAACACAGACAGAGATGAATTAAATATCTGTCTCACTGAATCTTTCAGGATCACAGCAGAGCCATATTTCACAGCAAAATAAAAAGAAAAAAAAATAGAAAATATACAGTTGAAAGAAAATGACTGTTTATTCAAAAGTGTGTGGTCAGAAGTTTTGTTTTAATTTTGAAAACTCAATGCAAGGATGCATTAAATCAAAAGTGACAGTAAAAAATATGTTCTTTTGCTTTTTATCATTGTTTCCACAAAATATTAAGCAGTGGTTTTTAAAATTAATAATAATAAAAGTTTCTTGAGCAGCAAATCAGCACATCAGAATGGCTTCTGAAGGATCATGTGACAGTAAAGACTGGAGTAATGATACTTAAAATTCAGCTTTGCATCACAGGAATAAATTACATTTTGAAACATTTAAAATAGAAAATAGTTATTTTAAACCGTAATAATATTTCACAATCTTGCTGCTTTTTGACTGTTTTTGATATAATAAATGCAGCCTTGCTGAGGATAAGAGACTGCTTTCAAAAACAAAATCCCAACAACAATGGCAGTGTCCATGCTTTGATAAATGATGCATTATTTTTAATCATATTTTCCCCTTTAATTAGCATAATCATAAAGAAAATGTTACAAAAGAAAATAGAAAAGTTTTACATTTTTTTTCCAAACTATTCATACATCATAATATTGTTTGTTTGTATGTGACCATATGAAAAATAATAATTGTCCTAAAATATTTTTGCAAAGTATTTTTTTTACTTTTTGGGTTGAAATGTGACATGAACATCAAATAAAGGCAAACATTTGATGTGTTGTGTTTTCATGCTGTTAAAGTTTAACTAAATTATGAAACCTTCATAAATACCTTCTAAATTCCCTTCTGATATCTCCAGGACATACGTCAAGTCTCCAGACCCACCATCATCTTGTGGAGGTTCTGATTTAATTGTACAAAAAAAAAAAAAACACAGTGAAGATTAGAGGTTAAATAAGGCTAAACTTTTCAGAAAAAGCCGACCTAATGAATTTCCTACCCCAGGTCACGCAGAAGCTGTGATACGTGACAGCGTTTACTGCAGGATTCACAGGGGGTCCGGGTCTGTCAGGGGTGGTCTTACACACAAGCAAAGAGCTCGGTGCACTGCGCCACTCACCACTACACGTGAACAGCTGGAGGAGCGACAGTTAAGACAGATGTTAGAAGACCACACAAGGTGAAGTATACTACCACACAACTCCTCCTGCAGTATAGAGTATGCATATATTTAATTATATACACTACCGTTCAAAAGTTTTTAAAGAAATTAATAATTCATTCAGCAAAGACACATTGAATTTAACATATGTGACAGTAAAGAAATGTATACAGTTACAAAAGATTTATATTTCAAATAAATTCTGCACTGAAAACTTTAAACACTTTTTGTGAAGTAGACAACATGACTTTTGCGTCCCAATCACCTCGCAGAGGGTGACATTTAAATCCTCTCTAAAGTGTCTTTCTCCCCTGATTATGCTAACGTAGTGTTCTCGGGCCTTCTCAGAGATTAGATTAAAAGCTTTTAATGCACACCACCTTGGCCTTTTTGGCTTGGGGTTGTCGTGCTATTATTATCACTCACCCTGAATTTGTACTGAGTGTTCCTTTTTAGGGTCTCCACCTTACGGTTCAGCTCCAAACCGCTGTACACTGTCTGAAAGTCCAGTCCCTGCCAAAAACACATCGTCCATTAGGTGTCAAGAAGTGAAGTATGGAAAAGTTATTCCCAGTTTAGCTTTAAAGGCGGTCTAAATCATTGTCTTGCACTTGAAAATACTGAAAGGTGGCTGACAATCAGTTGTGAAAATCAAAAAGAATAATGTGCAATTGTTTGGACAAAAGCTAGTCCTGCCCTAAACTCACACCGGAATTAGTTTTCGTTGAATCTTTCGAACTTTTTTGTTGGATGACATTACCAATGCCTCTTATTACTCAATACCTTCCCTTCAATCTGGCAAGTAACACTAGTTTTCATGAACCAACCAACTGCTACTGGACAAAATTAATTTGCGACCCGTTTTTTTTTCTTGATTAATATCCTGTTTCACTCAGAAATGTGCACTATTACAAAGGCAAAATAAAAAGCAGATGTTGTATGAATTTAAATTGGGATAATGTTTTATGATTAATATCATATATCGCAAAATTATAAAAACCTGCTATGTAAAATATATTAAAATAAATATCAAATATAATACAAAAAATATCACATATAGCAGGGTTCCTCAAATCTGGACCTCGAGATCCACTTTCCTGCACAGTTTAGATCTAGCCCTTATCAAACACACCTGAGCATGCTAATCAATGCCAATCAATGTCTTTGGGATCATTAGAAAATCACAGGCAGGTGACTTTGATCAGGGTTGGAGCTAAACTCTGCAGTGCATTGGACCTCCAGGGCAAGATTTGAGGAAGGGGGACATATAGTGTATAATATAACAATAAAATTAGCATATTTCCTATCAGATTTGTGGTTTATTTTCTAATTTTGTGGTTTATTAATTTATTTTTTTTAAATGGCAAGATTCTACAATTACTGTGTATGATCAAAAATAAACCGCAAGATTAAAAATAGTGTGGATGAAATCAGGCGCATCAGCCTGAGGTATTAAACATGACAGGCAGAAGGGTTCATTTAATCTGACAACTGTGGGCAAGGGCAAATAACTAGAAATCAGAAGGGTAAAAATAAAATAAAATACAATTCCAGCTAAGAGACGATGATGTCCAGTGTATAACGCTGAGAATATCTATTTTTGGTAGATGTTATTATGACAACAGAAAGTCGTAATAACTACTGCACAAGGGATCAGGGGATTATGGGATGGGGGCAGTAGGGATGGGTTCAACACCTTGCTCTCATCCTGCATCTCCAGGGTGTAAGTGACGACCTCCTCAACGCTGCAGCTGTTCGGTCGCGTCCACTCCAACGTAACCCAGGAAGGACCTGCCTGTGCCAGCCGCGGAGGTAAGGACGTCTGCGGGAGACTTCCGGTGGTGTTGAAGACAACTTCTGTGCTGAAACCACTGCAGAAAAAAATATATTATTCGTACAGTAATAAATCCAAGCCTATAAAGATTATACAACATATCTGTGTATCATCAAAGTGTGTGAAAAGCACAAAGTTATAAACTATTTGGACTTACTCCAACTCATGTTGAGTAGTAAGGAGAATTAAACGCTAGGACACCACAGGGACCAATATCTATTCAACTGTGTGCAACTAAAAGCACATAGGCTGCTGGGTTATATTTATAAATATAGATTTTTTGCAGTAAATCATAAAACAATATTTCACCTACACCTCAGAAATGCCCCTTAAAAATAAGTGCTATGGCAGTATCATAATAAAATGGTAGTATAAAATGGAAATACCATATAACTGAAATATTATTATATTCATTATCAATGGTATTTTGATGGCAAAAAAAATACAAATAGGTTACGCTTTTTTAGGCGACACTGTTACAGTGTAATAATACAAATAAGTACTGAGTAATATTATCAACTACAGATATTTGCTATAGGTTAAGGACAGGCCTTAGGGATGGTTGCTTGTAATTATGCAAAATTTACTCATTTTGATGAGTAAATCAAAAGATGTCATCTTAAAACAAAATGTTTAAATAAAAAAAATTACAATTAAATTAAAAAATAAAATAAAACAACATATGGTATTATTGGATATATATATATATATATATATATATATATATATATATATATATATATATATATATATATATTTTTTTTTTTTTTGTGTGTGTGTGTGTGTTTTTGTAAGAGACAAAAAAAAAAAACCTTGTGCCAATATCATTTAGTGCTGCCACTCGGAACGTGTACCCGACAGCAGGACACAACCCCATTACTTTGCAGTGTCGCTGGTGTCCAACATAATATTCGCGGAAAATGCTGTTTTTCTTTCCCTGAAAAAAAATGAGGATGAAACGATGCAGTCAGGATTGACAAGTAGGATGACAAGAAAAACAAACATCTTAAAACATACAAAAAAGGAAATCGGCAGTCACACGCTGTGTCAGAACAGAAATCTCTTTACATGAAAAGAACAAAACTGCAGCTGGAAGCTGTGCTTATTGTCACAACAACAGGATGCAGAATTTAATTAAGGTTAACTGCAGAGGTATTCTGAAAGGAAGAAGAACCACTGCCAGCATCTTCAGACACTTCTGGAGTGGCACCGCCACAGTTGAGGAGGTTTAATGAACTCTTAATGAGTCAGAAAAGCTTTGAGTAAAAAAAAAAAAGTATGATGTAAAGCGGAACAGTGGGTTAAAGCCTCAGTCGCCACAGGACCAACATCTCATGCCATGGGGACAGGAAAAAAAAAACCCCATCACAGCCAAATAAAAGAAAAAAAAAGAAAAAAGGCAAATAATGAAGAGGAAATGAGAGAGCAAGAAAATGTAATGAATATTTTGAATAAATGGCAGAAATAGGACATAACCAATTTAATTGATACATACCTCATCCCATTCTAGAACATAATTGGTGATTTTTGAGCCATTGTCCACAGGGGGCTGAAGAAAAAAAAATTATATATATATATATATATATATATATATATATACATACATACATACATACAAACATACATACTTCCAATTAAATGCTAAATTTAAAACTAAATTTTATTCAGTTTAAATATGTTAAAATGTAACATTAAAAATTTCTTTGTCACTTTAATAAAAGCATTAATTTATTTAAAAAAATCCCTCGGACATAAACTTTTTATATAAGAAATATATAAATCCACATAAATCCATGACACAAAGTCAAGCAAAAAGAAAATATTTTTAACTTAAGTTGTGTGCATACTGACAAGAGGTACATACATAACAGTGATTTTACAACAGTAAAGGAGAATTTCTTGGCATGACGCAACACGGAATGTTCAATAAATAATTGCATTAATTATTAATAAATCACCATAAACTATTCCACCATTACGTAATATAGTTGAACCCTAAGAAACGTACAATTTGTAGAAACTTTGCACAATAGTACAGAATTCAATGCAATTCAGTCATGCATACCTTCCACTGTAATGTGAGGGAGCTCTTGGTGCGATGGGACAGTCTGGGCGGTAGAGGGGTATCAGGAGGGGCACCGTGGGTAGTGAACGCCCTCGCATCCGAACTGGGACCTTGCACAGAGTTACACACTGTGCTTACTCTGTAAAACACACACATGGTGAGAATTTCCAATGAGGTCAAGAGTAATTCAGATATATATCTATATATATATTTATATATATATATATATCAAAATATACAGAATATCTGCTACTGCCATTTGAAATGATTCATTTAGCGATAACAATGCGTTTAAGTGCACAAGACAGCAAGTATTTCTTATCGCCAGCTTAGGCATTTGGATCGGTCCGGTACATACCAGTAAAGGGTTTAAATACCCAACCGTACTCATTTGTGAGTTGCTTTGTTTAAAAGTGTGTACGAAATGAATAAACGCAAAGGTGAAGCACTACTCTTACCTGACATGATAGTCTGTGGCTGGTCTCAGGTCAGTGAGGGTGTACTGGAGCTCCTCACCACTGAAACAGAGACAGACGAAGAGTGAAAGTCTGTTTCTGGGGACCGATAGATAAAGCATTCTTTAAACCCTCCTTCAGCTTTCCAATCATTTCATGACAGCCTATACGTTTTGCTTCAGGAACCAAAAAAAGGCAAAGCTGCAGACGTACATGAGGATTATGTCCTAACAGCATGGTGAATGTAACTATACTAATGACTGAAAACAAAGAGCTTTAGTGACTCAGAACACATTAATGAATACAATTATTAGTAAAGACAGAAGCCCTTACCTATACACAACCTTGTATTTCCCATCTCGGCCCTTGTCCTTGAGCTGGAGCTCGTAACTACAGGAAGGGACCTGTCCAGATGATCCCAATCCAGAAACAGACGTCCATGACACAAGCGCGGAGCTGGACTGCACATTAGACACCTGAAGGGTTAAAATAATACACACAATATAACTGCTTGAAATTTCACCTCAAAATCTGCAAGTAAATAAATTAAAGAAAACAAAATCTATCTTTTAAATTATTATTCCACGTAAAATTATACTTTAAATAATTATTATTTAAAATATATAGATTTATTTTTGCAACATTATGTTTTACATTTTTGCGGGTTTCTTTAGATTTCCATTACGGCAATACAATAATTAAAAACAAAACAAAAAATATATATATATAGCAGAATTTATTTTCCATTCATTTTTTATTCTACATGCAAAAAAAGCCTGAACAACAAGATTGAAAGTCAGAAACTATTTTCAGAGAAAAGCCTGGTAGGAGATTAAAAGACCAAAATAAAGTGAAACAACTGAAAGGCCCATTAGAATTGTAATTCCAAATTATTTATGATGCTTGGTATATCAATAAATCTAGGCAGCTGTAAATAGTACTTAGTTTGGGTGCCAAGGCTACGGCAGACTCGTGTTGAGTGAATGAAGCACCAGTCAGAGCACCCTGCAGCTCGAAGTTGCATATTAATATCATATTAATATCATATAACATGCATTCCCGCTCACAGAAAGAGTGGAAGATTATGAAACCATAGTAGAGATGAGAAAAACATATTGATGTGACCAATCAATGGATCACTGAACCACTGCGTCATTCATTAACAGCTGCTGCCCCCTTGTGAACAGAAATGGAAATGCTTTTTGATTTTTTTGATTTTTATTTTCTGAACTGTGTGAAGGAAAGGAGATTTGTGAGAGGACATGATTTAAAATCCCTCACCTGCGGCTTGTCCATTCCTGATGGCACAGCCTGAACTCGTCTAGTGTCCACATCGAGATCTGCACAGAAAACAGATTAAATGTAGCCATCAGTCATAAATCAGAGAGAGTGCATGTCTGTAACATCCTCATGCTTGTTTGCAAAGAGAAAAAAAATACAAAGAACATAAATTCAGTATCACTAGACAGAGACCGAGATCTGAGGCAATAGAGACATCTTGATGGATGGGGCTGTCAGATCGGGCCTGAGCCGGGTCAGAAAGTGTCTTTCGGGGAGTCAGGTTCATAGGTCTGGCTCTTATGGAGCCCAAGGGGTTCCTGCTATGAGTCATCTGCGATGAAGTCATGGCAACATGACCCTTCACTGACCTCCATGGTTTTCCCCAACAAGATGTTGTTGAGATTGAGACACGGGGATGTTTTCAGTGGATTCTTTATTTTAATAGAGGAAGGGGGAAAAAGAGTGGGAAAATTAGAAATTCCACTCCATGTATGGATTAAAAACAGGTCAAAGTTTTATTTATTTATTTATTTATTTTTAAGTAAAATGATGTTACAACCTAAATTTCAGTAGAAAAAAAGTTTACCGATGGAAGCCTGTTAAAAATAAATAAATAAATAAATAAAAAAGGCAACTGAGAACATTTCTGCTAACTTTTTCTCATAATTGCATCCAATTCAAAATTGATGTTCTACTTAACAAATAAATAATCATGTTTTTTCTTCTAACTTATAATGATATTTTCGTAATATGTATTAAAATATTTTTGCAACATTGCAACAATCCTGCTAACTAATTTTGAAATAAAATAATTTATTTAGCAAGGACAGTGGTGTCAAAAGTATTGGCATTCATTACTCAAGTAGAAGTATAGATACTAGGGTTTAAAAAGACTTTTGTAGAAGTTGAAGTATCAACTCAAGCTTTTTATTCAAGGAAAAGTGTAAAAGTACTGGTTTAAAAAAACTACTTAAAGTATAAAAGTAAAAGTAATGTAAGGGAAAAAATGCCATTAAGAACAAAAACTTGGGCCGTGCCACAGGGGCCTATTGTGCACTACCCCACCTCCTCAAAAAAAACATTTTTCTAAAGGCCATAATGACTATAATGTTATATTAAAATGTTCATGTTGAAAAATTTGGGATGCACTAGGCTACCTGTTTCAGCCGCATATATGGCTATTGAAAATGAATGCATTTTAGTACAATGCAAATACATTAAAGAGCTAGAGATATGATGACTAGTTGCCAATAAGTATTGTTATGGTGCAAAAAGTCAAACTTCAGAGGCATTTCATCATTAACCTTTGATGGAATGTAAATGTACATCCAAGCTTAGCTGCAGGAATCTGAGAGGGCAATGGACAAGAACATTAGTGCAGGCTTAGTAACAATTACTCTTGTATGGTTGTCTATATACAATAAACATTATAGTGCTGTCAAAATGAATGATTAATCCAAGTGAATAATCAAAAACTAAAAATGAAAAATAACTCATAATCCTGATACCTTCTTGATTGATAGCTTCTTGTATTCGGTACATACGTCTGCTATGTCCAGTGTGGGGGGGTAACGAGTTACAAAGTTGGTAAAGCCTAGTTATCACAACATTGTCAATCGCGTCATCAATCTCAAACGATAATTTATTAAAATGTCTCGCTACCGAACTACCTACTGTAGCTTAATTTGTGGAGGAGGAAGAGAAAGCACCCATTTGGTAAATAAGCCAGTGAGAAATAATAAATTTTAAGTGGGGTGCAGTGCCTTTTCGATACTTTTAAAACAGTACCGGCGCCTAAACGTTGCCTGAACCGATACTTAAAAAAAAAAGAACCTCAAAAAAAAAACTATGGATAACATTAAAGAACATTACAAATATTTAAAATTAATCCATAGCTTTCACCTTGGATGCTCTCATTTCCCAAGTTGTGCTTCCTTTAATCTAAGGCTAATAAATGTATTTTCACAATCTGGGTCATTATTTAATACAAAACCACACATAATGTCTCTACTGTATCTCTGTCAATCTCTCTGATAATTAGTTATGATGAGTGCTGTCTGTCACTGTCTTTAATCAGTTCTGTGAATGACTGTATGCTCATTCTTTATAAAGTAGCAACAATGTCGTTTTTAAAATACAGTACTGTGCAAAAGTCTTATGGAAAAGAAAAAATAGTATTTTCTCCCCCAAAAAAGGGTTTTAACCAGTTATTTATATCTGTAGTGTGTCCGTAGAAAATATCAGTTTGTCATTAATTTTAATAAGAATCTAGTGCGATTTTCAATGCATAAGCAGTTTGACAATGGCAAAATGAATGTTTGGAAATGTAAACTTATATTTTATTCTGACACACTACAGCAAAATATATAAATATCCGAAAACCATTCTTTTAAGTGAAAATACTAACGTGCCTAAGACTTTTGCACAGTAGCTAGTGTATGTATAAAGTACGTATGATTAAATTAAGTATATTTAAATAAGTGTACTTAAAGTATGTGTTCGTTCATATGTGTTAAGGGCTAGATTGTCGCTGGAGGAAACAGCTGTTTAGTGATGAGCGGTGACAAGCGAAAACTTTACAGTAGATGGGAAACCGACTGCTCCCTCGTGACCTTTTGTAAACTGCATTTATGACAAAGAACTACAGACACGGATATTCTAACAACAATCTATCGATAAACACACATCTTGTGTCCTCTGTCTCTGTTTGAGCGCGCGCTGCTCCGCTCGCGGTCTGCGGATTGAAGAGCGCGCTGAAAGACGGGGAGGAGGCCGGTCTGACGCCGGTTTCATATGAAATTTAAGCGGACTGACTCTGAGGCGATCGGATACCGGTTCCATACCCAACCCTACTTTTAAGAAATATATTTTTTTGATAAACGAACCCAAAACTGGCTATGTCCTTGTTATTTGTGTCACGTGCAGGTGCGATGGACACCGTACAAACCAATAGGGTGTCGGAATGCTATATGTTTATACTTCTCATCCAACCACAATCAAATTCACTGCATTCGGATGGCGCGATTTATCTGGATAGGTTTTTTTTTTTGAATGATGACAAGCCAGAATGAAATGGCAGTAACGAAGCTATTTTTAAAATGTAAGGAGTAGAAAGTACAGATACTTGCGTGAAAATGTAAGGAGTTGAAGTAAAAAGTCGGCTGAAAAATAATTACTCAAGTAAAGTATAGATACCCCTTTCTACTTAAGTACAGTAACGAAGTATTTGTACTTCATTACTTGACACCTCTGAGCAAGGATGCATTAAACTGATTAATATATATTCATATAATATTATATTTCTGCACTATATAGTATGCATATATTACACACACTACTGTTAAAATGTATCGGCTCAGTATGAAACTAATTTAAAGAAATTAATAATTAATTCAGCAAGGACACATTAAATTAAAAAGTGAAAGGAAAGATATATATACCGTCACCAAAGGTTTATATTTCAAATAAATGCTACGTTTTGAACTTTATTCATTAAGAAATCCTGAAAAAAAAGTGTGATCGACTTTCACACACACACAAAAAATATTAAAATAATAAAAATAAATTCTAAAATCAGTACAACCGTTTTCAACATCGCTAATAATCAATGTTGTTTCATAAGAATAAATTCTGAAGGATAATGTGACAGAAAACTGGAGTAATGGCTGCTAAAATTCAGCTCTGTCATCACAGGATTAAATTACATTTAAACTGTAATAATACTTCACAATATTACAGTTTTTACTGTACCTTTTTAATCAAATAAATGTAGCCTTGGTGAGCATAAGAGACTTCTTTCAAAAACATAATTGTAGTGTAACTAACCAACTTTTCAAAAGAATAGCTTAATTGTACTTTAACTAGTTTAAATTATGAGTAACTTGACAAGCCACAGCAAAGTCCTGAACACCGCTGGAGACCGAAGAAGATCAAATCTAAACGTCTGACGTCATCGTTTCACCCAGATCTAAGCATCTTCTCAGACATTCTCCACAGGAACAGCTCGTCTTCTCGTCTCTTGATTTAATTTGCCTGGCCTTTTCCCTGTGCATTCTAACACGGACCAGCCTTGTGCTGTCACTTCAGACAGGAAGAGATCTGGGTCTCATTATGCACTGTGGTTTCGCCACAGACAGATTACAGACACACACTCTCTCTCAGACACAGAGGCATGGGAACCAAAGGTCCACAAGAACAAAGACCAGGGTAAGATAAGCCATTAAAGAACAAAGAGGAAAACAGCGATCCAGAGCGAGCCGTTTTCAAAGGAATGATGAAAGAAAAGGAAACGATGATACAGAGAATTATGGAATCTAATGCATCTCATGCAACATGTGTTCCACATTCATCCACCATCTGATCCCAGAACAGCTTCCTCGCTTATTAGAATACTTGGCTATATGGAATTCTTCAAGCTTACTGTAAATTATATACTTCTAATAAATACTGCATATCACTGCTTATCTCGGAAATAAATTGTTATTTTTGTTTAATTACTATTAATTAAGTTATGACCTTTCAGTTGGATCAAATAAGCCAAGAAAGAAAGAAGAAGAAAAGGAAAAATGATAGCTTTTTTGAGAAATAGAAACAGATGGTAAAGTTGACAGCATTGCATTGTGGGACACAGCATTTAGAAAACGAAGTAGAACATCATGAGGATGTTCTGTGTATACAGAAACTATGCATATGGTAAAATTATTCTAATATTCTGATATGGTGCTGAAGTAACATTCTTATTATTATCAATGTTGGGACCTCAGTTGTGGATTCTTAATATTTTTGAGGATACTGTGATACAGTTTTCAGGGTTCATTGATGAATCACTGCTGAGTTCAAAAGAACAGCATTTATTAGAAATGGAAATCTTACTTAGCCCAGACGTATGAACTGTACTTCACAAACTATATACTTCAACAGCAATAATAGTTCTGTTAGTATGCTATCCACAGCCTATATCATTCAACGACTGACTGCATTGCACCAGTAGGGGACACTCTTCTACATTCACACTTACTTCCTTCACTAGCTGCTCTTTATCCAGTGTGTATGTGTGTCACACCAAGAGTAAGTGCTGACACTGACATAAAAGCTCAAAAACAAAGGCTCAGAGGTAAGGACCCATAAAGCTTCATGGAAACGAGGCTTTAAAGTGAACAGATGTGGACAAGATTGTTGACTCATCTTGTCAGAGTCAGCAGCTCTGTCTGTTTTTATTTGAAAATAGCTGACACTGGAAATATCCTTTGTTTTTGCTCTCAGCTGTTGTACAAAAACACTGTAGAGACATAAGAACAAAATCAGCAAGATGTCTCTTAAATGAGATGTGTTGTAAATTGGACTTTTGTCTTCTTACCCTGTGGCTCGGTGTCTGAGTGTTTGGGGCTTCCTCTGGCTCTTCGATCTTGCCTCTTGCTGCCGGGGCTTCCTCCTCCTCCTCCTCCTCCTCCTCCAGGGTTGCTGTAGCTCTTGCTGTAGCCGTTAGCTGTAGTGGTGCAGGTCGTGGTGTTCTTGTAGCTGCTGGACAGCGAGCTGGTCACCTGACTTAGACCCGTACGCTCCACCGGCTGTTTGAGCTTCTTGGGTGGAGGTTTACAGTACTCCTCATGACCCATGAAAGAGGAGAGGTTATACAGCGGGATGATCTCTGAGATAAGACAAAGATCATAATTACACTACAGGCAACCCTGCTAAAACACTTATATTTTAACCCCGGGAAGCAATTTTTATCGGGGAACCTCCTGGAATCGCGATTGGGGTAGTTTTGGACTAGTTTTGAGAAGCAACTGGGCAGGATTTGTTGTGAAAACCTGGCAACCCTGATCCAAATGCACGTGCTGGAGATATACTTCTGATTACAGGAGCGTCTTTACTGATGAGATGTGCATGAAAATTGCATTCGATTTTTTGCACAGCCCTACATTGTATGTATATGATCACAAAAATATTATGGTTTCATTCAAATTTAATTTTAGTATGTTTAATTTACACACACACGTTTGTTTTTGTGGAAAGTGGGGACATCCCATAAGTGAAATGGTTTTTATACTGTACAAACTGTATATTCTATCGCCATTCACCAACCCTACACCTAACCCTAACCCTCACAGGAAACTTTGTGCATTTTTACTTTCTCAAAAAAACTCATTCTGTATGATTTATAAGTGTTTTTGTAAAATGGGGACATGGGTTATGTCCTCATAAGTCACCCTCTCCTTGTAATACCGGTGTCATACAAATGTCATTATACAGAGTTGTGCCCTGATATGTGACAAAAACATGCACACACAAACACACACACACACACACAATCTTATTCTATTACCTATTTAGTATAACATTTACAGTAGTCGACAAATAGGATTTTGATCATTAAAAAATACGAAAAATAGTTTCTTAAAGTTAAAACCACAAGAAACATTAAGTCAAGCGTGTCTCAACTTTTCTCTCGTAATGCATGTTCGAGTTGGTTGTGTTTTCATAGCTTCGTATGGTATTTTGCTTGGTCAGAACAGTGTTATGATTCAGTATAAAGAGCTGGTTGCCCATCCTCACTGAAGTACGTGTTTAAATAAGTGAGTAAGACCTTTAGTCTACTGTGGACTATGACGCTCACCTTCTGGGTAGATGGGTGGCAGTCGATGCTGATAGAACTGGTGCGGGGGCATGTCACCGGGGCTGACCGGGGGGTAGTATGACGTATGTGAGGTTGGAATAAAGTGTGGGTGTGTCAGATACGGATGGTGAATGTGGTGGCTCGGGGACAGAGCCGGAGAGTAACTCGGAGGGTAACATTCAGAATGAGGTGTGACCACAACCCTCCTCACGCCTGTGTTGTCTTCAAGAACCTGAAAATACAAACATCCACAGACGTCAAGCCAAACAATACAGGCCCTCATATGTCCCATCTGACAAATAGCACAGCCTTTACAACTCGACTACAAACATTCAGTGCCACTTTAAACAAAGGGCAGGAATGCAAAAGTAAACAAGGCTTTCTAATGGAATGACTATGAAGTACATTCCACTGAAATAATTCATGCATGGAAGATGCTTACAGGAATAACAGATCCGCTGGTACAGTTCACATGGGAGAAATCAACTCACTGACCTCAACTTCTAACCCATGTTGACCCAAGGATCGCCCAGAGTTAGAAGTTGAGGTGAGGTTAGTGACGAAAACAGTAAACCATTCCTTACCAAAAATGCTTTTACTAGAGGAAAGAACTATTTGGATCTGCAAGGAAATCAGTATCAGGGCTCCAAACTGAGACTAAAATGGTCGCATTTGCGACCATAAATATTAAAATGCGACTGAAGTTTTTGCTGAGGTCGCCACTGGCGACTAGGCCTATGTATTTACATGTTATCTCTTAAAAAATTGCATGTAATGCCTTTTTTCCTGATTATTTTACATTCACATCTTTTATGTTCGCGAATTAAGAGAATGCGCATCGAAGTTTTAGTGGGAAAAAGAGTTTTAAACAGTCCTCATCTGCCGCGCAGCAGCGCTGACACACCTGATAAACGCGCGCGAGAGAGAAATGATGGAGACTTGAAGAAAAGGTGCAGAAAAACAGCGTCTATTTCGTTCATATCTTGAACAAACTACAACAGGTAAAGCTGTCATCTGTGTGGATATTGGCAATATCGTTAACAGTTCTCGTTTAGAATCATAAGGCTTCTTCTTAACAAGATCTTAGTCCATGCTGTGTTCTGTTAATGCATGAACTTCAATATTTGAAGTGCACTTGCCGTCCAGTAATCGCAAAAAGCTTTGTGCTTTGTTACGTTTTAATTTACAAAGTATCAGTTTTAAAATTATTCCAAATTCATAACAAAATTCAAACAATAAATACAGTTTTGGTGCTCTTTAAGGGGCCGTTGACATATCGCGCCTAAAACGCGTGGAAAACGCTAGGCGCGCCGCTTTCATTATGAGCACGCACGCATACCGCGCGCCTACATTTGAAATAACGAACTTGAGCGTGCAAAAGACGGGACATGTGAACGGCCCCTAATGCGGCAGGCGCGATCGCGAGTAGTGCCTCAGTTCAAGCAGCACGTGAACCTATCATACCTTGCTCTTTACTACTAGAGTACATAATGAACATGAATTAACATCAAAAGGTAGGCTATTTTATAAGAGATTCTACAGTACAACACTTTCAAACTGCGGAAAACGTGTAAAGCTTGTAAACATTGCAACGTAAAATTAACTTCAGTAACCTTTCGGTGTCCATAAGCTCATCAGTCAGCTAGAAAAATAACTATAAAGAGGAGCATTTTGCTATATTTATGAGCTATTGAATTTTAATATTTTTACTTAACCTGTTGTCTACATGATTCAACTCCTATAAAATTTAATTTTACTAATTAAGAAAAACAGACTGAAAGTGTGAAAGACATGCACTCTTAAAAATAAAGGAGCTTAAAAGGTTCTTCACAAAACAATTTTGGTTCCAAAAAGAACCATTCAGTCAAAGGCTCTTTAAAGAACAATCTCTTTCTGACCTTTTCATAATCTGTTATTGTCTTCAAATGTTAAAGCTTCTTTATGAAACCATTTAGGAAAGGAAAAAAAGGTTCTTCTATGGTATCATGAAGCACCTTTATTTTTAAGAGAGTATGAGAACATTTACAGGATGCATTGAAGAGGACCCCAAACTATACTCAGGGGCCAAGTGATGCTTATGGTCCATGATATTGGTACAGATTTTGTGTAATAAACTACGCATGACTGTATGTTTCAAGTTGGAAAAAGCATTTAGCCCCCACTTTAAGTGAACCTTCATTCCCAGGTCATCTACAAGATGGATTAAAATGCTCATAAAGTCAAGAAAAGATGAGACATTAACAGTTCAGTATGATTAAAAAGTTAAAATGTAAAATAAATAATTTAAATAAAACGCATAAAACATTTTTATTTTGTGGCACCTAAAAAAATCATTTGGCACCTAAGTTTTTTTTCTTATAGGAGCCGATGGCTCCTTACTCGATTTTTTTGTTTGGAACCCTGAGTATGTTCTTGGGAAGATCATATTTTCTAGTTCGTAATTAATGTAAAGTGTGTTTAAAGATGCAGTGATTAGTGGTGTTTTCTGACAGCAAATCTTCATCAAATGCATGTGAATTTTTGATATGTTTAATCAACATTTATAATTACAAAATTATGTCCGACACCAATTAGCTTTCCCACCTTAAACCAGAGGGAAACCATTGTCTGGAGATAAATACTGACATGTGGGGAATACAAGCACAAATATATGTTTGTTTGCGTAATTCTGGCATGTGCTTAGACAGATTATGTCAAATGTTCAGTTGTGCTCATGAATCCATCATAAATGGAACACCACAGTGATTTCAGGAGATTGTACATTTAGATACATGCATTTTGCATAAAGGTAAAGAAAACTGATACAGTTAACATGTAAAAACAAACAAACTATAATTTAGCTATTTATGAGGACACATGGTTGTGCAATAAAATGACATTTCCCATCATTTTCCGAAACAACAGAGCAACCATTACATATATAATTTAAAAGAGAGAAAGAAACCGGCATCCCACCTGCCCTTCAAATTTGGATGGAATGCACTAATTAATTATTTTTACATGAGTGACCTTTGCACTATTATAACACCGATTTATTACACTCACAACTCAAACCCTTTTTCCTGTCCTCTACGCAAGAGTTTTTTGACCTTTCTATTGAAATGTCACAGCCGCCGACCTTTAGCAAACTCTTGCCTAACACTGTTAAGTAAGGAAAGGGATATTCGCCTATGAGGGGTGAAAGCACATCCTCATTGTGTAAGAGCCGCACAGCGCTGATCCATTCCTGTTGGTTACCTGGGAGACGTAGCCAGGGGGAACGTGGATTGGTGGAATGGAACCGTTTGGTGACATCATGGGAACTTCAGCGGGCCCTGAGGCAGAAAAAAGAAAAGAGAAGAAAGCTGTCAATCAAACAGTAACACAACGCTGACTCCGCCCCCTCATTCCAACACATAATGCAAGGCGAAGAAGCAAAGAAAATTCCAGGGGCTACGAGAAAATAACAGAAAAACAGGAATGCATTGGTAATAAGACACGCATATGCTTAAGAGATGGACTAACACAAGCTACTCATTTTATTCTATTCATATAGTATATAGCAAAATTGTTTATAATCACATATTGTATCTATATTCTAGCCCATCAACATAGCTTTTTGTAACATTTGAACACATATTTGAAACAACGTGTATTGTTAGTAAAACTACATAATGACTTTATTTTGACCCACCATCACCAGGGCTATATTTTGTACTGTTACATCAGGTTAAACAAACAGTTTAAGGCGAAATAGAGCTGTCAGGTCCAACTGGTACGCCACAGGAAGAAAGGGCCAATGTCAGCACACAAACCCTCTCTGTTGTGGCTCTCATGAGACCTTGCTGAATGAAACCCCTCCACCCATCACACCGAATGTTTGTTGTCAGAATATAAAGCCCAGAGATGCAACTCAAACAAGCACCCTCATCCGGGACTCGTGTAGCCGAGGGACACCAGCTGTTTTAGACATCAGCATCTCCTCCAGACTCTGCAGAAACCGTGGCGTGACAGCATCCGGTGAGGTAAATCACCAGATCACCCTGATGCATTTTACAGTTTCACCTCGCTTTCTCCCCCATTAGTCAATACCAGGGTCAGTATCTCCAGCTAACCCTTTCTGGGTTTGAATAAGACCCTGTTTGTGCTTGTATTGAATGGGCTTCAGAGGAGTTTCTTCAGAGGTGGGGAAGAGGGAGGGGTGTGTGTACACAGCGATGTGTGTGGGTTGTTTCACCGGGACGTGAGTGTATGCGCACGGCAGCTTAAAATAACTTTTTCACAGGGCGATGTCTAGAGAGCACAACAAAATCCATTGAGATTGTCCCGCGCGTGTTTGGAAAAGGTCTCTCACAGGTATGCGGCTGCAGGCCCCACCCCCTCTCGCTCCTGTGAAAGGGGAGGAGCTGGGTTTAAGGTTTGGGAGGGTGTGTGTGTGTGTGTGTGTGTGTGAGGGGGGGCTTTGGGAGGACTGAGTGACAGGATTGTATCACAGGCTCTATAATATGCATTCCTCTACCTCGACTGAAGGAGTTGAAGGGATGGACGGTGTGAAAGCTAATGAAAAGAAAAACAGGTAAAAAAAAAAGAAAGAGAGAGAGAGAGACAGAAAAGAAACAAAAGCGAACTAGATTTTTACTACTGATATAAAAAAAATGCACAAAAATGCAATGAAATTAATAATAAGATTAGTGATAATTATATATGAAAATGATTATAAATTATATATGACAAAACAAGATTAATAACAAAAGTTTGAGAAAATTCCACAAATTAAGATAATTCAAAGAAATCAAATTATATGTATAATATGAATTATATTTATAATAATTATATATAGCTAAATATACTGTTTGTTTCATCTCCATATCACTGTAGATAAGGCCTACCTGGCTTACAGTTCTCTAGCAAATCATTTACAAATAGTTTGAGTTCGTCAACCTGTCTGCGGATAGGACATTAGGATGATATATATATATATATATTTTTTTTTTTTTAAGGATTTGCATTAAAGATGTTAAGCTGACAAACTTAATTTTTACATTATCTGAAAAAAATAAATAAAAATAAATATGTGATTGATGCAAACGCACTGCTGTGATGCTAGGGTGTCATGAGAGGGTGCTATATTGTGGCTAAGGTGTTCTAGCTAGTTGCTAGGTGGATGCTCAATGGCTTAAGTAAAAAGAGCCAAACCTCAAGTATCTATGATTCTGGTCTTTAGGATTTGTTTTAGTCATCTATCATCCACCAGGCAAAAATCGCAAGTCTGACCACTTGGAAAAGTAATAGTCCTTAAAAATTTCATTTTAAAGCTGCATGATTTGAGGTATCATTCATGCCCAAAACACAAAGTTATGTCATGTGCAGGTTAATACTTAGGTTATGGACATGAACAAACCCCTAAACCTGAAGGATGAGCAATAGTCAATGTGTGTAGAGCAGCGAGAGAGAAAGACAGAGGTGGATGTAGGGAAACGGGGGTAAAACTGCTGGATTGCCAAGCTTCTCAGGAGGAAGAGAGGCAGAGAGCCTCTTCAGCAGAACAAACCCCTCTTTGTGCTTCAGAGAGAAGCTCTCTCTGCCCCTGCAGGGCCTGCTGGGTGCTTCATAAAGTCAACTCAGTCCTGCTGCGGGCCCTGACACAACACCGAAGTGTGCGTGAGTGCACGTCCTCATGCATGTGCATTTTTAATTTTACTCCAGATAAACTCTTGAGGAAAAGCTGCCAAGCCGCGTTTGGTTTCATTCTTTTTACAGAAGCAGTAATTGATAGCGTGTACATATACATAGATTGCAGAGGAGCAAAACGGAAGTTTAGTGTTCTACAAATTATCAGTTCCTAACTAAGATCCACTAATTCACTTTGGAGGACTAGCTTGGCCAGACAGGAAGACGATGGTCAGAAGAGAGCAAAAGAAAAGGATGTTTCTGGAAAGAATGTCTTGCATCAATCTGAGAGCCACTGGGCAAAGAAAGCAAGTGCTTTTTCTGCAAGGGTTTGCAAATCTGATCTGTGTTTTTGAGCAACCGACTGAGTTTGGGAGGGGGTGTGTGTCCGTGAAGGACGCTGTTGGAGAGAAAAATCACAGCCGAGATCAATTTAACATCTATGTTTCTCCTAGACAACAATAAAAACACATGGATAGCAAATGGAGAGGTCTTATACTTCTCGAACTGAGAAAACAAGCCTGATATTCCTCAGAAGAGATTTTAAAACTCTTAAACAACTCAGATTAGCCATGACACCTTCAATCAAGAAATAAGTCTGGCAGAATTTGGGACTGTTTTATCATCCACCACGACTAGACAAAAAAAATCTTAGTTTAAATGCTTCTAAAAGGTGGTTCAGAACAAATACCAAACCCAACAATAATAGACACACCTCACGACCAACAGAGATTTCCTGAGCTACGAAAGAGCAACATAAAAAAACAACCCATATGAAGAACACTGCATTCAGCTGCACCATACCAATTCATCTTCATAAATGAGAGAAAAACATCCAAAAGTTGGACAAATGTTGAAAAACACACTATAATGTGACCCATCCATCAGAATTTCTTCTGTTTTTCCTCTCAACCAGATGAAACGCCAGAAATCCAGACCTGCAGGCAATCTGATTATGTATATAGGAGATGGTAATTTTCTCTGGAGAGGGTTTATGTGTCTCTCAGTCCATGCAGAGTGTGTGAGCGTGTGTTTTCACGAGTCTGTAATTGCACGGCCCATTGTTCTTGCTGTAAACAGTATCTGTCTCTCTCCATCCAACAAGGAAAATTCACAGCCCAGGGAGCCGAAGTGTTTATCCAACAGGCTCACTTTTCAAGAGGACGTATTTGTGTTTTGCAGACCCTGGAGGCATTCAAGTATTTCCCTACACACATTCTATCCTAATTCAAGCACTTTTATACAGTACCTTAACTAAACTCTGATAGAGGAAAAAAGTAATCTTGAGCCATAATCATAACATAATATAATGTAAAGGTCATTTTGTTATAACTCACCTCTGGTGAACTCCAAACACTGTTAAATAATAGACAGTAGAGCTACGCTTTCCTCTCTGCATTTACACAGGCTCGAATCACAGGGTGAGTTGTATACCAATCCCAAATATTTACTATGAAATGTTTGTATTTGCATTAATGAAAGTTATTACAGTATTCCTGGCGGACTGGCTCAAGACGCACTCTTTCAGACAGGAGGACAAACGGACACTTTATTAAAAGGTCCAAATACACCAAAATGTCTCAGAGGTAGAGATCTCAGTCCGAAATGCTGGTTCCATAATTAATTTTTTAGAAATGTATTTATATTTTTTAAACTCACACTCCACTCCATCAAGGTATTCATTTTCAACTTATGGTGCTCCAGATCTCCTGGTGTAAAACTGATTTCACCTGTATACATCTGAACTGCATAACTGACTGAATGTTCAAGACTTGAGAAAAGAAAAAAAAGAAATATATATGAATGATTCTACTATCTTGCATCAGACGAAGTGTCATTTTGCTCATTTAACAGTAAAAAACCCCCCAAAGGTTGAATTCAATGTTGTACTGAAATGTAATTGCTGACAGAATAAAGAAACATAAAATAATTAAATTATTTTATGATACAGAAATGAGCCATTAAGCAATATTTGGCCATATAGGAATGTATTTGGTTGTGAGTTCTTTGCTATAAGACCCGGAGATGTTGATTCAGCTGAGTCTAAGACAAAGCCCACCTTTCAAAGCTAAAGCAAAATGGCGCAAATCTGCAATATTCCAAACAGTCTCTCTAGAGATCCACCCTGCCTTGGGAACGGTGAGCCCTGTGGATATGTAGCGCTTGGTTGTGAGTTCCCAGAATGTTTGGGGTGGGAGGGTGTTGGCTTTCAGGATGTGCAATAAAAATTGTCTGCCGACTCATTCAGCTTTTGCGTGGAGAGAGTTATGCAAACAGCCCTCCAGGAAAACGAGACTACTTCACAGCTACCCTACAGCCGTCCCTGTCTCCATCCCCCTCCTGCTCTCAGCAGCTGATTAGTCCCGCCGAGGACGAGTCCAAGGGATGACCTGAATTACCCCCAGTGTCATTGATAAAAGCCCATTCAGAGAATTAGACCTGGGTGTCGCTATCATGCCAGGCCATCTCTGGTGTTTCAAGGCATTGTTTTCATTTCCATGCTTCCCATCCTGAGTTAACAGGGTGAGGACTTTACCCTCTCTCCACCCAACATCCGTGAAAAAAACAAACCCAAAAGCAACGGAAGCTCGAGTGAATCATGAAATGATAAAGACGCACCTCTGCTTTATAGCTACTGACCAATAATTTCGCTAGCTGGCTCAAAGACACGCTTGGACCTCGCTGGGGCTGAAGGGACTCTTTTGTAGGATGAATCCCTAGTGAATGGGAAAGGAAAATTCTGTAGGAGGCTGACCTGATCTTCTCCAGCTCCTCTCCAGCCCTGCACGCCTGATCAGCATATGCCTCTGCTGCTGGACATATTCTCAACAGTGAACTTTAACATTAGAGCTTCTGGAACAGATCAGAGTCTGTTTGATGCTAGAGTTTGGTTTGTACGGTTTACTCCGGTACATACCTGATGTAAACACAATCAGTACAACAACATTCACAAATAATTAACTTTTTCTTTTTGGGGGGTTGGGGGGGCAGTGTTATTTTATAATTATTTACATAGCATTAAAGTATTTATTAATAGGTTGAATTAGCATTTTTATGTGCATTTAATAATTTTATTTTTTAATATTTCTATTTAGTTTTTTTGTTTTATTCTAGTGTTAATTTCCGTAATTTAGTACTTGAACAAAAGTTTTTTTTTTTTAGGTTTAAAGTTTATCTAGTATTTATTTTATTTTATTTCAACTTTATTTCAATTAACTATTCCAATCATGTGCTTTTGATAATTTGATTGTCTTTTTATTTTTTTCTATTTAGCGCTCTATTTTTATTTCAGTTTTAATTTCAATAACTACACTTCAACTTAAACAAATATGAGAAAAGTTTAAATTAAATAAAATTATATAAAAAATAAGTTTAATTTGATAACTTATATTCTATTTCATTTCAGGTTTATTTTAATTAACTTTACTTCAGTCATGTGTTTGTTATTTTTATTAGTTTGTATTTTTAATATTTTGATTTAGCTCTCCATTTATCTTTATTTCAGTTTTAATTTCAGTAAAATCAGAACTAAAAAGATAAAGTTCTTTAAGAGGTTTTTAATTTAATTTAATCTATTTCCATTTAATTTTACTTGAATCATATTTCTATTCACCTTTATTTACATTAAATTGGTTTTAAATTTCAGTCATTTTAGTACTTCTACCCTAAATAAAAAAAAAAACTTTTAAAACTGATTTTATTTCAGTTAGTTTCCAAGGCAACATTTTTTTATTTTTCATCTAATATTTATATTTTATCTCGGCTTCATTTCAATTAACAAAAACACTTTTTAGTTTTAGTTCTAGCTCTTTGGAGAAATTTCTCTGATGAACTGAGCTCAAGGCCAGGATTGTGTCTTAAAAAGACCAACCAGGTGGTAAAATCAACGTCATGTTGATTTTAAGTGTGCTAGGTACACAAATAAAAAGGCACAAAAGAAATACTATAGCAAGAGGGGAAAAAAGGGGTAAAAGAGGAGACTACCATGGCAGACCTGCTCTGACATGCTCTGTGCTCAGGAAGAAGTTTCCTGCGCTCCAACATGATCTCCAGCTCAGGCTCAACAGAGATAAAGAGGGCGAGAGACGGAGCCAGACAGAGGGAGAGAGAGCGACTCTTGCCTGTCAAGTTCATAAATGGTGCCATTGTCTGTCGAAAAATTCTTTAAAAACCCAAACTTTGCTCACATTACCGCAGATGGAGATCATACTCCGCGTGGCTCCTTAATTTAAAAATATCCCAGGATTAAATTTGGCAGATAAAGACCAAAAAATACAAACTGAGACAGAGAGTTGATTTTAAAGGGGCAGTTCACCCAAAAACATTAATGTTCTTTCATTATTTACTCCGAACCTGTATGAGTTTCTTTCTTCTGTGGAATATTCTGGCCAACATTTACAAAATAATAAAAGCTTCTCCGAAGCTTAAAAAAAGTACAAAGAAGCACTGTCTAAGCATCATAAAAGTGACCCATATGATTTATGCGCTATATTGCAAGGTTTTGAAATCATGAGATAACTTCGTGTAAGCATTTTCTTTCAAAATGTACCTTTCATGAGGGCGAGTAAATAATGAAATTTTTCATTTTTGGGTGAACTGTCCCTTTAAGAACAAGCAGATTAAATCTGTGATGTGGGTTTGCACAGGTTAGTAAACCAGAGGAGGGTAATGGAGTTCACTCATGAAGTGCACACTCATCCTGTTCGGGACGGGCAGCGCAAACTGTGCCAGTGTGCTGGCATGGACCAGATGTGTCAATCTGCTGGGTTTGTTTTTATGCATGGCCTTGTTATCCTGGAACTTGAGACTATGATTACCAAACTACTGCCCCATGAAGGCACGCATGCAGAAAGCCTGCTGCAGGACACAGCGGTAGCTGAAAATAGTAGGTCAGCGAAAAAGAACTGAAAAAGCTAGAGAAATGAGAGAGAGTGAGGAGGAGGAGAAAAAACAAACGGGTGGAATGTTCCACTGTGTAATGTTCTGGAGAATGTGGCAGGAGTAGGTTGAAAACCAGGGAATAAGGATATGAAAACTTTTAAATGAAACAAGCTACAGAAGCAGTAAGAAAAAACACAATTGAGATCCACTGTCCACAACAATAATATTAAGCAATATAACGGTTTTCAACAATAATATTAATAAATGTTCACTGAGTACTTAATATATTAGAATTATTTCTGAAGGATCATGTGACACTGAAGACTGAAGTAATGGCTGCTGAAAATTAAAACTTGGCCATCACAGGAAAAAATACAATTTTAAAAGATATTACAATGGAAATGTATTTTTTCTATATTTATTATTTTTATTTTTTTTCCAAAAGCTTGGGCTAAAATACTTCATGTTTGTGAAAGAAGTCTATAAAGGTTTGGAAGGACATGAGGGTGAATAAAGGATGCAATTATCAATTTTGGGTGAACCATTTCTTTAAATCTGGTCTAATTACAGTACACAGGGCTTTAAGAACAATTAGTCGACAACCTAATTCAGACAACCTAAAAACTAGATGATTTTAATAAATATGCAATTTTGCACCTCCCTAACTATAAAGTGTTCAGAAATGCCACACCAAAAAAAAAATAACGGCAATTATTGTGATATATGGAATCAGATCCTGCTTGAAAAGTGTCTGTAGAGCTTCATTTACCACTTAAGCATTTTAACTATCTCAAATGCTAAAGGCGATCTGAATTACAGACATGTATGTAGTACCTCGTTACAGAACTGTTTTAAAAAAGATAAGCCAGCAGCATACTGCCCAGCCCTGGGAAAACATTTATCAGCAAATTGTTTGCAAAAATTCAAAGTCAACATCAAAGAATAACAGGAGACTAGGCTTATCCAGTGCAGCTGGCAAAGACCGAACAAACATAAGAAAATTAAACAAAGTTCTTATCCCGAACATGCCAGAACATTACCATGGCCTTCGACTGCATCTTCTCCACACCTGTGAGGTACAGACTCTCTTTCTCCATTTACATTCTCCCTGTCGGCCAGCTGCCAGCTCCGTCTCTACCATAAACCAATATGCTGATTCTGCTATTCTCATTGGACAAACTGAATTAAACCGACATTGCAGCTCCTATTAGCCGTGTAAACAGTGATGTGAGCACTCAGACGGTCAGATCCAGTATCCTGTGGTCTAGGCTACTGTGACTCTCCACTTTTAATCTCTTACATACACTTGCAAAACTCTTACTGAGGGAATTCGGTGGCCTTTATAAAGTTAAAAAGACATTTTGAGGTCAGATGTATTTTAGTGTAGGGATTCACTGACCGAATGCCTCTTCACTGGCCAAACACACAAGAGGTTTGGAAATGGTTTTGTAGCACCGTCACATGGCCTTGATCCCTAAGAGGTTTGCAAATAATTATTGTGTAGAACATTTTAAGGCAATTTTGGGGGGGGGGGGGTCTAACTGCGATTTAGCTGATGAAAAATGCAATTGTGATTTAAAATGCTATAAAAAAAACCTCATGGTTTGCTGTTCTTGTTTGTAGGGTAGCACAGTCTGGGTAAATTGTGTGAATATATGTGTATATCAATAAGTACTTGTGTATTCGTTAAATGTACTTACTGTAGTAAATATAGTATTTTTTGCATAATTACATGTAACTAACCCTGAAGCCTATTCCTAATCCTAAACCGATATTAAGTATGTCGTTAATTAATATAACCGTACTCATTACTTAAATACATAACTATGGTGTAACATTGACACCTTAAAGGTGCCATGTGCAAAAATTGAGGTAAAAATATCCAAAAAATGACCTACACACATCAAAAGAATGAGAAGAAATAAGGGCGATGATGTCATTAAAAAAATGTCAAGTTATAGTGCTGCAGAGATATCAACCTTTATTAGCATTAGCATTACTAGCCCCGGCCCGACAGGTGTCGTAATACCAGTTTCGGCCATGGGAGGCGGTATGCGGGCAACATAACCACCAGCCAACCTGCAATACACGAATAACTCGCACGGCTTGTGGGCGTACTTGAACCTGATGTCAATCGTGTGGAAAGTACAGCCCACTACTTCATTTCAGTTCAGGGAAGAGAGCGGAAGGATGACTGAAGCCCTTGGCAAGAGACCACCACCCGCTACAGGGAAACAACCGCGCTCGGAATCACAAATCAAATCCGATAAGAAAAGGAGCCAAACCAGAGTAAACATCGGCACTGCTTTCAATCGCTGGAGACAACTGATGGACCTGAAAGAAATGAGGTTCGACACCGAACTTGCAACATTTCTTTTGGATTGGTAAGTTAGATGCTGTTAGTATTTCGCTAGAAGTTTGTTTTATATGTTTGTGTATTTTTTTTCGGGAAGTTATAACATAGAAATGTATCGAAGGCTGTTCTATAAACGTGCTAATGTTAGCGATGGCTAACCGTAGCTGCGTTTGATAATTAGCTAGCTATAACTTACCCATTTTTTTATATCATAAGTAACCTGCTCTGTCTAGTCTGTTGGTCTCCGTGTCCTCTTTGCTTCGTGGTTTTTCTGTACGTGAGAAAATTGATGTGTGGCGTGAAAGCGTGTGAAAAGAGTCAATTGCGTGTGTCTCACAGTGAATGCTTGAGAGTTGGCAGCTCTGGTTACGTTGGTTGGCGCTAGCTTGGTCAACATCAGCTGTCTGATGTTGACAAATGATGTTGACAGAATGCTGTCTGTCAAATTAATTTAATTCAAATAATGTGTATATACAACTCAATGTAATATGAACAAAACGAATATGAACATATTCACTGGTAAAGGTGAAGGGGAGTAGCTTGAAGATGTCATGTTTCAAAATCACTTGACATCACCCAACGTTCCTCTGGAGGCAAAACGTCCTCTTATAGCAGCGGATCTCAATTCCAGCCCTCGCCCCCCACTGCTTCTGCATATTTTGCACGTTTCTCTTTGTTAACACACCTGATTCAGATAATCAGCTCGTTAGAAATGAACTATAGGCATAAAGACTATGCCGTTTCTCGTTTGTTACTCTAGAGTAGACCAATTCACTTTGAGGCATACTGCCCCCATCTGGTATGGAATGTGGAGTATGACTTGATTTTTTTGCCAGACATGACAGATGGCACCTTTAAAATCAGGAGTAACCCAATATAACAAAAAAATTATTATTAAAATTATAACTTAATAGAAATATGAATTTACAATTGTAAAATTACTAAACTTTGGTTTTATGTATAATTAACTGTGCAGCTCTTGAACAGATTTCTAGAAATGTGAAGAATGCAAGTTGCAAGAAATATCAGCAAAGACAAGCAAAAATAACGCAATAACAGGTTAATTATACTTTCATAAATTATGCCAGATTGCAGATGTCTCGGTTTCTGGATTCATACCAAATGCCAAACATGCAAATCATACTGCAGGCTATGATTCTGAGTGTGCTTGAGCTCAAAAAACAGTCTTCATGCCAAACAAACAAACTGAAAGTAAAATTGACTTAAAATGGCATCATAAACTAACATAAACTCTCTTTCAAAACGGGTTTGATTCACGCACAGATTTGAATAGTCACATGTAGCAAGAGCAGTATGAAGATCTTCACTGGACAAACCTTGGATGCATTGCAAAGCCCCATCTTCTGTGCGGATGGTGAACGTCTCACCTGGGTTCACCTGGACCAAGATTACCTGTATTTATTTATATAAAAAAAAAAAAAAAAAAAAAATCACATAATAATTAAGTCAAACAAGTGGCAATTCGAGGCCTTAAGTCTTTGCTAAAGAGCTGTTGTGGCTTGAAGGTATATTTCCAGCTTTTAAAACAAGAGCTTATTGAGAGATCAAATCTTTCTCAACTGACAATATATTAGATAAACTTTTAAAAGAAAAATAATCAAGGGGGATAAACGAGGTCTGACTTTACGAGCTCACCTGCTGTGGTGCATCGCCATTGATCATGTGGTGCATCATGGGAACCTCGTTGCTCAATGGAGGCGGGAGGTCCAGCATTTGGTCCATCATCATCATGGTGACGAACATTCATGGAGCCCTCCCTGCAACAACCTGAAAGAGATACCCACTTTGTTAAAATAATATCTGATTGTATGATGACACAGTCACTATGTGCCAGACCCCTCCTTAAATGAGCAATTAACCTCAATTTATATCAGCAATGGATGGCTAATGATTAAGACTAAAGCAGATCCTCATCTGCAAACCCATCCAGACACACACAAAGCAAATACACACTGAACACACACATCTCACTGAAAGGCTACTGGTGGGTTATGGAACAGGATGAAATAATTATGATGTCACCAATGTTTATATGATGATGTAATCCATGTTGGGATGATGTAATCTGTATATAAACTGCAGTTATGGGGCGACAGTCTCTCCACCACAGCTAGGAGACTGAGAGACTAAGAGAGAAAATACAAATAAAATAAAAAAGGTACAAAACAGCAAACTTTGTCTTGCTGCAATCTATGAAACTTAACATCAATACATCTGTGTTCCTCTGAAAAAAAATGAAATAATTTATAAAATACATTTAAAAATTATAATAAAGTACAAAATAGTCAAATAACATTTTATCCAGAGAACTCTAGGCACTTTTTGATGAAAAATTTAAATATGATGTTTTTCTCGACCTAATTTTTTTACTCAGTGAAACAGATTTCAAAATGAATACATATGCATGTATTACACAGTACATTATAATATTGTGACGCTTCAATTCAATTCAAAACTAAATTCAGCATAGCAATTTATGAAACAACTGTTTGACAATTACTGAAATCATTATTTTTTGCATTAGTTTTGTTTGTTTTTATTAGATAACATTTAACATCTATTACAATAATAAATTATACTTAATATTAATAAAAAAAAAAAAATTATAGGATTTGATTTATTGCAATTTGTTGGTCATAGGCCATAACTTCAAAGAACCATGGCAAACTCCTCCTCTTCAAAGTGTATCGTTTCCAACTTATGGTTTGAAATAGGGGTGCACGATATATATTGGCCGATGATTAATGCGCATCTCATCACGTTCATTATCAGCTTGGATTTGCGCAGCTTGTCAGTTAACAACGGCTCTGTGTAGTAACAGCTGCTCTATGTAAAAATCACGCACCTGATGGAATTTATCGCTGATTAGATAACAGGCTTTACTGACACGATGCACATTAATCATCGGCAGATATATATCATGCACCCCAGTTTGAAATGAACTAATTCTACTTTTGCATAATACAGAAAATCAGGGTGCACGCTGCAACCTTTGACGCATAAAACACTTGCACAACAGACCTGCACAGATGTCAATACATGTTGCACTGTATCGTTTAGCTCAATGTAGAAAGACTGCACTTCCGTCCTCAAAACAAGATCAATATTGCTTGTCACACAGAAAGAAACCCTCTCAGAATTGCACATGAAAAAACAACAAAAGTTCAGGTCAGGGGAAAGATCAGCACAGTAATTAGTGTTGTCAAAAGACCCGGTACTTCGGTACCAAGTCGGTACAATTTTTTTTTTTAAATGTGACGGTACCAGGTTTCTTTAAGTACCGGTAGTACCAAGGTTCCGTTCAAACCTGGTTCAGCACTATGATTTCCACGAAGCAGAAAACGAGGACGGAATCTCAAAATCCAGTCATGAAAATGAAACTTACATTTTAATATGTACAGTCGTGGAATTTGTCAAAGTTAGCATAAATTAATCAAATCAAATCTCCATATGGACCAGTATCTATGAATCAGTGTTCTGCGCGTCTCTGTGTGAATTAATGAATGGCAGGTTTGTTTACTACATAGACTGAAGCGCATGACACTTGCATTAATTTCAGCATCTGAGCTTCAGAGTTCTCTCTCCATCAAGCGATCTGAACTTTTCAGTTCATCTCAATGGACGCACAGCGCACCTGTATTTGATGCTCTGTAAACTCTTTGTGAAGGCGCATGACTCACCGTCGCTTTACTGATAGCGCTGTTTCTCACACATGCAAAGAGAGAGAGAGCGAGAGTCTTACCACGCTGAATCGGCACGCTATATGTAAACTAATCACAATAAATAAATCACAATATTTCTTCCATGTTTTAATTTTAATAGCAAATCTCCTTTATTTACCAAAAATAAAATGTGTTTAAATTTCATAAATTAAAAGACAAATTAAATTTGGGTGAAACTTGTTTACTGATTTTCATAATTATATAACTTGTAGAAACACTTTAAACACAATTGTAAATAAGTATAAAGAATGGCATTGGTTTTATTTTTAGTGCTAAAAAGTTTTTTTTTTTAATTGTCATATTTTTGTGTTTTGCTTTGGTACCGAAATTGGTACCGAGAACCGTGGATTTTCATTGGTATCGGTACCGAATACTGAAATTTTGGTACCGTGACAACACTAACAGTAATGATAATGTAATGTCAGCTGACTGGTGCCATTTTCTCTACAAAAGCAATAACCTCTCCCATTTAATTTCAAACAACCCCCCCCCAGGGGTCAATCCCGGAGCAATTGAGATCATTCATCTGCTGCTATGAAGTAGCACAGGAAAAACAACAGCTACAGTGATTACATACAGAAACCTTAAGCTACAAAAAAGTACTGTGGTAGTACCATCAGGTCCATATTGTTTTTGTAACCATGGCAGAATGTTCCTAAACTTTTACGGTTATTTTTTTTTTTGAATAAATTATATTCTATTCGTTACACAAAAATCACCTATACTGAATTATTTAGATGTGAGAAATTGTAGAAGTGAGACATCCTCTGGTCTCCAGGAGAGAGGAAGACTTGAGAATAGAGACCGGGGGTTTTTTATTGGGCAATAAATGCTTTCACTTCCACTGCTAAACACACACGTAAACACACCACCCACAACAAACTTGTTCCCTTGAAAGTTAACATGAAATGATTCACAGCCAACAGTCTCCACAATGTGAGGTACTGTATATACAGTGTATTCAGTGTAAAAAGTATATGAACTTTACTTGATAAAGTTACTTTACGTGGTCTCTAAAGACTTAAAAATAAGACTGAAATGGGACTAAAAAAAAAAAAAGACGTCTTGCTAAAATTTTATTTTTTTGAGAAAAAAAAAAAAAAAAAAAAAATGCAACATGCAGATTTATTCCAATGAAGAAAAAAAAAAAAAATAAGACCATCAGCCTCACTAACTGAAATGACTAAATTAACTATTATTCCATTGTGACTTGTCTTTAACACTTACATGGGCAGACGCTTAACCTTCATGAGCTGCCGAAGCATCCTGCAGTCTTTCTCATTCTGAGCATGCTTGTTTTGGTTTCCTCTGCATCTATGCCACGGCCTGTAATTAACGCCCATCTAAAATCATTAACACTACAGCTTAACACGCCAAAGCCTCTGGGGTCCAAAAACCCTCTCTCTTCTCCTGTTCCCCCTCCTCTCTCTTTACCCCTCAGGCTTTCAATTCATTCTCTCTTTTCTTTCTACTCTCCTCATTCCTGAGGATGGCTGGAGTCTGAAATTCTGAAGGGTTGAGGGGGGCGCATAAGGGCTAAATCCCCTGAGAGAAAAGTTGAGAAGATTCATACAATTTCAGAGCCGAGGGGAGTGGGGAGAGGGTGTCACATGAAGAGACCGGACCCCCAACCTTCCCAGGTCATGTTGTTGTGACCACGTCACAGCGAGTGTCAATCAGGAAAGACACAGGGAGTCCTTTCATGGTACGGTTGAGGTTCCAGCGATGTGGGGTATTCCCTAGACCACCTCCTCGTCTCCTTCACACCCCCTCGCACATAGTCAAACAGCACGCCAAAACAACACCAGTGAAACAATCGTTTCCTTGGTGACATCATCTCAGATCTTCCTCGGGAATTGGATGTTTGATGATCACAGAGGACATGGATCAGAGTTCAACTGGATAGGTATGTTGTGTTTAGCCAAATTTGGAAGAGAGGCTGTAAGATCTATCATATTCTCCAATATGTGTCCTCTAGAGTTTCAGAGATCTCAAATGAAACCAGATGATGTGGTATTTCAATTAACTGACATTCTGTATTTGGAAGGAAATACGTCTCTTTCTGTTATACACAACAGTACAAACTTCTGGGATCAGGAAGAGATTTCTTTGAAAAATAAATAAATAAATATAAAATACAACTTTTCAACAACTCAAATTATTATGTATAGATTCAACGGATGACAATTCAACTTTGGTCTAAATTTAGAGATGACTATGGGCCTTTACTGGAACTAGACAGAGTTCACCTCTAACCTAATTCGAACACTGATGACATATTAACCACAAGATATTTACAGATTTTACTTCCTGATACTCCCGAAATACATTAAAAGAAACATCTGATATGTACAGTGACATTCAGCATACAAACGTATTTAAAGAATGCAAGTTTGCAGTAAAATTTAAATGTGTGGTGTGTAGTTTCTGCAAACATAATGATTATATTCAAACAGGTTTCCTGAATACTCATTAACCATTAATTGATACAACAGATAGTCCCACCCCAAACTCACACCATTGGCTGAGTCAGTTTTGCTGAGTGAAGGCGAGTCAGTAAGCTAATAATCAACAAGACTATGATAGTGCCATAGTCTGGAATCAGCCTTACATTTTACAACTACACATTAAAAGGTACTTTAGAAATTATAATAGCATCAAATAGTGTACGCTAAACAGCACACAATCAGTAACAGCAGCAAAGAAGCAGTTACAACAGCACCCTGCCACACACACCACCATAAGACAGATTTAATTCTTTTTTAGAAATCTGTTCTTGCATCTGGCAGGTTTACAGTCCCAGATGTGGACACAGTCGTGCATGGGCCTATAATCCAGCTAATGGCACATAATAACAGAGGAAGCTGGGAAACCAAGAAAACCGTCACTTTTTCCTCTCCATCTCCCCCATCATTCCTTTATTCTTTCATTCCATCCCTTCCCTCAGCCCTGATCAGCTGAAACACACACACAAAACACACGCTCAGGCTTGCAAACACACATTCCTAGAGTATGAGAAACAAACTAAATGCCACTTTTTTTGCCTGCAAAGTAACTCCATCTCACCTCAGAGCGCTCAGGATTTCCATCTCCCCGACGTCGACTCACGTCTGTGACTCTGATCAGTGTTTACAGTCAGATGACATCACCTCTTTAAAAATATCTCAACAACCTCGGTCACAATGCAACTGAAGAGATAACGTCCAGACGAGGCACAGACAGGAAATCGAGGACACATTACAGGAGTGTGGCAGAATCATAAACCAACTGACTGGCCTTTATTTGCATCTGGTCTAAGACTATTGCTGTAGTTGAAAGGTTTCTGGCCTGATCTCTAGTAGAGTTACTCAGCTTGCCTATCAGTCTAGGGCCACAAAGTTAAATCGAATCAAAGTTTTGAAAAAAATCTGAATTTAAAGGAGTAGAACAGTTCACACCACAGCTATGATGGTAACAATACAGGGGAACAATATAATTGGAATTACTTTCTGAACAATTTTTCCCATCTGATGAACAACAAAAACATTCACAGCCATTCAGAATCCCCCGACTTTGAAAGGACGGAGCATTATTTAAAAATTTTTACATATCATGATGTGGGGTTAGTCTGGAACGCAGCCTGTGGACAGCCCGCGGTAGAAAAAATACCCTCTTCGATGGCACAGCTGTCCTGTGAATAAAGAGATAACGTCTCCCTAGAGTGACCAGCTTTGGGAAGCGCCTTTCATTTGCTTGTGGTTGTTTGCATCTCAAGTGAAATTGCATTGTACTTGCACTACTGCTTTATTTTAATAACGCATAGCATATTTTGCAAGTAACTTCGTTGCCCTTTCTGTCGAAATGGCCCTACTTTTCACTCGCTTCATTTGGCTTGCTCAGCTAAATATGTCTGTAGGCGTGTGGTTGCGTGTGTCAACGCGCCCAGTGAGAACACACACAAACACACACACACATATATATACATATATTATATATGTTATATATAAAAAAACATTTAACATAGTATTAGGGGCCATTCACATGTCGCACCTAAAAACGCATGGAAAACACTAGGCGCGTCATTTTCTCCTTCTTTCCAAAGCGCTCGGGCAGTTGCGCTCCTGAGGCATCCGTCATTGCTAAGCATCCATCAGCTGCGGTATCCATTACAACAAGGACACTTCAGTAATGGATTTCCACCACCGAAAAACCCTTGCTATAACTCTGCTACAAGATTTATTTACAAAGAAAAGTAAAAACTCTGCAGTGTTTGGGTGCACCCTGTTTTTAAAAAACAACAGGGAATTTCACCCCGAAGGAAGCTGATTGAGTTGGTTCTTGTCACATGACATGATCTCGATCGGTGCACCCCTATTCGTCGCGATAATTTCTTGGACAATTTATCGTCCAGCAAAATTCGTTATCGTAACAGGCCTATGTCTAATGTAATCATACAAGACTTTTGTATGCATACATTCATATTATTAATGAACAACATGATACATTTTAGACAGGTATAAAGTTATCATATGTAGGGGAGTGCGTTATCGTGTTTACGATGATGAAACAGGATCCAAACAGTTTGGTGGCTTCTAAATTCATCCCTGTTTGGATCCTAAGGAATGAATGGTGCTAAGCTAAATGCTAGCATAGTGGCGCCACGAGCTACAGTGATTGAGTGCACACACTGACATGGGAGAGGTACGTATCAACTCCTCTAAGTTGAGGGAAGAACATAGTGGAATATGGAAAAATGGTGGCGTTTTCCTTTAATTCAATTTGATTCACAAAAGATGTTACTAATCAACTGAAATCAGTATCAACAAAATCCATCTTTGCATTGCATATGTGGCACATCTGAAGTGGCATTTAGATGTATTTACACAGACTGTTTAATGTAGCTCAAAGGTGGCATGACTGCATTGACACTGCAATTACAAATACATAAATAATGTTATGAGAAAAGAGTTACATACTAAAAGTGACATATTCAATAATGTCAGCTCACATGTCATTAAAACAACACTTATGATATTAATGTAGATGACAAGCTTTAAACCCCTAATCATATGAATTCAGAAGACTTGTATCACAGCAGACAAAGTCATGCAGATCTGATACAATATGAGGGCGAGTAAACGATGACTGAATTTTTATTTTTGGGTGAACTATCCCTAAATTGATTATCAAATATATTTCAGTTTAGTATCAAGCTTATCTCCGGGCAAGTCCTGAGGAGAAATAAACATGAAAAAATGTGAAATTGTTATTAACAAGATGAGTATAGGGCTATAATATAAATGTGTACAGCATAGCCCAGATAATTTTGATGAGAAATGTTCCAGTTCATTCTGAAATCTCTAACATTTGATTTCAGACTTTCAAAATATGTTCTCCAATAAATCTCAATTCCATCTAAGAGAATCATTTGTGATATTAAATTTTAATTTTCTTTTCCTTTGGTCTATATAAAAGCTTTACGACAAATCTCAGTACCACTATCCTGTTTAACAGATAAAGGTGTTACCAAACGCTGACACCTCAGACTCCAGAGCATGATCTGGTTCCTCCCTGAAGGCACAATTATGCAGTTACACACCCAGCTGAGCTCAAAAAGCTGACCCTGTTTCTGCCTGCACTGAAACTTTTCCACTCTCACCTTACAGAACTTACAGTAAAAGACACTAGGAGAGAGGGGACAAAAAAATGAGGGACAGTTCAGAGAAAGAAGACAGAAAAGAGATTCCCAGGATCCAAATTCAATGTTGCATAATCCCAATATGAAATGTGATCCTGCCTCTGAGAGCTGACAAGGAGCAGAGGAGCATCTTAACTGGGTCAGGCTGAGTGAATCATATTCTACAGTCACACGGAGGAGTTGCGCAGGGTCACACTGGAGAACATTCTCTCTCATCCTTAACATCCTAATTGCGTCCAGGGACAGAACAAAAATGGAGCTTGAGATTGAGAAAGGAAAAGGTTGATAGGTTCTTTTTAGTCAGTCAAAAACATATTATTTGAACTGCATGATCTGATTCCTGAACAAACCAGTTCTAGGAGTCAGTTATTTTTAGTAAATCAAAAATATAGAATGCAAACACTGTAGTCTGATTCCTGAACAAATGACTCTTATTAGTGAATCAAAACATACAGGGTTGTTAAAAAATGACTCTTATGAACAGGATCTGTTTTGTGAATCAAAACATATAGTGCAACAATGTAGTTTAAACCCCAAACAAACAACTCTTATGAACTGGTTCTTTTTAGTGAACATGAACACTGTAATCTGAATCAAAAATGAATGAATCAAACCAGTTAGTTAAATCAGTACCATCACTAACAGGTTATTACGACAATGAGTAGTTAAAGATGCATAGTTTCAGTCAAACACTTTTAAATTGATTTATTCATGAAGTTCTCACGTAACTCATTTCATAATCATAACCATGAAGTCAATGATCATCGTGTTCTTTATCTAATCTTATCATAACATCCACACTGATGTTTTAACATTACAGGTAATCAGCCAATGTAGACTTTTACAAAAGAAGATTTCTACAAACAAAGAATTCTACAAACTTCCAGCCATGCAAAAGTGGGAATAAACGTGCATGTATGACCAGAATGAACAGGCACCACTCTTCACGCTTTCCCTCCCTCTTCTTCTAAAGGTCATTAGGTCACATTCCTTATCCTGATTTGGGCCTCAGCTACAAACAGGCAAGCTATGTAAGTGTGTATTTGTGTTTCAGGACATCTCTACCAAACATGTTATGCTTAGCAGCAGGTAGATCATCCAATTCATGAAACATCTAAACCAAAGCATCACTAGATCAGTCTGTATAAGAGGCTCTTATGAACAAGCATGCTATAATGCTCAGCAGAAGAGACGAAGATCCATATCCACTCCTCAATCCTGCCTCCAGCAACAGAAGGCTGAAGAGATAAAAGGCCGGGAAAAATTTGGTCTCAGTACCTAAAAATCTGTTTGTGCATTCCAATGCACCTTTTCACGAAGAGGTCAGAGAAAGGAAAGAAAAATAAAAGTTTTGAGATAAACCATCCACAGCATCTGAGCGGAGAAACTTCCCAACTCTATTTTTTATTTTGTCAATGAAAACAGTTCTTAATAAAGTTAAATTAGAATTAACCATTGAATCTTTCCAAGCACCACACAGTAGTGGCGATACTGAATCAAGCAGTGCTTTTAAACAAATGAATCAAATAAATGGTTCAATGAGTCACAGTTAAAGATATGCTGAATTTGGAACCACATACTCATTTTACAATTTCTGCCATTTGAAGATGAGAAAATGAAGTCCCTTTCATTTTTCAAATTGTTTTTTTTTTTTAAGTCTTTGATAGAGTTATGAACCAGTGATGAACCAACCAGAGGTGAAAATACAAACTTTGATCTGAAGCAAAAAAAAAAAAAGATTTGAAAATCAGACTATAAAACAAAAGTACAAGACTTTAGACAAGTTTAGTGGCTTAAATGGGGAAAGAACTTCAAACGTTGTGAATGAAAATCAAGTAAAAAATGAGGGATAAATGTAAAGCTTCATAAAGATGTTGATTTTGTTGATACAGATTCTGTTGGTAATTTCTTTGCCCGTCAGAACCAGGCATTTAGGTTGTTCTATAAAAAAGGTTGTTATTCCAGAAAGAATCAGTGTTGAACAAATCGGTTGAATGAATGATTCAATCACTCATCAGCATCTACTAGCTAAACGATGATATGAAAAGATAAAAGTCGCTGTTGGACGACTACATCACTTCTGGAACACTGCTAGACCAATCAAATTCAAGGACTGGAACCGTCTTGCTCAAACTTATGGGTTTGTTTAAATCTTTAACTATAAATAAAAACAGTTAAAAAAAATCCCACAGAACAATACTGTAGGAGGGAACTGTGGGTTTTTGCTCAAGGGGTATGATGGTGATCAGGGTTCACAGTTATTCTCCATGAATCACCCATTCCTAAACCAGATCTTTACCCACCACGACTACCAACTTTCTCTGTGCTAAAAGCCTACATTTTTCTCTAATGGACCATGAGTTTTTTTTCCATAAGGACATCTCACTTAACCTCAGGGTAACTGGCATTAGCAATAATTCGGCACAACCGATTCGATAACAACAACAAAGACGTACTGACAGCTCAACAGATCATTACTATCACTCTCAGGAAATGATGGACACAGATGGAGCAAAGCATCTGATTTTCCAATTCAATTAGCAACAAGTATTTTGATAACATCAGCTCTCTTCAAATTAGAGAGGTGGTGGACAGAGAACCCAGAGAGTAAACCAGTGGTGTTAAAAAACGGGTTGCTTTGGAAAAAACTTTATATAGCCTGGTGTTATCACCAGAACTAGCCTGAGCCAAAGAATGGTAATGGGACTCTAGAAAATACCTACAAGCATCACATTCTTTTAACGTTTGCGTTTGGGCCAAAAGGCTGTAGGGTTGGGAGGGGTCAGGGTACGCCTATGTGTTTTAAAGGGGGTGTGAGATGCTGACAAATCAGTCCTCACCCTGTGGTCAGGTTATCACCACAGAAAAGTGCATTTCCTTCACAGGACATGATAAGCATCACTTACAATAAAAGATCAGTAGCCTATAGTATCAGAACCCATGTGTTTAACTTTGACAGAGCAAGAGAGAGGTTTTTACTGCTGTTTAAAGACTCTCATATTACAGAAGATAATTTCCACCTCTATAAATACTACAACAGCGACTTAAAGGGGAGAAATCGCTTTTGATGCTCAGGCTGGAGTCTCTAAAGTCAACAAGTCTGCTTTCTGCACCTCAAGATTGGCTCTGGAATGTCGCATGACGTCATGTATTTGGAATCGGGTTTCCTCTGGCTAGAAGATCCGGTCCACGAAATGATCCGCAACCCTGACTGAATGCGTTTTCTTAAATCATATTTTGCGCCAGTCTGTATTTGTTCTTTCACGACTATTCACATTTTAACGCTATCATCGTTATAAGAAAATCATGTGCAAGACTGCAATATTTAAATGCACCCATAGAAAGCCCAACTCCAAACAATTCAAAGATTCTTTCAAGCCGTGACAATTTTACGATGTGTATTAATATATCATAGCCTACATGTCTCTTATTAAGGAACTTCCGCCCGTTCAAATTCTCAGGATGCTCCAAAAACACTGTATCGTCCAATTCCCACTTTTCCTATTCGAAATAAACGTTTCTCGAGTTCAATAAGATTGTTTGTTTTAATAAAACACAGCACGGACTGACTAAGTCCCTTTAAAGAACCAATTATTTAGATCGCTTTTGTGAACCGTTTAATGAATCATTGAAACGATTCGGCTCAAAAGAACGCTATTCTACAATGCACGTTAACTCAGTTTCCCATTAGAACGCTTCTCCGAAGTGTATGTGATTAAGTGTCTATATAGACGGAAATGGACTTTATGTACACAATAGTCAACATACGTCATACTCATTACAATGACGCAAGTAAACAACCCCGCAATTATAAAAGTATACCGACGTGACGCTAAAGCAAACTTGCTGGGAATTGACGTGTCACTTTCCAAATGGCATCTTTACCTGTGTCCTAAAAAAAGTGTTACACTGATAAAGGCAATAAGGCATATGAATGCGACTTGTTCAAATTATACAAAATAGGCCCCTGTGTAAAAAAATAAAAGCCTCATAAAAGCCTCCTCTGTTAATTCTCACTTAGGCATTATAAGAGTCTCTGAATTTAGCTAAGCAGCGTTAATGATGATTACGAATTACTTTTTTATCCTGCATAAAAAGTACACAAGATGCACAGTCTATCATTGAAATTATAGACTACTACTTAAAACACAGCTGTCAAAACAGACACATAAAAGTTAAGTAAATCAGCTCACGCAAGTTTTAAGAGTTTAACGCACTAAGTTTTGATTATGTATCGTTTCGTTTTCCATTAAATGCCCGACTTCCCTTTCCCATCAGAGTCAGCCGGCTCGGGCTTTTCTGCAACTTGAAACTTTGCGAAACAGCATCTCAAATCGCTTCGAAAAATTACATTACCGCGTTAATACTTTAAACAAAACACGTTTACTTACCCCGGATTCAGTAGAACTTGCTTATTAACACTTTAGTCCCTAAATGCCCGTGATAGAAAGCATGTCATTCCGTTGCTGCGAAGTCCACGGTGGACCAGAGCAGACCGGAGTGGAATTCCGCCATGTCCATTATCTGGAAGAGCACATGGGGGGTGTAGAAGTGTACCGTATAACACCGAATACTCTCCCGTACCATCCCATCGGCAAGAATCAGCCCGGATCATGAAGACAAGGGGATGTTAGCTGGTGCTCTTCTGTTAGGATGGACGAGGACAACGTGAAATCAAAAAAGTTTAATTAATTTTCCTAAACTGGCAGTGTTGTTAAAGTTTGCTTTGAAATAGAAGCAAGTTGAACCATACATTGTTTTACCCTAAAGCATGAATAATAATAATTAAAAAAAAATTCCAAACTGTAGGCTTACTACAATAATATTAATAATAATAGTTAGCCTATATATATATTTTTAAAATATACTAACAATTGATGTAAAACTCATCATTGGTTTAAAACTCACATGCTTTGTCCACAAACTTATTAAATTCCTCTTTGTAGGTTCCACATCCTCAAAAATGATATACACAGGATTTTGTTTAGCCGTACCCATACAATGTTAAATTGAATATAATATTTATTACGTATAACTGTATGATATTCCAAACTCATAAGTTAAGCTTTTAAAAGACTTTTGATTTTCCTGATTTGTGGGCCAAATTACTAAACTTAACTCATTATAAAAATGTGATTGACATTTAACGGTATGAGTAAAAATCTACAGTTGCTGTATTTTTAGTTTTCGTTGAAATGCTATTTAATTCAGTTTTTCAAGTTTCATATATTGAATTATACGTAGTTATCAGTGTGAGAATCGGTGACCATATTATTAAAGAGAAACTACAGCGCCACTTAGTGATCATTAACAAAACTACAGCAATCAGATCAGATCTGGGATCAAACCATGCTTTATTAGGACATTACCACGAAGCATGAATTATAACACCAGGATATTATTAACAAGCACTTCAAAACGAGCAGAATTATCAAGATGACCAATATTAGCTATACACAAAAATATCTATATAACAAGAAATGCAATAAAAAGAAAATGTATTACAACATAATACCAGTCAATTCAACTCTGAGACCGTATAGTTATAGTGTATAGTTTCATGAGATTCTTGTAGCAGCTGCTTATTTTATGTATTAAAATTAATCTGCCCCAATATTTATTTTTACCTCAGCATCATCAAATTGGGTAATATTAGGCCTTTTTTGAAAATCAGCAGCAATTTTTCATCTTTTTTTCCAAAAGTTTTGGACAAAAAAGCTCCTATTAAATTCAAAGTTCAGGCCCTTCTCTACCCCGCACTTCAGGCCTTGGACATCAACACTCCCTCTTACCAAAAGAAAGGAAAAAAAATAATTATATAATAATTTATTAAAATTTTAAAAATGAGCAGATTATATTTTTTATTATTAATCTACAAATAAAAATATATAAATAACAAGTGTGTCGAAGCAGGCCCATACAGTAAAAACAGGATACTAATTGCAATAGCTTTCATTTTTCTTGTTTCTCAAATGTTCTGTGTGCAGATGGGAAGACAAGACAGCTCATGTCTCTCACACTCAAGTCTTGCAGCAGTGTAATTTTTTATGTATGCACACACACAAGCATGTAATTGTGCTCTCTGCCCTAGTTTTGGGTGCAGCTGCATGTAGGCGTGACTTCTGCACAGATGTGCATCATCATGCCTTAGGAGTGGACTCCTTTCTGACTGAGTGATACATTCTGAATGCATGCATTTAATTCCTTGGGGAATAAATAATTTGCACTGGAATCTCTGATTTTCAGGGTAGAATCTGTGGAACAGCATCTGTGAAATGGTTAAATATAAACATAAAATAGCTGAATTACAATAATCATGCATTTAATTCAACTTACAAGTGACTATTTGAACCAATTTGTGTAAAACTCAAGGTTTACCATAAAAATAATGGACTTCATCCATAAAATGATTTCCTCTTTGCAAGTTCCAGATCCTCAGACCATACTGTACTCTGTTTGGTTACGTTTCATAATTTCACACTTCCATCAGATTTCACTGTGTCATCAACATGCGATGCAAATTGGTGTTATAATATTTATTGTTATTTTATATATTATCATGATATTTCAAAGTCATGACAGTGAAGAGACAAATCATAAACCTTGCCTACTTATTATTTTGTTGTCGTTGAAGTGTAAAATTTCGTGAATGAAATCTGTAATGAAAAGCATACAAACTGTACAGTCGTGGCCAAAAGTTTTGAGAATAACATAAATATTAGTTTTCAAAAAGTTTGCTGCTAAACTGCTTTTAGATCTTTGTTCCAGTTGTTTCTGTGATGTACTAAAATATAATTACAAGCACTTCATACGTTTCAAAGGCTTTTATCGACAATTACATGACATTTATGCAAAGAGTCAGTATTTGCAGTGTTGGCCCTTCTTTTTCAGGACCTCTGCAATTAGACTGGACATGCTCTCAATCAACTTCTGGGCCAAATCCTGACTGATAGCAACCAATTCTTTCATAATCATTACAATACATTACATTAATTCATTTAGCTGACGCTTTTATCCAAAGCGACTTACATTTGCTATATATGTCAGAGGTCGCACACCTCTGGAGCAACTAGGGGTTAAAAACGTATCCAGACCAGATGCTGGATCAGCACCTAGAAAGGACCTCTATATCCCTGAAAGACAGTGGAGACCAGGACAACTAGAGCCCCAGATACAGATCCCCTGTAAAGACCTTGTCTCAGAGGAGCACCAGAACAAGACCACAGGAAACAGATGATTCTTCTGCACAATCAGACTTTGCTGCAGCCTGGAATTGAACTACTGGTTTCGTCTGGTCAGAGGAGAACTGGCCCCCCAACTGAGCCTGGTTTCTCCCAAGGTTTTTTTTCTCCATTCTGTCACCGATGGAGTTTCGGTTCCTTGCCGCTGTCGCCTCTGGCTTGCTTAGTTGGGGACACTTCATCTACAGCGATATCGTTGACTTGATTGCAAATAAATGCACAGACACTATTTAACTGAACAGAGATGACATCACTGAATTCAATGATGAACTGCCTTTAACTATCATTTTTGCATTATTGACACTGTTTTCCTAATGAATGTTGTTCAGTTGCTTTGACGCAATGTATTTTGTTTAAAGCGCTATATAAATAAAGGTGACATTGACATTAAGTGTCTTGCTCAGGGACACATTGGTGTCTCACAGTGGATTTGAACCCGGGTCTCTCATACCAAAGGCATGTGTCTAATCCACTGCGCCAATACCAACCCATAATCACTTCTTGGAGTTTGTCAGAATTAGTGGGTTTTTGTTTGTCCACCCGCCTCTTGAGGATTGACCACAAGTTCTCAATGGGATTAAGATCTGGGGAGTTTCCAGGCCATGGACCCAAAATTTCAACATTCTGGTCCCCGAGCCACTTAGTTATCACTTTTGCTTTATGGCACGGTGCTCCATCGTGCTGGAAAAGGCATTGTTCTTCACCAAACTGTTGTTGGATTGTTGGAAGAAGTTGCTGTTGGAGGGTGTTTTGGTACCATTCTTTATTCATGGCTGTGTTTTTGGGCAGAATTGTGAGCGAGCCCACTCCCTTGGATGAGAAGCAACCCCACACATGAATGGTGTCAGGATGCTTTACTGTTGGCATGACACAGGACTGATGGTAGCGCTCACCTTTTCTTCTCCGGACAAGCCTTTTTCCAGATGCCCCAAACAATCGGAAAGAGGCTTCATCGGAGAATATGATTTTGCCCCAGTCCTCAGCAGTCCATTCACTATACTTTCTGCAGAAGATCAATCTGTCCCTGATGTTTTTTTTTGAGAGAAGTGGCTTCTTTGCTGCCCTTCTTGACACCAGGCCATCTTCCAAAAGTCTTTGCCTCACTGTGCGTGCAGATGCGCTCACACCTGCCTGCTGCCATTCCTGAGCAAGCTCTGCACTGGTGGCACTCCGATCCCACAGCTGAATCCTCTTTAGGAGATGATCCTGGCCCTTGCTGGACTTTCTTGGACGCCCTGAAGCCTTCTTTACAAGAATTGAACCTCTTTCCTTGAAGTTCTTGATGATCCTATAAATTGTTGATTTAGGTGCAATCTTTAGCCACAATATCCTTGCCTGTGAACGCAATGATGGCCGCACGCGTTTCTTTGCAGGTCACCATGGTTAACAATGGAAGAACAATGATTTCAAGCATCACCCTCCTTTTAACATGTCAAGTCTGCCATTCTAACCCAATCAGCCTGACATAATGATCTCCAGCCTTGTGCTCGTCAACATTCTCACCTGAGTTAACAAGACGATTACTGAAATGATCTCAGCAGGTCCTTTAATGACAGCAATGAAATGCAGTGGAAAGTTTTTTTTGGGATTAAGTTAATTTTCATGGCAAAGAAGGACTATGCAATTCATCTGATCACTCTTCATAACATTCTGGAGTATATGCAAATTGCTATTATAAAAACTTAAGCAGCAACTTTTCCAATTTCCAATATTTATGCAATTCTCAAAACTTTTGGCCACGACTGTATTTTCATTCATAGATGGTGTATTGCAAACGGATATCTGACGTAAATTCAATGTGACGGTACGTATTTATTTTCAAAATAAACGTCTCTGTCTCTATGCTGAATCCGGCAGAGATTATTATTATTTTTTTATTAAAGAAAAAGTAAAATAATAATAATAATAATAATAATAATAAAAAAAGTTTATTTAAATTGTAAATTTTTTGTTATTTAATACAAAGACATACAACCATGAGTTATGTGCACTTATTGGACTAACTGATCTAAAGAGGAAATAAAAGTTAAGCCATTAAAAGATCAAATTAATTTAAAAGCAATTTATAAATGCTTTAAAATTAATATATAAAATTGCACCGAAGTGTCACGACTTCTGGATTTATTAAAGACCTCTGCTGTCAGATAAACACAACTTTTTTTTGTTTTTTTTTTTGTTTAGTTTTGTAGCTCATGACCTTGAGTGACTTCAGCATTCGGTTTGGTAAAATACTACTCGGCTTGGGCAGATGTAAAAAGGATCGAATCCAGCACGACCGTCCGAGTCACAGAAGCGTCTTTTGGAGGAGTGGAAGCACGATTGTTTGAGTCAGCTGCTGCAGGGCACGAGCACAGCTTGAAAAGAAGCGTTGTCTTTTTCCATGGAGGAGGATGGACAGTCGGCAGTACAAGTAGATGATAGTTCATTGTTTCATATATTAAATTGCATAATGATTTTATGCAAATGAAGGATTTCGTTGCATGCATTAAAAGTTGTAGACGGGGGAGAGAGATTTGTACAGCAGTCTCGAGGCGCCCTCATGTGGTTGAGAAAGGATATTATTTGAACTTTTCTTTTCATTACACTTTTTAGTGCTATTAACCTTGATTTGCTCTCTGTTTTTAAAGAGATGGAACCATATTGCCTTCTGTGCATGACTATGGCTGAAGAACTGGAGGCAGTCGTAATATCTGTTGAGTAAGCAATTTTCTGGATCTTGCATATGGTCTTTGTATTATTAAAGGAGTTGTTTAACAGACTCATTTTGTTTTAATTGATTGTTTAGGTACAGACTGGCACCAGATGTACATTTTCCAGATCAGTATAATGATGTTTTTCAGGCCTCGAAACATTTTTTTTAATGTTATGCTTAAATGTGGTTTAACCTGTGCTTCAACACCCCCTCGTACCAGCAGAACGCCCACATTTCCATCCTATACAAATCATTCATGGCCCGCTTTTGGCTTGACTACCTAAATGGTGAGCAGAAACTTTCAGTTTAATACAGGGAGTTTATTATAATTTTTTAGCTAATGTCAGAATGAATTATAAAGTGCAACTGGATTTTATAAACGGGTATAACATTAACTCTAAAATTTATATTTTAGTTTATTTGCATAAACACTTAAAATGCACAATAGAAATATTTACCATTGTGTGGTTTGATAGCTTTCTTACATTAACAGACTTTCTGAAAGTAAACACTGAAACTGGTTGATTTATATATGCACAAATCTTTCAATTAAATTTACGGGGTTATGATATACAATGATACAAAATGAGTCAAATTAGTATTTTTACTTTAGCAAAAAAAACAAAACAAAAAAAACAAAGAATGTATATTGTGGAAAGAAAATAACAATAATGAGTTAAATAAAAAAGCAGTATACGTATTTACTTTAAAAAAAAAAAAAGAAAATAAAAAAAAAGAAAAAGAAAATTTATAAAAGGATGGAAGGGGGAAATTAAAAATATATATCATTTTTGGCCTGACAGAGCTTTCAGGGACAGATATAATTTTAGATAGATAGCACATGTTCATAAAAATGACTCTATGCCATAAAATCTTTTTTCAAAGCATATCATCATGTTTACATATAACTTATGACTGTTAAAACACAACACTACTGGGAAAATGTTCTAAGTCCTGTCTGGGAATTGCGACTTCTTTGGCAGTTTCTTTGCTGCTGGCAGTCAGCAGTTTTGACAAAAGGGAATTTCCTAGAAACCTAGCGGTGTGGTGGTTTAATGAAACACGAGCTGGAAGGGAGTATTTGAGGGAAGCTATCTATCACTGCTAGCACATGGGAACGCCGGGGGGGGGGGGGGGGGGAGCAGATAAGCGGTTCTCACTGGTTTTCCCACCTGTGAGACCTTTACTGTTATTGCACCTTTTGTTTGGCTTTTTTCTCTAATTTGGAGTGTGGGGACAATCAATTTGTTTTGATGTGTTATAGACAATACTATTATTCTCAGGGAAAAACTTTTTAAACAGATGATCTTTGTAATACACCCACATTTATGTCCTCTTTTCTAGCCCTTACTGTTTTGTAACCACTCTGCATGCCAGTTTTTCAAAAATGATACTACTATCTTCTTTCATGTGAGTCAGTGTACACTGGAATTATGTTTCTTTTGATGATGTGCTTTGGAACCATCTCGATTATGTGATTTCTTGGCTACAAAATAAACCATTGATGATGATTTTTTTTTGTGAAAGATTTCACTGCCTATAGGAAAGAAAAATCAATCTCACATTTGTCTCTTTGTAAGGGATCTCAATTTGAAAAACATTTATATACAATGTTTTTTTGTGGAAGACTTCTGCTGTAAAAATTATAATTCAACAAAAGCCCATTTCCACTAATCTCCAGTGACAAACCGATAAACGTATACCTTGCATCTTAATGCTGAGCTGATTACATACTGAAAAGAGACATAACTGAGGAATTATATTGAGGTATAAAAGAGCTACGTCTGAGTTATAAACTTCTCTGGGTGTGTCTTTTTTACTGAAATCAAAAACATACAAAACAGAACAAATAAACTCAGAAGAACTTGAAATGAACTTTGTATATTTCTCTTTTGCATTGACAAAACCTCTTATTTGATTCAGATCCAGTGTTTTTTGCCTCTGTTGTTACTTCTCAAAGATTTTCTATATGTGACTGTGACAGAGGGGTGAATTGCTAACTTTTTAAGAGAACACAGCAGAGTTAGCCTGCAGGCCGAACTGAGATTATCCTGCTGACTGGAGTAACCTGTTATTGTTTGTGCTTTGACAGAGACACTGGAAAAAAGCGGAGATGTTTTTATGTGAACCTACTCAGGAGTATGACAGGTCAAGTCATAAGGCCAAATTGTGAGGCAGTTCCTGTTCCCATCAGCTACATAACCTGATACAAATGTTCAAATATTGCATAATTTGCATTCAGGAAGAGTTTTCATGCCAATGTCTCAAATCCCCACTAGATTATTATGGCACACTGTAATACAAGTAGTCAATAATTAATCAGGAAAAGCTGTGTGAATATTTCAAAGGAAAGCAAGACCCGAGTAGTTCACATACTTAGCGCTTAGAGGAATGTTATCTTTCGCATTGTTCATTGCTTCCTGAATTTAAGGGTAGTTGCTTGCACGGAGCCAGGCCGCCCATTTTTCTGTAAAGCACATCATTGTCAAAACTATTAGTCCAATATTCCTGGGCTGATGACAGTTAGACACTCAGTGACTCATTCAATTGGTTCTTAATAAAAGTCATTAATTGGTTCACAATTGACACTGAATGATTCATTTGTGAATTGGCCTGGTCTGCATTTCCCAAAAGCATTGTAAGCTTAATTGGCACCAAAAGGTCTCTTCAATCTACTTGGCTTACAATGCTTTTAGGAAACGCAGACCAGGACAATTCACAAATTAATCATTCAGTGTAATTTGGGAACTGATTCAAAAACCACCATAAAGTTCACACTAAAAAGAATGATAATGATAACTATACAAGCCTCCACACCAACACAGTAAGATTCTGTTTATTATAAGTTATTTTGTCTGACAAATAAAATGCTCTAGCTCTTTAAAGTCAGATGGATTCTTATATTGGTTGTCAATGTTTTTATCATTTAACAGCTGGAAAAATATCCTTCTGAAAGTGCTTCCGATGATATTGCTCCTCTGTGTCATTACTGCCATAGTTGTGGTGTGGATGTTCTCCTACACATAAAATGATGACTAAACCTAATTATGAGAAACAATTATGAGAACTGATTTGAAATGATCCCATAAGTCATAAGAATGACTTAAAAACAAAAATATCAAAATATGTCTTAAATATGACTTTTTTAAATCTCAGCTTCAACATTTTATCTCATAATTGACTTTGTAGGTCTGTCATAATTTATAACATTTTGTGTTGAAATAGGTTAAAAGGACTTATAATTTTTTCTCATGAATATGACGTACTATGTCATAATTGCAACTTATGTTAAAATTATGACTTTTTGTGACATTTCTGATGTTTTGTGTCAATTTAGACATTTTATGTCAGATTATGATTTTCCCCATCATATTTCATCCCATCCTTTTTTCCCATTCTTTCTCATGCTTTGTTCTGTCCTATCTATGTCAAGAAAATTAGACCGCTTTCTCTTTAAGACTGTACTTTGAGCAGCATGATTGTCTCTGAAACAGTACATTTACCTTTTTTTATAATTAAAGGGATGGTTCAATTAAAAATAAATAAATAATTAAAAAAACTCCATTATTTACTCACCCTAACGTCAAGCCAAACATATAGGACATTCTTTTTTTCTGTGGAACAAAGAAACTGAATAAATGTACATGTAAATTAATAAATGCAAATGAGTGAATGATGACATATTCTTTAACTGTTCCTTGGTAGTGCTACAGTAAAGCTGAAATGTACTTCATTAGATTAATTACTTACACTGGTGCTCACATTACATCATGTACATCACTGAGTGGTGAGATTCTGATGAACATTTGAGCCTGTTTCATGTACCTTTCAGTACTTGACATGTCAGCTTACGCATTTGCTCGCAGAGTCAGAGTGTAGCTCATCTATCACACCCCACCCAAGAATGACCATATGACTTTCACAGCTTCTTAATAGAGAAATACTGCCAAGTGTAAAAGCACACAACATCCCTCTAAGCCTTCACATTTTTATCTACATAAATCAGCCGAGGAAATCTTCTCCTCCTTAGTGGTTTGAGACAGACTTTCTCAGCGATCTCTGACCTGAAGCGCATGTCTATTTGAAAACGTAAGTAAATATATATAGCATGCATTTATTTCAGCTCTGATGGCTATGGATGGAGCGAGGGCAGGCCGGTCCTCAGGACTATCCTCCCACATGGCGACGTGGCAATCAGCATCAACCTCTGCCTTTTTCACCCCAGAGGGAAAACTAGGGAATCTCACGGCCTCTGCAGCTTAGTTTAAAAATCCCCAAGGAGGGTAGACCAGCCCTGAGGTCCTATTGTTAGTTCTCGCTTTAGCTTGCTATCAGTTTGGAAAAGTGCATAGTAATACAATGATATCACAGTTCAGCTCTATATAACTGCAGTGAACCTAAGGCTGATATGAAACAGCTCTGAGGCTTTTTGTCTAGTGGAATTACATTCAGGACCTTGAGTGGTGCTTTCCTGTTTAAATGCTGCTATGCTAGGGCATTGCAAATTGTTGCAAGAGTGTTGCTATGTGTTCAGAGAGGTTGCCACTAGCCAGGGTGTTGCTGTGTGTTCTAAGAGTTTGCTGGGGTGTTGCTCTGCGTTTTCAAAAGGTTGCCAGGGTCTTGCTATGTGTTCTGAATGGTTGCCAGAATATTGCTATGTGGTTTCTTAGGCGTTGTTAGGTTGTTGCTTACTAACTTAAGTCTAACGATTCCACATCCAAGTCTTAAGGATATTCTGCTCCTTAGATTTAGTCCAGGATTTTTTTTCCCTTTTGAAAATTGTGATAGTTTACAGTGAGAGAGGGTTCCTGTGTGTTCAGGGGTTGCTTAAACATTCAGCTCCTAGAAAAAGGGAGTCAGTGGGGGAAAATTTTCTCTCTGGTGCAGGACATAGGTCAATCATGGCGCCAGACTACAGTCATGTTTCATGGGCAGAAGAATCCCCCTCCACTAACTCCCACACCAACAACTCACACCCACCCAGTACACACACACACACACACACACACACACACACACACACACACACACACACACACACACACACACACACACACACACACACACACACACACACACACACACACACACTCATAAAAGACATCCTCAGATCGTTCTGCTTATGTATAAATGCGACAGGGTCACCATAAGTGTTGAGTTTGTCACTCTTTGGCTGCAGCTTTTCCTGGCGTCAGCTAAAACAAACCCGCCCAATCTACACTTTGCATTCACTTCTGCTGGAAAATCCCAAGTTTCCGGCCCGTCCACTGGTCGCCTGCCGTCGTGTTTCTTTTTTTTCCTTCTTTGTGTTCCTCCTTCTCCCTTCCACCAGGTCTGTGCCAGATATGCTCAGATCCACAGTGCCGCTCGTTGCATTGTTAAGGTTGCCTGCGATCCAGAGCAGGACATGTCAACACCATGGCCTTCAGAGACCGCAGTTGAACGCAGCTGGCTGACAGAGATAGAGTGAAAGAAAGTACGAAAGTGAGTGGAAAAAGAATGGGTGTGGAAACAATATATATTTGAATTAAGAACAAGGTTTATACCAGTTTTTCCATTGTTCTACATACAATAACATTTTGTTTAACTTTGTAATCTCTTGCTTTTGCTTCAGAATAATGAATCAATGTAAACGATCACCACAAGCATTGTTTGACTCTATTGCCAATCAAACTGGTTATTCAAAAAAAACCTATAAAAGAGCACTGCTGATCCTTTATAAAGAAGCATGCCCTCCATATTTTTTGCTGAGCTTTACTTTTTAGGAGGAAGTCACAGTCATTGTCCTAAAATATTGCTGAAGCCTGTTTGGTCACCTCCGTTCATCTGCTGTTGATTATAGAAGCTGATCTAATCTCAGCGTGACACATCTGGCACAAACAAGTCCATGAAAAAAAGCAATATTGGTAACTTTGCTGAGGCTTGTGGAGAAGGATTGAGCTTTGGAAGGCCCCAATCCCGCTCCGCTGTGAACTCACATTGGGAGTCAGTTTTAAAGCATCTATAAAATGGTAATGTTAGAGAACATGTAAGCACCTCCAGGTTAACAAGTATATATGCTCTGCTGGAAACAGTAGTGCTTTTTAAAGAGTGCTATTCATATTTATTATGTCTTTAAACTTAATAATCACACTCACGGATGGGGGGAAAAGCAGCACTGTTTTTAATTAAATATTTTGGGGGTTGTATAACATACATGCATTTTGGAAAATTTGTTCGTTGGCTTGGGATTGGAAGGTACTCTGTGTTATGGAGCACCTGGAATGGCATAAGCAAATCATTTTGCACATCTCTTCCATCTTTATTTGACCCTCTAACTTTAACACTCACTATTCTAATTCTATTCTTTAAAAAAATCTAACTACCTTTCTAATCTTTTTGTATTCTATTTCTTTTCCTTTATTATGCAATTGTATGTGTGTGTGTGTATGTGAAAAGATATCTAACACTAGCTTGCTCTATTCTTTTTTTTCGGTTTATCGGTTTTCTTTTTTTTATTATATTATTTAAAATCCCATGCTAGGTGTACTGTGTTAACCTAACTGAGACTTGTTATAGCACTTATATATCATTGCTCTTTTTGTTGTTTTTGATTGCTTCCACTGTCCTCATCTGTAAGTCGCTTTGGATAAAAGCGTCTGCTAAATGAATACATTTTGTCATGTGAAAACTATAGTTTATACATAGCATATAGCATATACATGTTTGGACAACAGGAAGAAAATGTGGTTTCCTTTTTGGACCCTGAAATTTATAATTGACTTTTTTTTAAAGGGGCCCACCTAAACCTGTCATCAAGTTGATGGGAGTAACAGAATATCTCTTTAAATCAGATGGCAAGAAATGGTCAGCCCCGAGAAGCACAATACATGGAATACCCCCTAGACTTTGTAAATGGGACCAGATTGCAACCACATGTTAAAAATCAAATACAGTCAGAATTTGGTCATGTTTTCTCGAACAAGAAAAACACAACATTACAACAGAATAATACTTGAATCTGTATGAAAATCAACATGTTTCTGAATGAAGATACATCAGTTTATTAAAACAAAACTGTAAATAATTTAAACCCTGTTGGAAAATCCAGCGCTTTGGAACATGGTAGATGGTTTCTAGATGCTGATGCAAGTTGGTCATTAGTTCAAGTTCTAGTACAAGATGTTTTTCAAATTTAGACCAACTAATTGGACCAGCTAATGATGATCAACTTACACAAGCTAGAAATTAGTCTAATACAGTCTAATACTTAACCCTGCTAAGCCTTTACATAAGGATTCAAAGCTCCATTTTAATTTTGGTGGGCATTAACATAATGCAATGCAATACAACAATAACTGAGAGATGTACAAAATAACTTCTCAAAAGTCTTTTGTATCACATTTGATACATTTTAACAAAAAAAAAATCTAAAATTATGTAGGAATAATTAAAAAAAGAAGAAGAAAAAAAAAACACCTGCTAAGGGCATGAACTGTTAATAAGATGACAGAAGACATGAGTACAACATACTCTTCACAAAGGTTTATGATGTTTATAATTAAGAGTCCCAAGAAATTCATTTATCATATATGATAAAGCATGGTCTATAGGGTTAAAGGAACAGTTCACTCAAAAATGTAAATTCTTTCACAATTTCCTCACCTTCATGTTGTTTTCAGATATGTCTTCCATGGAAGTCAAACAGAGATGTTTACACCATTCACTTCAACAGTTTCGTTCTGAAACAAAATAAAACTGAACAGTGATTAAGCTTCACTGTCATTCTGCCAAGCATCTCCATTTGTGTTCCATAGAATAAGGAAACCCCCAGGGGTTTGGAAAAACTTGAGTGGGAAAATGACGACAGCATTTAAATTTGGAGTGAATTGTGACTTTAAACAGGATTTTCCATCAGGACAACCATGATATATAATAAGACGAGTTTTATGCTAAGCTACGAAACTTTCACAAGTAATTATTATATATTATGATCGCACTGAACAGAAAAGCATAAACGAAAGAGGCTTTACATGTATATCGTTACAGGAAAGCAAAACCTGCACTTCGTTTCCTTGATAGTCAAGCGGTGCCCCGCCTCCATGTTTTTTTCATATGTAGAGAAGGAATTCTGCCCCAGCTTTTGTCTCGAGCTGCAGTAACACACGCAATGGTCAGCATGTCAAGCTCACACACCATGCAGTATATCGGACTTCTGCTGCTGGCTGCAATTCTCCTGCAAACAATAGCCGTGGCTGTGACTTTCATATACTTCAGCAACGTCTTATCGACGGTAAGGGCCGTTTAAATTACGCGTTTTCATGCACGTTACCTCAGAACTTGTGTAAAATTCGCCTGACCGCCTTGCTGTGCATGTTTCACATCGGAAATGCACACTTTAGAGCAAATATGAATTGTTTGCAAGCATTTCTCGCTTCGTTTGCTGAGGTTTCTGCCTGCATTTTGTTTAGTGGACAGCTGCCAACAGGTCGCTCAGTGGAGACTGAAGTGCAAGTTGAGCAACAGGAGTCGACAATCAATGGCAATGCAGTTATTTAAAAGTACAAAAAAGTCAACATTATAAAATATAAAATGCAAAATGTAACGTTTTATGATTATTATAATACAATAATTTCAAAATGAGCACATCATGGTTTGATTTGTGCACTGTATGCATAGAAAAGATTGTATAATTTCATAAAATTATAGAATGGATAGATCTACGATAATGGCATGGATTGGCATTTTATCTAGGCTATGCAAAACATTATAAATTGAACATACCGCGTCTTGTTTGTTACAAACAATGACGCGATTTCAAGCTATCATTTTATAAATAGATACGCATTATATAATTATCTTAGCGTTGTATGCAAGTAGTAAAAAATATACCATACATACTAATTGTTAGTAACGATAAGATTTTATATTTTCATTTTCATGATTATAAAAACAAGTCTTATTTTTTTTTGCGATTAATGGATGTAAAAATAATCAACCAATCATCAATTAAAATCAATTAGATATAATATAGATATATATCAATATAGATATAACTTGATTTTGCATTGCATAAAAAATAATGACAATTTTATGAAAGTATAATTTCTGAAAGTATCAAAATTTTGTTTGTGTGTGTGTGTGTGCATTTTTTGTGTACAAACGAGAATATCTAAACTTTTGACTGCCATGTACCTACGTTTGATTAAAAAAAGTACATGCAATATCATTGTGTTTGCTTTTTATGCATGCAAAACAATAATTCATATTTAGTGCAAATGCGAAATGTTTAACTAGTAGGCTACACAAAAAGCTTTTTGCCTGGTCACCGAGCAGAATATTTAGTTATAATTGTTTTTAAACCATCTTCCTAATAACAAAAATACTTAAAAAAAAAATCTTTTACAGATGAAAGAAACCTTCTCCAAGAGCAGCGTGTCGTGTCTGATGCGCGCCAACCTCAGAACGATAAAGGGGCAGGAACTGAACGCGGATGAGGGGAAAGACGACCCCTGCTGGCAGGTCACGCAACAGCTCCACTTTCTGATTGAAAAGGTATCCGCTTTAGAGGGGCCGTGAATCATAAAGCTGGCCAGGGTGTAGAGACAATGAGTCCATTTATGACTTGGATCGTTTTTCCTTTTTTAATTAATAGAGGAATTTCCTTAATATTTCCAAGCTTAAATTGAGGAAACCCAAATATAAGAAATCGTATATTCACATCTCTCAATGTGAAACTTGAAATTGAATCTTTTATAAATTGTATTTTTTTTCTCTTTCTTTCTTTTTTTTTTTTTTTTTTTTTAACAGTCAATGTCCAGTCGTTACCAGAAGGAAATTTCGTCTGCCGTCAAAGGTATTTCATAACACATTCATACGTTAAGTTTATAAGAAGACATAAACTATGAGTGAATTAACCTTTGGGCTTTTACCAGATGAAGTCTCGCGTGTGCTTCCCTCATTGGTGATCCAAGATCAAGATGATTCCCCTCGGCCTAAAATCGCAGCACATGTGACCGGGAGCTATTTACCAGAAAAAGATGGAGGAGGTATGTCTAGTTCCTGGAAATACTTGATTTTATTCAAGTTAAGCTTTGTTTATTAGCTGCTGGAATTTGGTTAAGTTTGAGTTCTGCGACTCTTTTCTGTTTCCTTTTTTGTACTGAATTATTACAACAACAACATATCGTTTATCTTTGGGTCCACATTCACCTTTTAAGTGCACCAAGACATGCTGCCAGACTGGATTACATCCAGATCAGATAGAAAACCACTATGCTATGCAAAAACAGCATTGCATCCCTGCAAATAAACATTGGTTTAATGATAGCTTCCATAAAAGGAAGCTCATAAACCTTTAATGTAGGTCAGAGGGCGTCTTCCTCCTTTAAAAAACCAAACAGTTTCATCATATCTCTGTGGCTGTTAGCCTGAAACAAAAAGCTGGTTTGTAACTCGAGCCGAGTCTTTGAAGCAAGCACCCCGTTACGTTTGTCTGCCAAATACTGAAACAATGCAGCTTTTCTGTCAAAGCCGACCCATAATCCTTCTCTTTGGCTTGACAATGCAGGTCACCCGAACAGGAAGGTGTACGGCCAGAAGATTCAGTCGTGGGAGTCCGAAAAGGGTCTGGCTTTCCTACAGAACGTGGAGTTAAGCGATGGAGAATTGGTGGTGCCACAGGCCGGGCTTTATTACATCTACTCCCAAACTTACTTCCGACACACGCTCATCGAGGAGGATGAAAGTGCCCGCGGGGAAGTGGACGGGACGTCAGGCGATTCGGTTCGGGGGAAACCGATGTTGCAGTATGTTTATAAAAAAGTAAGCTCGTATCCGGTGCCAATTTTGCTAATGAAAAACGCTCGGACGACCTGCTGGTCACGTGACGCAGAATACGGACTGTATTCCATCTACCAAGCGGGGCTTTTTCAGCTTGGAGGAGGCGACAGAGTGTTTGTGACGGTCAGCAATGTAAGCACCATCGACATGGATGAGAAGTCAAGCTTCTTCGGAGCGTTTTTGGTCAGCTAGTGATGCACAGCCAGGAAATACCACATCTGGTGGTTTGTTGTGAGCTCTAAGAAGAGCGACAAGACTCTGCTTGCTCCGTATTTCTACCTGAGCTTTCTTTGAACAGCTGCCAAGCGCCTTAAAACATTTGGATGCGCTTGCCGAGATGCTCCTTCTCTTGCCAAAACAGTTAACCTTGATTGACAAGAGCTCGGAAAGGTGCAAATATTTGGCACTTTTTTACAAACGGCCAGCGGATCCGATCTTAAATCAGCTCCTTGGTGAAATGTGTCGGAGCTCAAATCCAGCACGTCTGCCTGGAGGGGCGACGGAAAACGAGGGGCTTGCCAGTACATTTAGGAGTTGTTTGGACATGATGCCTCTGTCTGGGCAGGAAAAAGGAAGGTGTGAGTTTAAGCAAGACTTTTAACAACTGTGGAAGAGCTGCAGGCTTTTCTTGTCCTCTTTGGACCTGTGATTGTATTATACATCTTTTAAAGACAAACTGCATATTGGGATGTTCTAAAGACTTCTTAATCATGCCTTGATTGTATTATTGACATGATTGTCAGTTTTAGCACTATTAATGTCTGTATTGTGAGTGATTTTTATATCATAATTCATTCCTTAAGCATGAATCTTGTACATTAGCTAAATGTGAAAAAATCACTGTGACATTGTAAAATGGTAAATCGTCTTAAAATTGACTTTTGTATATACCTTTACTTTTACCAGCGCTGAACATAAAACTAAAGATTTCTGCATTTTGGTTTGTTCTTCGTAGTGTTTCAGTTTTATTGTAACATTTTATCTGAAACTGACTTTCAGTTAAAAGTAACTATGTACGTTACAGTACACTGTGTTCTTCACTTCTGGATATTTTTCATACCCAGACCATAATTCTTTGTATTAAATATGTACATTTTACATAATGTTGGAAAAACAATAATTGGGTTGTTTGATTCATTATACCTTTTAAGACCATGTAACTATATTACCTCAGTATTGTTTCTAACAGTCTGAGTTAATTTAATACTATTGTAACATGTTACAGTATTGATGCAGTAACATTGTCTTCAAATATGATTTTTATGTGTGTGTGTGTATATATATATATATACACACACACACACACAGCAAACAATATATAGAGACTGATGTTATATTAGGTTTTTTATTTTTATCAAATATTTCCAACTATCCACTGGAACTATTATTTTTTGCCCTTTTTGAGTCGATATGTTTATTGACTCATTTTACTTAGTCAAAAATCTGTTTCTTATTATTATGGTAACATGTTTTTATGGTAAAATTGATTTGATTTACTACACCTATTTACTAAGAACAAAGAGGTTATGATTATGCTATGAGCAAAATAGTAACTCATTTTGTCTTTATTCTGTCCACTTGTGGTAACGGTTCACAAATACACTTACTGGGCAGAGATCCATAACATTACTGCACTCCATGGATTTGTTTGATTTCACTATTAAGAACATATGATTTTAGTTTACCATCTAGTGTACTTTGGAACATGAGTGATTAATAGTTATATTTTTAACCACTGATGTTTCAATAGCAATATAGATGGTTCAAAGGTACTGTAAATAAAGACGCTACACAAAAACGTACATAATATTTATGGATTTTCCCATTTTCAAGTGGCAGAATGAAGCCAAGTATTAGTGCCTAACTAAGCAATATTTTTTCCTGAGCTTTTTCCTTATGTCAGCCCCTGTAAAGTGATTTTGCAATGGTGAAGAAGAGCTCCCAGCTCAAACAATGCCACCTCCACAAGCTATACCCACCTTCATGTTACTTCTTGTTGACTTTATCGGGGAAAAAAACAACACTGCACATGTTCAGTTCACTCATGGACAGCCATAGAAGTTATGCACTTACATATGGACAACATATGTTTCATTGCAAAGTCTTGTTGTGATTGTAATACATTCTTGTAATTGTTTGCAGCACCCATTGTTTAACATTGCATGTCTGAGCAGCTGTGTTTAGTTTGGATATATATATATATAGCCACACTCATTAATACATCAATCATTCAAATGACCTTTCTAAACTTGTCAATGATTTATAACAAAATGATTTTAAACAAAACATGCAATGCAACTTCTACGATAAAGTGATGTTTGAAATGAAAGACAAGAGTCGTGTTGTTGGGATTTTTCTTTTTTTGTGGAAATATGTTACATTTATATTACAGGTATTTAAATGCCCCAAGGAGGAAAAAAAACAAACAGTTTGAGACAGCAAAAACTAGCACAATCAGGACAACAACATAATTTAGACAGAAAAACCGTACATACTGCATCTCTGTGACTTGCATCTGTAGAAATGGTATCCAGCTGATGCCCTGGGTGGACCGTGATCTATGTTAAGTGATACCCAATAAATACTGCAAATGTTGTTAATGTAACTTACAAAATATATCATAAAATGTAATTTTTAAATCGAATTCCTTAAGTCTGTGTACAAAAACGGTTTATAAATACAACCAGTCTCTACTGATGCTGTAGGGTACCATTCATTTATCAGGTCTCATCCTCTAACCTACAAACTGATAATCTTCCACATATGCACATATCGTGACCCACAACAATGAGGTCAAGTATATCTTGCCAAAGATCATGCCTTAAAGATCACTTGTACTTTAAAGTAAAAAAAATTTTTTTTATAAAAAAATAAAACCTTTTACAAAAGAAACTCTCGCCTTACAGTATCCTGACTCACCGCTCCTTCTTAAGGTGTGCAAGAAAACCAAAACGAACAGTACTAACGATTTTAAGGCACGAGCTTCAGCAATAACTAATTTAATTGATAATGTGAACTGGAACAGAATCACAGTAGCTGCCTTATCGCTGACTCTGCTGGCATCAGTCCCTCAGCCCCATCAGCAAGTCGGTCTGGAATACAGGGCGATGTTAAAGGAAAATCATCAGGTACTCAGTCAAACCTCATGTCCAATGGTTCATCGTATCCTTTGTCTTCGTGAGGCCCCGTAGCCAAGAAGGAGGCCACAGGCGAGCCAGCCGCCGTGGAGACATTGAGCATCCCACCGGCGCCGCTACCTGTGGTGTTCCGCACTGCGATGCTGGTGACGTTGATGCCCAGAGTGAGTCTTGTCTGCTCGAGTGCCTTCTCTGGCACTGCGAAAGCCTCCAGCTTTTTTTCGCCATTGGCCATGTAGGAGTTCTGGCAGCCCCTGCATATGCAGTCCAGACAGGCTTTGCGGTTGGAGTAACAGGGGCATCGCTGTCCACGGCATGTAAGAACACTTGGGTTTTGAGTTGCTCTGCCACACTTGCAGCCCTTTTTCTCTTGCGTCTTTTTGTACAACACTTTCGTGGGGCTCCCGGGAATGAGGGCGTTAGTCAGAATCCGTTCTTTTGTCTTCTCCTTTGACTTTGGAGTGCCTTGTTTGGACTTAGTGTATGCCTTTTTGGGTCCATGGTTATCAATGGTCTTTTTGACAGTTTTAGCAGGCACTGGTAATGCCTTGCCCACCTTAGAAAGGCCCCCACCGTTGGGCACCGCCGCCATGTGGGGGATAGTCTGAGTGGGAGATTTAGGTTCGGACTTGACTGGAACAGGGGCGGAGGCGCCCGATGTGGGGCCGCGGATGAAGGTGGAAATATGTACGGGTTGAACCTTCTCGCTGTCGCTTTCTGACCGTGAGCGCTTCCGGTTGGACCTTGGCATTCTAGGTGTCACTGCGGAACAGGATATTCCCAAATGTTGTGGATTCTTTTGGGACATTGGGTGCTGGGGGACAAAAACTTCCTGCGAGTCTTGCGGGAGAGAGGAGAGCTGCCGAGCAGAGTTGACCAATGCAAATGGTCCATTCAAGTTTCCTGAAGGTTCAAGAGTCGACTGCAATATTGCAGGACACTCATCCTGGGCAACGTGTTCTGGTTCTAGAGTCCTGAGCACTTCCTCTACACTCAAGAGGAGAGCCCCGCCATCATGTTTAATATCCTCACCAAAGCCACAAATGTCCATGGTGCTGGTACAAAGCTCCTCGCCAGCAGCTGCCACTGCCTCGCACACGGGGATCTCATTTGTGAACCTCTCTTGTTTCACTGCGTCGCCCCCGCTTTCCACTGAGTCTGGAACACTAGACTCTAGTGAAGGTAAACTGGCGGTCAACTCCTCCACGTTGGTCAAACCATTGCAATCCTGGAGACCATTCACTCCTAGAGGACTGAGGTCTTGCTCTTTGATCTCTGCCGATGGGGACTGGCCCTCATCGGGGAGAGTTTCTGAGGTCGAGGGTGTAGGAGACTGGTTTGTCAAGCTCAGGGAGAGTGACTCCTCCTCCTGTCTGTTGTCCAATGAGAGTCCCTCATTCAACAGCGCCAGGATGTCTGGGGACCCTCCCACAGTACTTGAAATGTGCTGGGCGAGAGGAGAATCTGCGATGTACTCGCAAATCTTTCTGTAGCAGTCCACCAAGATACACAGCTGCTTATTCTCTTCAAACTGCTCGTAGTCTTTACACCAGCTGCACGATGGTTTCATCATCATCTTTTTACCTTTACATAATTTACAGACATAGTGCTGGCACGATGAGTTGGTTGGAGCGATTGGATCTTGTAGCAAATTGCCTAAATAAAGAAAGAAACCATGTTTAGACCATGAAACAACAGAATAGGTATTATAACAACACATCTACACGCTAATTATTCAAAGATGCTGGATGCTGTACCTTTAAAGTGATTCCAATCACAGTTTAGTGATTCATTAGCAACACAATACAAGCACTACATTGCATCTAAATAAGACATGGTTCGGCAACATTCAAGAAAAACCCCATATGCATCTCAAATGCATATGCATTGTTTTTATAAACACATGCGTATAATGTAATATAATATAAATATTAAGCAATTACTGATGTGATTAGAAAATGGGAAGTCGTGGCCTAATGGTTAGAGAGTCGGACTCCCAATCGAAAGGTTGTGAGTTCGAGTCCCGGGCCGGCAGGAATTGTGGGTGGGGGGAGTGCATGTACAGTTCTCTCTCCACCTTCAATACCACGACTTAGATGCCCTTGAGCAAGGCATCGAACCCCCAACTGCTCCCCGGGCGCCGCAGCATAAATGGCTGCCCACTGCTCCGGGTGTGTGCTCACAGTGTGTGTGTGTGTGTTCACTGCTCTGTGTGTGTGCATTTCGGATGGGTTAAATGCAGAGCACAAATTCTGAGTATGGGTCACCATACTTGGCTGAATGTCCTTTCACTTTCAAATATACATGGATTATCAATAGCTATATTTTAAGAAAGAAAAAAAAGCAACGAATTACCAACTCATTCAAAATAATAGCACTGCTGCATACAGGGTTCCCACACCTATTGACCAAACAATTTTTGAAAACAATCAATGTATTATTTGCACCGGAAAAGTGCATTTCCAATTATATATAACTATATATATATAACTATATATATATAACTATATATATATATATATATATATATATATATGTGTGTGTATATATAAATTTCAGCATAAAATTATATAAATAATGATGTGCATTGCTGGATTTGTATACCGGAAATTTGATTAAATAATTATCTATAATTTATATTAACATATATAATGTTTCAATGTTACAGAAACCCAAATAATAATAAAAAAAAAATGGTTGGATATTAAAAACAAATTCTAACATAAAATTATAATGATTTGATTGCCTTTTTAAATTATATTGAAATAAATTTCAAATATATACATTTCTAAATAAATATTATATATACTATGAACGTTTCCACTGAAAAACCTGTAAAGATGGAATCTGGATAACTGGGCAATCTGTCTCAAGCAACCGGTTTTATCTGACTGAACAGGCAAGCCATTACTTTTCAACCACCATGCATCTATAAACACAGAGCCTCTATGCACTGCTGTGTGTCTAAATACCCAGGCTCCAGTTGTCATTGTGGGTCAGGAATCTGTGGACTGAATGGGGGTGTGTCATGGTCTGTGGAGATTTGAGAGCACCTTATAAGCATGCAGTGATCAAGCAGAAGTGATCATGCAAGCATGCAGTGATGAAGCAAAATAAACGGGCTCTCACCACACACAAGGCAGGCTAGAGACTGTCTGAAAAAAGGCAAGAGCTTATAGATTTCCGCCAAAGCCTGGGGGTCCCGGGGATCGCACTGCAGCACCGACCGACAAGCTGACACGTAGAGAGTGGTCGCATTCACCGGGTTCATCTCAGCAGTGTCGAGCTAGACAGATCCAGTTCGGGGAGGAAAAAAGATTAGGAGCGACAGTACAAGGCTTCAGCCCACGTATCATCAATGTCGATGAACTTGCGCGTGCAATTCCGTCGAGTGTGAAATGCAGGGGAGATTTCAGCAGATATGGTTGTCTTTGCGTTACATCGCATGCATTAAAACCACTCCATCTTAACGTTTGCCCCTCTTCCACGGCACGAAATACGGCCAAATCATCATCGTCGTCATAGGATAAAAGCACATCCACTCGGTTCCGATTGAAAACACATTCAGCGATGCATTTGCACAATTTCTTGCATTATTTTTTTTTTAATTCAACAACAACACACTGGTGGCGCTCTTCACCCCACCGGGCCTGCAATTAAGTTACCACCAAATTCAACAGAGAGCACAGATTGCCTCCTCGTCTTATCCTGGATGAACGCAGTCCTTATGTGGAATGCTACTCCATAGGTTTATTTATTATTCTTGTCGTGCGTACATGTAAGTTAATCAGCCTCATCTCATAGCGACAGTACACAAGCACCGTCACTCTGTTATTGTCCGCCACTCTTCATAGCGCTGCAAACAAGAAAACAGGCCGCTTTTTGTGCAACCGGTCTTCCAGTGCGTTAGGCTGCCAGATATTCACCGTGCATGCTTGCGAAGTGAATCCAGGTCGGGTGTAACAAAGCCCCGTTGAGTTAGCTGCCCGTTGGATGTCAGTGTGAGCTGCGCCTCGGAAACAAAAACAGGCCGCTTCGCTTCTTTTTAGGATTTATCCTGCCGTTTTCTTTTCGTTCGGGCGCGTCGCACGAGTTACGCGTGATAAATATGCGAATTTAATATCCACACTATATGCACAAATTATTATTTGGAGAAAAAAACGTATAGATATATATTCAGTAGCGATTTTGAAATGTATTTGAAAAGGCTTATCCCCTCCCTTCCTCTCTGCGCATTAGAACAAGGAGGGGGCGCTGCTGTGAACATCTCGCGAGAGCAAAACAAGAACGGCTATGGAGAGGGGTGCTTCCGTGATAGTCTCGCGATACTTTTCCCGGCTTGGAGGCTGTTATTTAACTCGCGAGAAGAGAACGCAAACTAGTGTGGGCGACTGGTTCCCTTGGTTACATAAACGTTATAATGTGGGGCGTGGCCCCGAAAAAAACAAATAAACATAACAGACGGCAAGTAAAATATCCAGACACATTATTAAAATAGCAAAGTACGTGAAATTATTTCCCTACACTTTACATTATCTATGTTTGTTTTTTGTCATTTCAACAGCGCAATCTAATGCGTGCAGTAATTAATATTAAGCTGTGAATATTATTTCCTTTCTGCATGGCATACTTTTCACAATACTTTATTACAATTCCGGCTTTCAAATGTCTATTACAACTGTATACCAATAACATTAGACTAATTTAACTGAACTTTGTAGTATTTATAGTAATGTTACATAGTTTTAATTATATATACATGATAGGTAAAAATTGATAGCCTGTATGCACTGTAAGTTGCTTTGGATAAAAGCGTCTGCTAAATGCATAAATTTAATCTAATTTAATTTTTATTAGCATATTTAAATGTTTAAAATGCATTATTATAACATATTTATATTAAAACACAGTGTAGTATTTAATTGAAAACCAGTTATATCACCATCTTTGAATTCAGTTTGATTATTTCCCAGTAAAACCAATATTTGTTGACAATCCTTACTCTGTTATTTTTTTTTTATTTACATAGATATGCCTCACAGATGTTAGTACCAAAGTTTCTGAGAATAATCTAAACAAATATTGCATGTAGCAACAATTAATGTGTATTAGTAACAAGGTAGGTTGCACAAAATACTTGACAATACTTTTAAATACTTTTATTTAAACATTGTTTTGTTTTTTGTTTTCTTAAAAAAAAGCAAAGTTTGAACAGTTAAAAGGTTAAAATAAATGACAATCCCGTTGTTTGATCGAAACAGAATTGTATCTAAAAGCGTCGGTCTAAACAAGGATTCTGACATCACTCTTCAATCCCACACAGGCTCGTTCAAAACCTGCTCTGTGGATATTCAGATGGACCTAATAGCCCAATAAACGATTAATAAATGTTCACAGCAATACAGTATTGTGTGAAAGCTACGTTTCCAAAAACGCACAGTAAAAAGGTAAATCACTGAGCAGACTAAACAGAGGAGGTAAACATGTCTTTAAAAACGAGAACAAACAAGTTCTTCAACACAAGACCAGTGTCTGAATGAATGAATACTTCGGTGTACTTCCTCCTGAAATAGCCGCATACATCTGAACATTTTTAGTTTTAAAAAGTTGTTCTGAACAAATGTGGGCTTTGCTTTAACTAATCTGATAAACGAAGTAATCTAACACCAAATTCAAGCCATAATACATTAAGGCCAATAGAACTTCTGGACAAACCTGAAAAGAAAATAATCACGGCTCTAGCTTATGAATGTATGCTTTCTAAATTTCACCCTGATCAAAACCGGAAAATGAATGGCTGGTAGTCTTAAAAATAGCTAGAAAGCAGTGGAGTCACAACACTTCTGTCCGAACAATGTCTGATTAAACCACATCTGCTCTGAGAAATCACTGGATGTGAAAAACAGGAACCGATACAGTGATGTTGCTGAAATCGTTACACCAACGTGAGACCAGCAGATTACAGATTGTTCAGGCTTTCTTGGTCCTTATGAACTGAGGAAATGCTGACTGACAGGAAAGGCTCACAATGGGATTATGGCCGACCACAAAACTAAGAAAGGAAGCTCACATGCTTGCGTAGTTGTGTGAAACTGCTATTAAAACACAAAATAAACATTGAAGATGTGATTCTTGTTGGTTGCTGGTTGTGATCCCCAGAGAGGCTGAAATCTTGCTCAAAACATCTGCATTCCGAATCCCTGTTAGAAGAAGAAGACAAGGTAAACTGATCACTATTCAGAGCACTGAATGAAAAAAGCATGTTCAGAATGATGTTTAAAGCAAAACAGGGTTTTCATTTGATGATTTAAATGTGGTAATCCTACAAAACAAGTTACATTTTTACACCTATATCTAATCTACATATTAATGTCTTAAAGGTGCACTTACAGCATCATCTTCCATTATGGCCGTAGAGTCAAAAAAGTCTGGTCTGAGTTCAGCTCTTTCTCTCCGGTTTCTCGATGCCGGCTAAAACGTGGAACGGACACATGAGCAAAAATGACCTCAAAGATCTAATCTTACAGATGAACAGATGTTGTCATTTGAACCGTAGTCTTGGCTGTCACCAGAAACATTACAAATGCACTAAAGAAGTCACAAAACAGAGCTCAGCACATCTGTAAGTTCTTACCAAATCTATCACCATCGTATCCTCGAATTCCTCATTCATGTCCTCTAGCTGACCGCGGGAGGACATCATCACATCCTCGAAGATGGGCTCGGCGTCATCTTCCATGAGGCCTCGTCTGAATGGAATAAAGAGTTTTAAGGATACGATAAACTGTAGTTTTGTAATCAGGCATTAATTTCTTAAACTATGCTTATGCTTACTCTAATAAACTATATATCTAGATTTTTATTATTATATATTAATACGTTATTATTACTGTATAAATGTCTTAATTTTTTATTATCTAATAATATATAATTAAATCTATTTTATTCTGACAGTTATTATAACTTAAATATCTTCCCATTTAATAAGTGTATGAATTACATACTTTTTTAACTGGATTAAATTAAATGTAATTATTACTAAGTTTTTATCATTCTATAAAATTACTATTTTAATATATGTAATATATAAATATTTGTTAATAATAATTTAATTATATTGCGGTTGCTGCCTTTTTATAAAAGCAATGAGCATTTTCTTTTACATTATTTATATATGTGTGTGTTAAATATTGTCTTATGTAATTATATATATATATATATAATTTTTTTTTTTACTATGTAACATCTAATCTATTATGATTGAAGGTGGTTAAGTCACTGCACACATGGTTATAATTGCTGTGATGCCTTCTCATGACTTTGCTGCTTTAGTAAAGGACAAAAAGCTTTCTGAAATGTCCACTCCTTAGCATCATGGTCAGTTTGAGTACGTACACCTGCTGTCTCACTCCACCACTGCGCGATTTCATGTAGTTCATCCCTCCTCTCTCTTTTCTGTTCACCTCCTCCATCTTCTGCTGATCCAACCATGACATCTGCATCTGAGGACTGAATGTGAGGGGACAAAGTAATGCAAAACAGTGTGAGAATTGCTTCAGCAGGAGCTCGAGTTACATAAGAAAACAGCACGTTCTGCATTATGTTTCTCCTGTCTATCCTTCAATGTGAAAAAACAGCTGGCTGTTTTTATTAGGCTTTAAATCCATACTTGTGCATGTAGTCCGGTTCTGAGCCTGGTTCCGATGAGTCTTGGTCTGGGATGTGATCCGCTGCCTGTCTGGGATTTTCTCTCAGGGCAGTGGATGTGAGCTGTGGGGTGTGAAGGGCCCCTGGTGTCTGCAGTGTGTCATTACGCATTACCCACGGACCCTCAACAGTCTCTTCTGTCAAATGACACAAAAGGACATCAATGTCAAATCAGATTAATCAGAGACAATGTGAACACTATGAGGTCAGGGACAAAGAAATAATAGGACATTTTATATGCAGTCTGATTTTTAAGATTAATACATTTTGTGAGCTTCACAACTCTTGTATGAAACATCAAAAGGTTTTATTCTACCTTCCGGTCGTCTTTTGAGCTGTGGTGGTCGACCCCTTTTGCTGCGGACCGTGCTGGCTTTACTGGTAGAGCTGGCGCCGGTGGTGACAGACAGTCGGTCGTCGTCTCCTCCGGTCAGAAGGGAGTTCCTGTATGCGATGAGAGGCAGCCAGACGTCCTCTCTTCTCTCCATCATGTACTCTGTCATAAACTTCTCCAGATAGGAATGACTGTGGCATGAACACATTAAACAGAGTGAATCTATGTAACTATTGAACATGCACAAACACAGTGCATAATGTCTGGACACAGTTTGGTAATGTTCTCATTATTCTAAATTGCAAAAAATAGCAATAACAAAGACTTCAAGGGACAGTCCATCCAGAAATGAAAATTCTGTCATAATATACTAGCCAATCATGCCATACCAAACCATTTTGGTTCCCACTTCAATTTTACGGACAAAAGATAAATTGAATACTGAAACCATTTGGTTACTAACATTCTTCAAGATCTGTTTTTTCATGTTCCAAAGAAGTAAATGAGGATGATTTCATTTTTGGATGAACTAAATTATACACAAATAAATCATCCTCAAAGTGTTTACTTACACAGTCTTTTTGTCCTGTCGCAGGAGTTTGGAGGAGAACTCACAGAGCACCTCCAGGAAAGCCAGGTTCGGTGGAGGGTACTCTGGTCCTTTTGGATTCGGGACCTTGAAGGCGAACTCAATCCCATCCCTATGTTTGTTATACAACATTAGTTCATGCAAGCATTCCCATTAAACATCTAGAGTTTAAAAACAACTGAAGGTCATTAAAATCAGCTCTGGTTCTGCTGTGAATTGCTTTTTATTCTTCAGATATAAACTGTGCAGTAAAGATGGTGCATGCCAAGTTTCTTACTTGTGCAGTGTGGCCACGGCCTCTCTGGTTTTGATCTGGTCCAGCCCAAATGTGAGTGCAAAGCGACGGGCCAATTCCTTAATGCCGCTGACATGGGAGGATGTTCGGTCAAGGTTAGGTCCTTGGTCCTGGATCAGCTCATTGAAGAGCTGTAAACAAAAAGGAAAGTTGTAAGAGAACTGGTGTAATTTGTATTCAACTGGGAAAAAAAAATCTCATCCTAAAATCATATCCCATACCTGCTGCAAGCTGAGGATTAGGGTCTTCGCACACTGGATCTTGTCCATCTGTCGGGCCTTACTCAAGGTTTCTTTGATGATGTCTCCATAGTCATTGTAATACTGAAAAATACACACCAGTTATTTGAATCAAGTTTTAACCATACAGAGCTGTGCGGTTTAAATGTATCCCAGTTTTTCATACCTTCATGTATTGTTTGAAGATGTCAGCAGCAGCAGGCATGTCCACAATATCGTAGATGATTAGTTTGCAGAAGGCGGCCAACAGATTCCTCCTCTTATGAAGAGCCTCAATCTTATTGGCTTCGTCCTCTTCGTCACCCTCTGAAATTGAAAAATTTAAGGCAGAGACTCTTTAAGAAATATTGATTAAATGATGTATAGTGTATGGCAAGTAGACTACTTCTCAAAAGATTTTCTCTTTAATAAATGATTAATTCTCTTATACTCATCATTCCATTTATTTAATAAATTCAGTAATAACAGTAATATTTAGAATTTTTTTCACAATAATTAGAAAATTTGAACTTCTATTTTATTTAAAAATGTAATTTATTCCTTTGATGGAAAAGCTGAATTTTTCAGCATCATTACTCCAGTTTTGTTGCTGAAAAAAAGGGAATAATTTAATTCAAATTCAATCTTACCATCTCCAACATTTAAATGGTAGTGCTTATGCTTTTTTTTTTTTTTGGACACCTTTCAGAAATGTCAACATATCTTTAAGTGCTTTATAAATAAATTCTCCAATTTCTTATTATTTCACTGTCTGAGTCTCAGGATAGTTCTGATCACAAAAGTCCAAGTTATCAAAACAGACACACACCCATGCTTTGATTTTCATCATCCTGGTCGATAAACACGTGATCCAGGACAAAGTTGAGCAGTTCATTCTGCAGAGTACTGTCTGGGTTGAAGACCAACGGCTGCAGAGCTTCTCGACCGCCTGCGACCAATTGGTGACTGAAAATCATCAGCAGGTCACATAGCAACATGAAAGCCTGTGGAGATTAAACAGACAAACTCTTGAAAAGAGTGACTCCTAGAACACACTGAAACTGAAATTTAAAGGGATAGTTCACCCAAAAATTAAAATTCTGTCATTACTTTTCCTCATGCCTTTCCAAACCGTTAGATTTTTGTTTATCTTTGGAACACTAATTAAGATATTTTTGATGAAATCCGAGAGTTTTCTGACCAATGTCCCCTCTAATGTTTTTTCTGCCTGAGCAAAACTTCTCTATTGGGCGGACATTTCGCCACTTGAGCAAAAACACTACATTATACCAGACCTGTACAGTGCACACACAAAAAATTATGTAACTTCTAACTTATGTGCTATTTATATTTGTGGTAACCTGATATTTTTTTTACAGTGCTGTGTTAGCTAAAAAAATAAAATAAAAAATATTTACACAGCTTAGAGGGAACACTGTTTCTAACGGTTACGTTTAAGGCCTAGAAAGGTAGCCAGGACATTGTTAAAATAGACCATGGGACATCAGTGGTTTAACCTTAATTTTATGAAGCTACGAGAATACTTTTTGTGTTAAGTCGCTATTTTTGTTTTCTTTTTGAAAAAAAAGTCTTCATAAAATTACGATTGAAACACTGATGTCACATGGACTATGTTAACGTTTCTAGGCCTTGAATGTGTCAGTTGCGTTCTGGTCTATGCAGGGTCAAAAAGCTTTCGGATTTCATCAAAAATATTTTGTTTTCCGAAGATGAATGAAGGTCTTATAGGTTTGGAACAACTTGAGAGTGAGTAATTAATGAGAGAATTTCATTTTTTGGTTAACTATCCCTTGAATTATAATTAAAGAACACCAGCAAAACATTTGTCAATGTCACTATGCCTTTACTCACCTGCTCTTTGACTGGAGTGTTCACATTGGACAGGCACTGTTGGCAAACTGCTAGAAAAGACTTCACCACTCTCCTTAATGCCACAAGATCATCCTGCCCAGGAAACACACATGAACTCTGTCACACATAATTCTCAGAGAACATAAATAAATCAGACTTATGTACTTGGTAACTGTACCTTTGATGGACATCCTTCAGTAATTTTCACCAGCTGCCACAGGATGGAGTAATGAGAGCACTGCAGAGCCTGGACAGCAATCTGACCACAAGACAAGAGAATAAAGATTCAACACTTAATGCACTGGATTACAAAGGGCTATTCTATAAATAAACATGTTACAACTCATTCCTAGTTATTAATATATTTGGTATTTTTAAATTTTCAAAATCTTTTATTTTGGTTTTGTATACACTACAGTTCAAATGTTTGGGGTGAGAAAGTCTCTTTTTTGCTAATCAAGGCTGGATTTATTCGAAGAAAATACAGCAAAAACAGTAACAATGTAAACTTTAACTTTTCTATTTTAATATATTTTAAAATGTAACTTATTCATGTGATGCCAAAGGCAGCAAGAGTCTAATAACCCTTAAAAAAATTATATTGCTGATTTGATACTTTAGAAACATTTATTCTCAATGTTAAAAACAGTTGTGCTACTTAAATATTTTGTGGAAACCATCATGCCTTTTTTTGTAGGATTCTTGAATTTACAGCAAGTTCAAAAGGAAAGTATATAGTAAGTTTGTTTCATGCCAGTTTATTAAATTTTTTTAAATTAGTAAGTTGAAATTCCATTGATTGCCATTCATTTTCATAGTTTAACATTTACCTGCTCTGGCATGGAGCCCTGTTCAATCCCCATCTTCAACAATCGATAACAATTTTTGAAAAGGTCCCACTTTGTAAGGTCATGTGCACTGGAAAACATACAAAACAAACCTGAATGTTCTGTAGACAGAAACAAGTTCTGCATTTCAAAGACAAAATCAGAGGGGAATTGGTCTCTTACTTATGGAAAGCAGTGAGCTTCTTTAGCGTTGAAAGAACATTATAAATCTCATCATCATCTGCTTCATCACCCTAGAAATAATGAAATGAACAAAGACAGAATATAATATCAAATGCATAAAGGCCAGTCACTAATATTCATATATGAGATGAAAAAGCTGCTCTTTCACCTCCTGCAGAAGGTCTTCTACTGAGTGAGCGAATCTGTCCATGAGCTCGTCGATGAGTTGGCTGCGAGCGATATCCACGCGGTTCATGATGGTGTATTCTTCACTGCACAAGATGCTGTAAGTCTTGCTACATGCCTCCAGAACCTCCATCTCAATGTGTTTGTCCACCACCACCCGGATCTGCTTTAGCAGGGCATCCAGATGCTAAACACAGCCAGAAAGACACAGGAAAAAAGATCAGAACACAACTAAAAACAATGTGTCAGTCTACATTTTTATGTCACAGTAGTAATAACTCTAACAGACCTTTTCCATTCGTCCTGAACTGTAGACTTCAAGATCAAAGAACTGAGGGACCTGAAGGAGGTTTGCAACCTTTTCAGCATCAGCCTGGTACTAAAGGCAAAAGCAGAACAAATATGAAGCATTTTTCCTGTGCCGTTCAAAGTCATCTGTTTCAGCATCTTTATGCCATCACAAGCTAGCTTAGATGCATTAGTTAAGTATTTTTCACATTTATGCATGTATATTCACTACCACTCAAAATTATGAAATTTTATTACAATTTAAAATCATGTAAAATTCTGATTCAACAAATATTTGTTCAAGAATGTTAAAAACAGCGATGTTGCTTAATATTTTTGTGGAAACCATTGAACTTTTTCTTAGGATTCTTTGAAAAACAAAGTTCAAAATAACAATTATTTGAAAACTAAATATTTTTTAACATGATAAATTTCTTTACTGTCACATTTAATCAATTTAATGAATCCTTGCATTTTTTATTTCCTTTAACCATTTCTTAAGCAAGAACTCAGCATATTAGAATGATTTCTGAAGAATCGGGTAATGCTGAAAGCTGACAGCTGAAGACTGAATAAAAAGTGAAAAAGTGACGTGACACACACACACACACACACACACACAGTGGACACAGTGGCAGTGGACAGCCATTTATGCTGCGGCGCCCGGGGAGCAGTTGGGGGTTCGAGATTCGAACACACAACCCTAGGGTTAGGAATCAAACTCTCCAACCACTAGGCCACGACTCCCCACAAATAAAATACATTTTTAAATATATTACTATATTGATATTCTCCTGCATCATGAACTTTACTGACATTACTGGACCTTGGTACTTTACCTTCGAAAGCAGCATGGGCAGAGCTACAATTAAGTGTTCAGTCAGTCTGTTCTTATCGTCAATCTGTGTCTTCTTCTCTTTGGCAGTGAGCACCTGAGGGACGCGCAGAACAACAACAGAAAGTCTTTAAACCTAGAGTCTATAATATGTCTACAGTAGATATCAATTCTAAGACAACTTACCCTCTTTCCTGTTCCTCTGCCCACAGGCGGATGAGCTTCGGCTGCCTGTCTGATGGTACAGACCATGAGCTCGATCAGTGCGCTCTCATGTCGGTCTCCCAACACTACGAAAAACCCCACAATCAGACAGGATTAATGAGCAACACAGAGATACATGCTAGTTTCGTCCAGAGAGATCTGAAATAAATGTGGGGGGCTGTACCCTCTTCCCCCTGCAAAGGGTCCTCCAGCAGGAGCTCGACCATGCAGTCCCAATCTTTCAGCAGATCCTGTGAGCTGTCCCACAGACTGTCCACTAGGTACGCTGCATGCTCGTGAAGCTACCAAACAAGACAGGAAAATGGTTAGATAAACAGCAAAAACTAGTGTTTTTGGAAATATCAGGAGCTAAGAGCTGGCTTTTTTTTTTTTTATGAAGCCGGAATTATAATTCAATTGGCCAGATCCCAAAGGAAGTGGAATTAAAGTTTGAATAAAAACAGGGCTCCTAGTACAGTCATCTGTAAATGTTAACATTTTCTCAGGGTTTTTTCTTCATTGATTTTCTTGAAGTGACAACATACAGAGCCCCTAAAATAAGACTTTTGAAAGCCCTCAAGATATTTTTAGTGCCTTCAAGAAACTATTCACATGCGCATGGGAATTTTTTTGCATGCTACAATTTCTACAATTCTGTGCATCACTGCCATCTTACTATGAATAAAACGAGAGCATGGATGCACATGAATTAAAATAAATCTACTTGCTCAAAATTTGGCTTTACTTATGGTACTATCTCTATTATCAATGCCTAATGTCCAATTTAACACATCCTCTGTGGTGGCGGAGAAACCATGACACGAGATGGGCTGATGGCATAATACAGCTGTGTGCATTGTCCTATTTGCCAGTTTCAACGGTCTATAAAAAAAAGACTTGGTTCTTTAAGAAAAAAAAAAAAGTGCACAAAATGTGGCTTTTGTTATGGCAGTATGTCATATTTCAAGGCCTTAGGTCTCTTTGACGCATACTTAGTGGAGGCAAAGAAACCACACCGCTAAATGGGCTGATGGCACAATAGGGGTGTCTTCATTGGCACAATAGGTATGTGCATTGTAAAGTATCCAAGTTTACCCCATGTGTTCTACTTTCTCAAATTCCAATTCTGCGTCCAGTTTGTTACTTTCTTGGCACACATCATTTGTAAATAAGGAAATCAAAATCTAAGTGAAGGAATGCGCTAATAAATGAATGTCTGGTGAATACAGGATGCAGCCTGCTTATAAAACCACCAAAATAAAATATGAATTTTTCTCACCTCGCTCTCCAGGAAGAAAAGCACTAGCATTCTTATAAGGTTCCCGTTAGGGCTGTTTCGGCCTCGTCTTTTCGCCAAAGCCTCTTCAGCCTGAGGGTCATGCCTGCTGAACAACCTGCAGCCAGACGCAACAACCAACTGATCAAAACATCAGAGAAGTCTGTTGTGCTGCCTTCATGTTTAAAAGAGTCAAATGTGGCTGTCAGAAACACAATCATTCATCTCACTTTCTATGAAGGAAGTCTCCAGCTGCTACAGCAACAGGACGATGAGCTGAATACACCAGATGGTAGACGTTCTCACAGTCTTCATTAGACAGAGCATCCTCACTACCACTAGAGGAGGGGAAAAAATATAGATGGGAGAGATTTATGGAAATATAAGATAAATATTATAAGAAACTCGGGAGAGGCTATTTAAGGAACTCTTCTAACTAACTATACAATACATATTTGTAAAGTATTATTCTATAATATAATAATTTTATTACTACATTATATTATGTTTAATAATCCTCTCTTATGTAATATTATATAATATAATATGATATTTGACATTGCTATGGAGTCAAAGAATCTCAAAAAATAAACACTGCATAAAAATACTTACTGCAGAATCAAAGTGACAAGTCGTATGGCCTCTACTGCCACATCATACTCTTTATCCAGTGTCATGGACACAATACGGTCCTGAGGGGAAGGAAGTGACATCATGACGTTTCCAAACTGATGCCTACAGCACTCAGAAACAGCACTTTTAAAAAAATTGTTATATATTGTTATATATTACCTTAAATCGATTGGTGAAGAGCTCAAGTTTTGGGTAAAGCTCTCTGTTGGTGTAGAGAGTCTGAAGGGCTTTTAGACATTTGAGTCGAACTTCACCTTGCTGTAAAGGATTACATGTTACACAATATTTTAAAATCTAGATCAATAATATTTCGTCTAGTAAATATCATTTTAAATTGTATGATATGCTTGATAGATATTAACACAGATAGATAAATAAATACATACTCTGTCATGTAGCGTCCAACCCACATACTTCAAGTAACTGTCATTGAGAAAAGCATCACTGTATAGCTTCATCCAAACGCCAATTTCTTCTATGCAAATTGCTCTGATTTCCGCTATGGCATCCCTGAAAGAAATCAAGAGAACACAATATGAAATCCACAGGATTATGAAACATATTGACTTATTGGTTTCTAGTCATTTGTGATAATTGGATAAAGATTTCTAAAAATCAGTCTGATTCGGACTAACTCACTGATAAATCATTCAGACTATGATTATTGAAATGGTTTGACTTTGACACTGAAGAGAACAATTTGTTCACAAATGGGGTCCTACCTGCTACTTTTATGCCACTAACCTGTAACGGTGAACGAAAATACCCTTGAAGATTGAGTTCATCATGTTCTCAATCTCATCTTGGTTTTCTTGTAGCTAGATGAAAAACAAGAAATCAGATTGAAAATCTAATTCATGAGACAGCAGAACAAAACTTGGAAGAAAAGGAAGCCATCTCACCTCTTTCCTCTTCTCCAGCAGCATTTCCAGCTTCTCATTGGCTCTTTTCCCTGCAACCTTATTCCGTTCGGCCTCATACTGCCTCTGTGTGTTATCCTGATTGATGCTCAGGTTCAGAGCAACATTTACCAGTGCTGTCATCAGTTTCATTGCTGCAGCAGAAACAAGACACGAGACAGAAATGAATAACTCAACTGCAGTATCAAGAATAACTTGAAGGTCAATGGTGAATGACTGACCTGCCAGCGTGCTGGTGTGTCTGAAAGCTCGGACCTGTGAGTCTGAGAGCCCAGTGAGCAGAGAAATGACAGTGTCCATCATGTATTCATCATAGATGATGCTGTACTGGCACTGACGGATCAAAACCATGATGAACTCGCAAAAGTTATATCGGAATTTCTTCCATTGTGGCCCTGCCATAGTGAGAGGGTAGTCGCCACTGTCCTGGATTAGACGAGCAGAGAAAATTATTAATTCATTAACATTTAAGAATTCAGGTGGAAGAAATATGGTCAAAAAGAATAACAAACCTCATCAAACTCCTCCGTCATCTTTCTGATGATTTCAGCATTCTGCATGTTCCTGAACATCTCGATCCTTACAGTGCCTGTGGTTGTTTTTGAAATAAATGAATATGTTTATTCAGCAAGTATGCATTGAAATTGATCAAAAGGCTTTTATAATGATACAGAAGACATAAAATAAATGTGGTTCTTTAGAACCTTTATTTATCAAAGAATCATGAAAAACTAAATGTATCATGGATTCCACAAAAAATTATCAAAAATGTATAATAATAATAATAATAAGAAGAAGAAATGTTTCACCGAATCAGCATATTAGAAAGATTTTCAAAGGATAACGTGACACTGAAGACTGGAGTAATGGCCATAACAGGAATAAATTCCATTTTAAAATATACTTTTTTAAAAACTGCAATAATATTGGACAATATCGCTGTTTTACCATATTTTTGAGCAAATAAATGCTTTTTAAAACCAAACTTTTAAATGGTAGAGTAACTGCAGATTAGTATCCCTGTTTAAATCAGTACCTGTTTAAATTCATATAGATGAATCTAAATATAACTAATTTAATTTAAAACTGCTTTGATACAGTCACATTTAAAAAAGGATCAGGATGCATTAATATATTTTTCTCTTCTAAATCCTATGATTGCAATTGACCATGATTCATGGTTTAAAAAAAGCAACTGTATTGAGAAATAAATTAGATAAATTACCTTTACAGCCAGAACAGTGAATGAAAAAGTTGATTAGATCTAGGAGTGCAAGGTCTCTGTCTTGCTTGTAAGATTCAATCCAGTCGTCAATGACGGACTGGAAACAAGTGCAAAGAAAAACAACAGTCACTTAATTCCACCTCAAATAGACAGAAACAGACAGACACTTGGTGTGTTGCATTTTACCTGCATGGCACTTTTGCCTTGTTTGACCACCTCAAACAGAGTGCTGGGGTCTGTGCCTTCTCCATTCTGATGGGCCACTCCATTCGCCCTCCTCCCACCTTTATCAACTGGAGACCTTCGAGCCTTCTTACTGGCCGCCTGGCAAAAAAAAAAAGGATCAGAAAGAGTGGCTGGTTGCATGCATTTAGGGTTACAATGAACGCAATCAATTGATCTGCTCATTAGTGGTGGGCTTACTCCTTGTTTTCCAGGCCTGCCTCTCTTTTTCTTGCCCTTTCCCTCCCCAGAGTCATCCAGCTCACTGACGCTCATGCTCAGACTCACAGTGTCGCCTTGCCCGTCATTTGACGAGTCCCTGCTCAGCGTAATGAAAATGTTTATTAACATTGTTGTGCACATTTATATTAGTGGCCATCATTTTAAAGTCTTTACTTACTGGAACACAGGAAAGTCTGAGTTGATCATGTTGTGTCTTCTGACAAACCTAGGAGACCTCTATAGATGAACCACCCTGTGCTGATGTGAATGTTTGCGATTCTTCAGTTCAGGCCCAGAATGCTTCAGACCTGAAGATGCATAACCTGAAAATTGAGAGAAAACTGAATCTCAGATCAGGATGATATGAAACATATTTGTGTGCAGATAAATGCAAAACAGTACAAAAAGCTTATTGCGCAATAAAGCTATTGTGTGCTGTACACAATGTGACATAAGCAGCTTGTAACTGTTATTTATTAGACAATCATTTGATTTTATACATATGAATAAAATAAATAATGTATTAAAAAATATATATATTTTTTATATAATATAAATTAATAAAGAAATGTATACATAAAAATAAAACCAAAATGCACATTTGAAAGATAATGTAATATCACACAGCCACTAGGGACAGCACAACCCATGATTTTCAATAAAACTATAATCCAGGATCAAAAATCATGAAATATGCAACAACTTCAAATGCAATCATAATGAATACTTATAACAGCCAAATAACATTTGCCTTAAATCACTTGCACTTGAGGCAAAAAATAAATAAATACATTTAACAAAAGAAACACTGCCATTAGGGGGCATCCCAAGCATGGGTTTTCCATGTTGCTGTGGAAACAGCAGAAACAGAGGCAGACAAGACATCTAAACACATTTATGTCAAGTTGAGATGGGATGTATACAGATCTAAATTAGATCAGACTATGTCTGCGCTATTAGATAATATGAAAAGCATATATTTCCATCTCCTTCTGATTTGGAAAAGGCACTTGGATGCATCTTCACACATGATTTGATCTTAACCAACACAAGATGGCTCTCCACCCCCAGAGGAGACTTTCCACACTGTAGTGATAGAGGTTTCTGTGGATATTGAGGATTCAAAAGGCTTGAAACAGACATATGGATGAAGTTCAACGGGAATGCAGGCTGGAATTCCCAACATACAGGGTTTTCAAGATCAAACTGCTGTCAGATGGTACTCTGGAGAGGAAATAACGAGAAAATAAAACCCCTTACTTTGCATCTGTATTGCTCCCCTCCCCCATACACATTTGGATATCTCGGTAAATATGGCCCATGCCGAAACTCTGGGCTTGTGCTCTGGGAAAAAGACTACACAGTTTTGTCAAACTCAACAGCTGACCGTTACATAATCACACCAGAAAAGGGCAGCAAACACATAAAACAACCAAATACTGAAATAATGTTATTCTTGCACAAATAGCTCTAGTTTAGCAGACATGCTGTTTTTCTCTGATGAGTAAGTGTTAAGTATAGTATGGGTAGAGCTCAAGAAAGAAAATGTAATTTACACCTCAGCGGTGAAGGCTTGTGACAGTGAAGAGAGCTGAATCCTTTTGGGAATACTAGAATATGAATGTCAATGTCAGCAATATACAATGGAGGAACATTCACAAGTTCAATGGCTCCTGGTAAAAGATCATTTATTTCAAATGACTCTCTACTTCCACTATGAGCAGCCAATCTGAAACTATTTTCCAATCTTCTGGTATTTAAAGGTGCAGTGTGGAATTTATTTAGCAGTACAACTTCACCAAAAAAAATGATTGTTTCCACAAAGGTTTTCCATACCTACTATTGTTATAACCAAACAGGTTGCCCCACCCTAAACTCACACAACCAAATGTCCTATGGTCAGTCAGTCACTTGGCAGCCATCTTGTAGACATTTCAAGTTATACATTACAAGTACATGTCCTGATTATTAGATAAAAATAGACGAAAACATTCAAAACTAGCATCAGTTTAGCGAAAACAAAAATAAATAAATAAATAAAATGCCTCTGTGAAAAAGGCATTTGATTCTTTAAACCTGCATAATATTGAATGTTACCATATCTAACATTTTTTTTTTCTATCATCATCTCCTCTTCGTGAAATGTCTCTGAATCTCTCTGATTTCAGTTACAAATATCAAGGTTTTGTAGAAACATTCCATTTGTAGTCAGAAATTATTCATTTATTCTGTAATGAATATTCACCAAGTGTCCAATAACAGTGGGGTTATAAATAGGTGTTCAGATGGTCATGTGCTCTTCAAACGATGGCTCTAATGAATCGACCTGCTGCATGTTAAATAAAACGGTATGTAAGAACCGGTTCATTCATCTCATTTGAATGTACATTGTAGGTTTTTATCAAAAGTACTATTCTTTTTTTTCTGAGAGAAAATTTACTTGAAACATAAGAGAAACCATTTATCTGAAGAAAAAAAAAACATGGATTGCATTTCTATTAAAAACATAAACCAGAGAGGTATACAAATGATCATATGGGTCAAGATGAAATGGTCTTCACAATGAGGTCAATTTGGAAAAAGAAGTATAGATGTGGCCAATAATGGCGCTGCACAAAACAACCCCTGAAAGCAACTCAAAGGATCAGTGAATGTGCTAATGGGCCGGCAGCTTCTCATCGAGCTTATAGAGTACGCAGCACAGATGCATTAGAGTCTGGGGACACACTATTAAATGCTTTGCACTGTATGATGACAGTCAAATGAGGCTATTCTTGGCACTGGCTGGGTGAGACGCTTTTAAAATCAGACTAATTATGTCCCTTTCCTTGCATCCAATAACTGGTTATCTTCAAGTTCGTGCACAACAAAATTTCTTTCAAATCATTCTGGGCCCTTAGTTGAATTAGTAATAGGGTTAAATGTGGAAAAGACACTATGAATCTCATTTGCTTCAGTTTGGCTTACATCAGACCAGACTGCCCATTCTGAGTGTGTGCATCATGCACAAACCTCTAATAGCGGTTTCTGATGTCTAGCTTTGATGGTTTTGTTCGATCAAGAGTACTTCTTCATGCTTGTATGACATAATGACTTTCAAGCTCATATCTTACTACTAAACAGATCATCTTTACCTCCTCAAGTATGCAAACATTCCCAAAATAGTTCATATTAAAGTCGTTCCAGACAAAAAGCTTTCAGAAGTGCAACTATCTTACAGCAGCTCACAACCTACAGTGATAAGAAGCAATAAGTCATGGCACAGATTTCAACTACCCTCACTGCTTCTTAATTAAAATGGCTGAAAATTGTAAAAAAATATTTTTTCTTTAAATCCATTTTCTCCTCAGTAGAGGTCTGTATACACTTTACCATTTTTTTTAAGTTTCAATGGGTTCATTAGTGAATTAACATTTGTTTCTGTAGCTCAACATGTACATGATAGTGCTAACAATGTATATGTCAAAGGTTCAATCCCCACTGCTGAAATGTACAACATGAATGCACTTTAGTTAGCTTTGCATTAAAGCATCTGCCAAATGCATGAACGTAAACATTTTCTTAACATAACCACACAAATCTGTTCACAAAAAAGGCACAACTGAAATCCTTGTGCACCATTCCCTCTTTCTTCGATTTATCCTGGTGTCAAAATGCAGCCTTTTTAACACTGAATACTGAGATCAAATCTTTATCTACACATCTTTCTCAGTGTATACGTGGGCTGGTTTAGAAGTGAAGACTGTTTATTCAGATTAAATGAGAGGGGATTTATATCTCCCTTCATCTGTTCATCTCATAAACACTCGCGCTAAGGACAGAACGCAGTCTCTAATGATCTGTGAAACACTCAAAATAGCTTGACAATTGTCTTGAGACTGTGAGAAAAGCAGCGTTCGCTCTCGCTTTGTCTCGCAGACATTCATTCCCACCTCAGGCTTGAAAGAAACTCAATGATTTATAGATCAAAATCTGTCTGAAGATATTAGCGTAATCAAGGTCTTTTCAAGCGAGTGGGCCGTAGCGAGAGACATAACATTACCAACACTGACTTTCTAAATAATGTAATTTCATATGGCTTGTCAATGTGGAATTCAGCCTTTAGCTAGATTACATAAAATCTTGTAGATTAAATTAACATTGTTTGTTAAACCACGAACACTCTCCCTATACTTAAAAAAAAAAAAAAAAAACATTATATATATGGCCTACATACAATCAGTGCCCATAGAATCTGAACAGCTGTTACTCAAAAGTACTAAACAATTCCTGCCACTTGAATGGTTATTTAATACATATTTTGGATAACAATATGAGCACAGTACACTTAGTTTTTAATACACTTATATCCATTTTTACCCCAAATTTGCTAAAAAAAATATGGAAAAAGTAATGAACCAATTAGAATGTGATGGAAAATGATTAAATTGTGCAAACTACAGTGTTACATATTACTAAATATGCAAAAAAAATATTGTGATTGTAAATGCAGTGCAATAAGAATGCTAGAAGTTAACAACACTTTATCAAGTATAAGAAACCTTTGGCTTGATTAAGCTCAGATTCAGAGAAATCAGAGAATATCAAGTCCAACTATTTATACAACTTGTTCCAGGGTTAATGTCAAAAATAAAAACTGTGGAATATTTTACTCAGTCTCACATAATTCCAAACCTGCATGACTTTCTCAAAGATATATATATATATATATATATAGGTTTTTGGGAAAACATAAGTGTGAGTAAATGATAAATGAATATTCAACAATTTTCCGTTTTACTATTCCTTTAATGTGTTTTGCCTTTTTAGGGTGTACAGTTGACTCTAAAGGGCTCTGTAAATTCCTTATTATGCTAAAAATATAGATAGTCAACGATAATTGCTTTATGTAATATTGTACAGCAGAACTAAACTATTGCAGTATGCAAGATTGTACAACAGAATTAAACTATTGCATACAGGTTTATACTGTCAGCAAATTTATCATTTAACAAAAGAACATTTAATAAGCATATAAACTTGTCATGAAAATACATGTGCACAGTACTAGAAAAAAAAACCTTTCAAACTTATGCATGTACCTTCTGCCCCGTCTCAAGGTTTTTACAAACATTAAAAGCCCCTACAAATCAATATTCATAAAACTGCTTAGGAAAAAAATAAAATAAAACTACATTCACTTTTGTAATTAAAACTATTCATTCATTCAAGTGAAGTGATTTTTCTTATCTTTTAAAACAACATTCACTGATCTTAGGAACACAGCCAATAAACTTCCAGGATAAGAACATATGACCGAGGGTGTTTCCATGGTAACAACAACCTCCTGGAATACATGTCACGCATCTAAATTGCTTGCCAAAAAACACCCGCACTCAGGAGAGGGCATAATAAAACAGAAAGGTGAAGTCACGCAAGTTTAAAATTAATATGACTATATGGGCATCATTTATTCCAATTAACATTTGTTTCAAGGAGGAAAAATACTGGTATTGGTAAAAATATTGGTAAAATACCCATATAAAAACAACAAATGCATGTTTTTATCTCAGCATAACATGCATATACAGACACATACAGATACCCAAACACTAAATAAAGCAAAAAAGATGAATGACTAAAGGAGAAATGTGATATCTTTCCTTGCATAATGCACCAAAGAGAGATTTTCTCTCCATATGTAGTTCTCCAGAGGGACAAAGCCCGGCAAGGACATCAATTGAAGTGGTCCTTAATAATATTTCTGCCTTATAGTTCACGCTATAAAAGGTGAGAGATAATGAAATCAGCACATTTGAGCTAAGGCCTGCCAAGGATTTGGTTTAAAACAAACTCCACAGAAAAAGACTTTAAAGAAACTGAAAATCCTTCTTTTAAGCTATAATGTTAAATTAAACTTTGTTTTGAAGTCTATAATAAGTTCTCTGGGGATGAACCCTGGTCTTTTGTGAAATCAACCATTTTACACTTTACACAACCTACTTGCCTATGCCAAGATGTATAGATAGAATTACAAACCACAGGCTTTACTTGATGCATTTAAAAAGCCATCAGATTCCTGGCAACAGTACAAACAGCAACACTTACACAGAATAAGACTAACATACTTCTAGAGTAAATCCAATAATATCTTTACAAATATCACTCTAAACCTCTGAGATTAATTAGACTTTTAGATACCAAGTAAAACATACAGCATTTAGCACAACAATTAAGATATAAACATGTAAAAGCCTTACTGTCTTATCAAGAGTGTGCAATGCATGTAGATGGACAAAATATTGAACACTAAAGTGTATTTATACCAATGTGGGTTCCTTCATTCAGAACAGACCTAGTCTAAAACGCTCATCACAATAGTCACAGATTAAAGTTTTTTTTTTTTATGGTATAAGAAATTGTGAAAATACACTATTACTCATGTCTTCATAAGAGTAAACAGAAAGTGTATGTACAAACCAAATAGGATAGCTTTTTTTCTCCACTTTGACCAATACATTTCCAAATCCTTTTCAGTCAATTACCGCATGAGAACTTTTAAAATATGTTTCAAAAACAGGCTGATTCGCAAATGCATGATTTAAACCAATTTGTGAACCAGTAATAAAATTAATTAAAAATAACAATTTAGTCAAAGTTTTGCAAATCTGCAGTTCTACTCTTCCTAAGGGCAATTTGCAGCATATTAAACCTTTAAAATGTAATCCATTACATGAATTCCTATTATTTCTAGGCATGGAAAAGGGTAATATTTTCAGTTTTTCCATTTTCTTATTTCCAGATTTCCTTGATATTTCAGTTCTATATTTTGTATGGAATATTGTATTTTAACCAAAATTAGATATGCAACCTGTCCAAATAAACAATATTCAAGTAATACAGCTAAGTCAAATAATGTTATCTCTTAACTTAAGAGTGCCTGATGCGCTGGCAAAATCTTCTTTCATTATATAAATAAATAAGGCACATTTCCTCAGAAAGCATCAGTGTTGAATCATGGTTCGGTGCTGAATAAACACTCAGAAAGAGCACAAAACAACTTTTGGATATCGCCTGTTCAGTGCTTACTCAGTTCCAGGATGAGAATGTACAGACACCTGCCAACATCTCTCCTCGAAAAGCAGTATAATCTAAAGCAAACGTTGTGTGCACGATACTGCTTTGCAATATAAAAAGAAAACTGATTAATGGGTAAATGACGTCATATGGCATTCATTCGGTCTGGATAGATGAACAGATCATCTGTGACAATTTGGTAAACAACCAGATTATTAGTTGGATTATATTTTACAACCAAAATGAAGCAAGTTGAATCCTTTCCAAAGGGTCAGTAAACATGTTATGTTGTTCAATTAGTTATACAAAACCCATAACAGAAAATATTGCGCGTCAAAGTTTTTCATCGCTCGGTTTAGTGATCAAAAAACAGATTTAGTCCATGAACTATGTTAAGTAAGTTACTGTCTGAACTCCTTCTCTATTCAAAAAACCCTTCATGAACTACCGGCTTAATTTGGACATCAATGTTTGTAAAGTGAGTAAGAAAAACTGGACAAATGGATTGTGAATGATTAACAATATGTAAGTAACACTCTACACATCTTTCCTCTCAAGATGTTTCACGTTAGCTAACCGAGTTGTGTACATCTCGGACCAAAAAGTTGAGCTGTTTATCTTTTACTGACCCACATTACTAAACCAACACCAACCTCTATCCCTCAAGTCTGTAAATACGGCATATTATTCGTGACAACTCGGGGAAGTGTAGAAAACTCAGTAGTAAGCACACAAACCAGACGTTACATTTCAAAGAAGCAGCGACCCGCACGAGAGAACAACAGCAGCGTCTCGCGCGCCAGACCGAGTGTCTGTCTATCCGCGTGCATGGCGGCAGGAAGACATAAAGTCACAATCTTCCCTGCAATTACACACCAAAACACACGCACCTCGGTTTATTAAGATAACATAGCCGCAAGTGAAAGGGAAGACAGTGCCATCAAGGACAGGGGGCATGCACACGCACACACACTATCCTTCGAGAATTGATCCCATCCCCCCTGCACGCACGCACGCGCGCACGCACACACATTCACATACACACACTCCCTCTTGCATGTCCTCCATCTTTAATGCAAGCTCGATTTACGCAGTGAGCGCGTGCCCCACGGAAAGATTCAGACTCATTTGTTGCAAAACTCGTACAAACTCACCTCAACCGTCAAAAAAGGGTCCTCCGGGACACACGTCAGTAATAATCGGCGCGATTAATTCACCAGATAGTTTATGTTTTTATATTGCAAATTAGACCTGAAGCAGAACCGCGCCTTTCCTGAGAGAAGCAATCCTAAACTGCCATCTGGCGGCTTTTACTGCAACGAAATGGCGCGATGGGAGACTGATCTGAGGTCGCCTCCTGGTGGACAGAGGATCTTTTTACACAAAGCAAAAATAAAAGCCTTGCTTGGAAGAGATAAAGTTGACTGTGCTGAGATCGTAGATGGGGCATTTTTTCGCAGAGGCTGCCTTTTATATCACTCATGATCATGTGTTTTACTATAGGCATTTTCCCAAGCACATAAAAAACAAACAAACAAAAAAATAAAAAATAAATACAGTAGTTGCAAAAAAGACGAAAACCATCTTTGGCATGTACCCAGACTTTCATTTTCATAAATAAATTATAATAATACGTTGTATTTTCTCTCTCTCTCTCTCTCTCTCTCTCTCTCTCTCTCTCTCTCTCTCTCTCTCTCTCTCTCTCTCTCTCTCTATTTTAGATTAGGGATAATAATGTATTAAAATGGCGACTGATTGCAATGAAATGTGTTGCATTGTAACACTTAGAAATTATTTTTAGTATGGGAACCTTTCATATAATGTTTACAGGCAATAATAATAATATATATGTATAATATATATATATATATTTTATATATATTTTATACAAAGTATTTACACAAATGATAATTGTATTAACAGTACAAAGCAGTATTAGGTATTTTTTAAATGTAAACACATTTGCATGTATTATGAACAAAATGATTTTTTTGCATCTTTGTTTTTCAGCTGATTGGTCATGATCGAAAACAATCATTTTTCCTTATTGAGGGCAAAAAAAAACGCATCTCGTCTATTGATGTTAAATATTTCGAATAAATTGATGTAAATAAACAACTCCATATTAGCAGAGTATTAAACAACATTTTCCCCTGATTCCAGATACAGGTATGTGTATGTATCTGAAGGCTTTAAGTCAATTTGTTGTCTGTAGAGCCACTAAACCCATGCTAATCGTAGATAAGCCTAGAATAGAACATTACTATATATATATATATATATATATATATATATATATATATATATATATATACACATTGCAATAAAAATGTTTAAGAACAACACCCCATCTATAAGAGATCAGAAGTCCTTTTTGGCCGTTATCGGTATCCGTAGTCTATCTCAACCCACCAAAAATCTTCGTAGATGAAACGGAAGCACAGAATGTTTTAAAACAGCCCAGACCATCCACTCTCACACACATAAGTCACACGCTGCTCAGTGAAGATCCTGATTGGTTACAATCCTTATCGACTGTAATGTACGAGTGATTCCATCTTTACAAAACATTAACATCATTGAATAAATTTAAGCACATTTGCACCAACATAATTTACATCGGTGTAAAAAAGCGTATGTTGTGATGAGGTCATGGACAAGTAATACAAATAAAAAAGCTTCTGTTTACAAAAAATGCAATGAACCAGATGAGAACCACTTCTTTACGGCTTTTAAATTTAAGCACCTTATGCCTTCATGCAATACCATAACTACCAAAAAGCTTTTTACTGTTCAATTTTATCCTCATTTATGGACGCCAGAGCACTCCCAAATCGTTGTCTTATGGCGCCCCCTATCGACAGCCTTCGTTGAACTGCAGCCAAAAGCGATTAGAACATAGAGCCGTTGAGTTACTGAAAGGGTCGCAGTGGAGAGTGGTCGGGCTAGTCAATAAAGCGGCTCTGGGCGGGAGTTCGTAGTGCGGTTTGGCGGAGAGAGTGTAGCTTAACTCCGAACACAAATACACTGGGAGGGAAGAGGCGTGTGGCTCCGTTCCTGATTATTTACCAGTTTAACTAGCACGCACGGATATAGTTAGTCGCATTTCTCCCACTGAGACTCAAGCCGTTTTGAAGAATAACACATATTCAATCTCGTGTTACCATCTCGAAAACAACGTTAGCCAGTCAATTAAACATCACCAAACAGACCTTTAAAGTTCACTATCAGGCCTGATACCGAGGAGCTGGTGGTACTCGGAGGCTGTTGACGGTTTTGTGGTGGTTTGAATGTTTCCTGCGAGGATCTGTGGATTTGTTTTCTAAGTTTTGTTCGTGGAAGTCAGACGCTCGGGCCGCAAACAGTCTCCCGTGCGCGGAGAGGAGAAACAGGTGAGTGGAAACTCGTACGCGCGTTTATTGCGCTAATCTAATAAAACATTTCATCCATGTATAGCTTCAGACAGAAATTGGATCCAAAAATTAACACCTGAATGTTTATTCGCCATTTGAAGTTAGCAACTTTCGCTAACTGTACAGGCTAGCTGTGTTACTTCTCAGTATCTGCCAGTGTTTAGCATGTAAGCTAACAGACACTCTTATTGACTTTCTGTTTAAATAAGCTGTTTGATGGATGTATAACATTCTGTGTTTGATAGTTGGAGATTTAAACGATTTTAAAGTTTGTTTTTGATGTGTTCGTGTGCAGTTCACTTTATAGAAGGGGATAGTTTTACTGGTTTTAGCTAGCAGCTGTCTGTTGTGTTTGTGGGTTTGGCCTGCAGCATTCATGTGCTTTGACATATGGATAGTTGATTTGATATCTTCAATACATATGTCATTTTTAGTATCATCATTTAGTTTGCTTGTGGTTATTGCATGTTGTTTTATAAAAAAGCAATTAAATATTGGTCATTTTAAATGGTTATGCATTGCGGTGCAGTCATGTTTACGTACTGTCACATTGTAAACATCCACCATGTGTCTTTTGAGAGGACTGTCTTGAGTCATAATTTGCATTTGACGGATCAAATGCAAATGTTAAATGTTATTATTTCCCCTATGTACAAAATGAATTTAAATTTTAAGTGCACTTGGGATGACCACACGTCCTCTTTTTCCAATTTTTTTTCGTATTTAAATCTCCTATGAATGAGCGCTCGCTGTTTACGTTCACTTTTGATTTGGCGATCACGCGCACTCTGTGTAAAGGAAGCACATCTTATAAATTAAGGAATTAGTCAATCTGATGAGCAGCAAATCCTGCAGCATCTGTCAGTCATCGCTCCTTACTCTCGACCCATGATCTGTTAAATCTAACTCCTACGGCTAGTGTTGGATGCAGGGTTTCACCCCCCATGGAATTGTGCAACTGTTGCCATATCCCCCCCCCCCGCCCCCCGTGGGTTAAAGTTTTTATATATTGCTTAAATAACTTTTGACTGAAATGCTTGTAACATTAGAACATTTTGCATTCTACCTATGATAAATTTGGTAGATGTTAATTAAGTTTTGTGAAAGATTGCCACTGGTAATCCGCCTTTTAGCTTTATGATCTACATAACAGTGACTGTAAAATATGTATTTTAGGTGTGGAAATGACACATTTTGAGTTTGGTATTATATAACCCCCTCTCAAACCACCCACATACCCAACCAACAATCACACAACACCCCACCCCGCCACTGCCCTCTTTTTGGAAAACTGAAATATGATCACTCTTAAGTACATACTTAGGCACATGGTACAGTGGTCTTATTTTGGATGTTCATGCATTATTGATGTTTGTTTACTTAAAATGCACTAGTATTTAAAAACCATTGTTTTGTTTGCAGTGTAGTTGCTTTTTTACTAAAATTCTGTATAAATATGAATGAATGCAATGGGGAAGTCGTGGAATTGGGGAAGTCGTGGTCTAGTGGTTAAAGAGTTTGACTCCTGACCCTAAGGTTGTGGGTTCGAGTCTCGGGCCAGCAATACCAAGACTTAAGGGACCCTTGAGCAAGGCACCAAACCCCCAACTGCTCCCCGGGTGCCGCAGCATAAATGACTGACCACTGCTCCGGGTGTGTGTTCACGGTGTGTATGTGTGTTCACTGCTGTGTGTGTGCACTTTGGATGGGTTAAATGCAGAGCACAGATTCTGAGTATGGGTCACCATACTTGGCTGTATGTCAAGTCACTTTCTTTCAATCTTGTTGGCTGTTAAGTCTTGTAGTTTTTCTGCAGTGTCACATGATCCTTCAGAAATAATTTTAATATGGTGATTTGGAAGTCGAAAATACTTGTTTATACTACTTAATGTTTTATGTTGGAAAGAAAGTTTAAACAACAGCATTTATTTGAAATGGAAATCTTTTGTAACCACTTTACTGTCAAATACGGAATAAAACTAAAGTATTAATTTATTTTACAAATACCCCCAAACTTTTGAACCGTATTTGAAGTGTAAGTGTAATTGTTTGGTAGTAACAAAGTCTACTATCTTTCTTGGTGTCATTTTAATGTAATGTATAATAATTAATGTATATTGTGCTGTGAATATTGTAACACGTTGCTCCCCATTTATGTTTCCTTGTAAATTGATTTTGAGCATTTGTAATTGATTTATTTCCATTGTTTCATCATCCACAGTTCCCTGGTGGTCTGGAGAGCTCTGCGTTCGGAGCTAGAACCTGGACAGCTCATGACTTCAGACCAGGAAGGAAAAACTATCGTGGAGCCACAGGTGCAGCAGTCACAGGAAGCAAAGGAGAAAGAGATTCCCCTTTTGGTAAAGTATAACCTGCTATTATTAGTATTAACATGCTTCAAAAGACTAAACAGTAATGTGTATGTTATACTTTACCAAAAGGGTACACATTACTGTTTAGTCTTTTGAAGCATGTTAAGCAATTGTGATTAGGGAATAAAAACCTACAAGTGTTACTACTACTAAACCTACCAAACAACTGAGAAACCCGCCCAGCTTTGGGCGTTGTGAAAGGGCTTAACAGGCGGTTTTGTGAACCACCCTGGTGTTTGAGACAATGCCAAGTTGCTGATCCCATTCATACAATCCAAGTGAAGCGTCCATTGAAGCACAAATCATTGGAGAGACTTCGCATTTGAGTGATGGGCCCATGTGAGTCAGCTGTATAATTTTAAATGTGCTATTTTGGGTCTGGGGAGGGGGTAAGCAGCCATAGCGTGCGCCTCTGTCTCTCTTTCCCTGTCTGAAGAGCTTGTGAGAGGAGCTAGTTTTTGTTCTCCGGTTTGCATAGACGTCGTTTCACCAATTAAAATATGGGGTGTTGTTTCAGCAAAGAATTGAACCCTAACTTGGTCAGCGAGAGAACAAGTCTTCTTCAGGCAGCCATTCCAGAGGGCTACAAAGCGAAAGACATCAGAGACTGTGCTTGGTCCTCCGCCGATCTGGCCATCGAGAAGCCTTCTCAAAATGGGAATGTGAACGCTGCTTTGGATACCAGTTGTAATGCTTCCTCCACAAACTTGTCAGTAGGTCTCAACCTCATTAAAGAGGGCGGAAGCAGTGTACAGGAAGGAATGGCATTTTGGGACCAACCTGTCGGTGATCCACCTATACACAAGACTGCAGTCCAGAAAGGAAATGCCAGTGAAATGGGAAGAGACAATTGCCAAATAAAGAAAACTGAAACGTTGGATTCTGTGAAACGGAGAATAGCTGAAAATGCCATAATGAGAGCAAAATGGTTTTGTGATGGTCAACAGTATTCCACAGAATTATCTCAAGATGGCAAGAGTGAGAACACCACCCTCGTACAAAATGCCCTGTGTAAAAGTCCATCTGGTTTCTCCGTTATTGCAAAAGAGGATCAAGTTAAGACACCGTGGGATGTACAATCAAAACCTGTTTCCACTCCAAAGCATGCCACCTCTCAGTTCAATAAATGCTCTGGGAGCTCAATAAATCTGGATGACTCAGAAGAGGTAAAATCTGGACTGTTGATCACTGACCGTGGCTTTAAAAGAGAACAGAGTTTCTACAGCATTTGCTTGATTGATTTAGAGGATTTTGGGAGTGAGTGTGGGCACCAGCCCGTGACACAAGCTGATGCAATCAGGTACGCAAGCACGCCAGCTGTCTCTGAAAAGACTTTGTTTGATAATTCATTACTCCCGAAAGACCACACAATAACAGGTTCATGGCCTTCACATGAGATTACAGAAACACGACAAACAGAAAAATATCCCTCAAAGAGAACTTTAGGGTCTTCTACAAATCTACCTTTAAATTTAGCACTTCCAAATGAAGAACATGCCCTCCCAGATCTTCTAAAACCATTTCCTGTTCAAGAAAATGAAAGGCTTTTATCTGAAAATGACATTTCCACTCCTTGTACAGATACAGAGAACACACTTTCTCCTTCTACTGCTGTAGAGGATGCTATTGATCAACCCTCCCCAGATCTGCCTGCCCGAAATGAACCGATGTCTGTTTTGAAGTCAAGTACAGATACCGCAATGCCACAGGGGGAACCTGCTGACCCACTTAACAACCATGATCTTTATAGTAGCTCTGGTTTCAAGGCTACAAATCTGGAGAACGGTTCTGAGCTCAACATGCATAATGCCATTTTTGATGAATCTATGTTGAGACCACCTCTGCAAGATCTATATGGTCTTCCAAATGAAGTAGAACTGGAAAATGAATGTAGAAATGATGATAATAGAGAATCAATGAACCTAAAGGTGGAGAAGAAACCCATTGAGTCAGATAATGTTGATTACTTCATTTCTTCTCTTGGCAACACAACAGATAGATCTACAAACCTTAGTGTAGCTGCCGTGGAATCAGATCAATTTGTTTTCAAGAACACCCCTGCGGAGAAAGTTCAGAAACAAATGCCTCAGGCTCTTTCAGCTGTCAGCACATCTGCATTAGAAAAGTTAGTTAAGACAGAGGACCAAAGGTTTTCTTGTAAAGATGCCTCTGAAGACATTGGAAATGTAAGGTTTTGCTCTGAGACCCCACTGGCTTCTGATAAAGAAGACAACCTGTCAAAATCACCTCCCTGTTGTAGAGCTGAAATTGAACCAAGACAAAATGCAACGCAGGAGGAGGTCATTCTGAATGCTTTCCAGTGCAGTATATTGCAAACTGAAATGCAGACAGATGAATCTGTTATCTTCAAGGTTGCTGGTGTGGTTCAGAGTATGAGCAGTCTATCTCACGCAGAAGGTATTAGTTTAGATCTTACTTGTAATGCTGAAGAAGACATGACTTTAAGCACGCATGTCTACACTTGCGGTGCATTTCCCACTGACCAGACAAAGATTGTGTCAGAATCTTGTGACAATCCAAACAGGGAACAGAATGTAGAACCAAATGCTAAGTTTGCAAATGCTGAACCATGTGACATGAGTCCATCTCAGCTTCCTACAAATGCTCTTGTGAACTTTGAGCATTTGCTGGAAGTAACTGGTAAATGTGAAGAAGCTGATTATCACAATGTAAGTTCTTTGAGTTCTTCTGTTGTTGATGATGTTCACACAATATCTGTACCTATACCTGCTTCTGATCGTCCTGTTGAGGAAAATCTCTTCCACAGCAATTCCACCTGGTTTGTAAATGCATCACACAATGATGTCTGTAATAAAGGACATCCAGAAAGCATTGCAGCGAGTTATTTAATACAGGCAGGATTGGGAAGCGAAATGCATGCAACAGCACAAGAGCAAGTCATGGACAATGAAATAAGAGAGACTTGTTTACAACATGATGAGAAGACGCATATTGCCAGCAAATGCTTCAGTGAGGATGAACAGAAGTTAGTGGCTGAGATTTGTTGGTGTGCTAATGATGGTGAAACCAAAATGTCAAAACCTGAACCGCAGGGACTCGTACCAACTTTAGAGCTGCCTAATTGCTTAAATGATGGGAATAACAATGACTGTTTGAAATCTTTTTGTTCTGCTAGCAGTGATGTACAAACACTGTCTCAACCACCAAGCCAGTCTGAAGTTTTGGAGACATTTGATTGCACTTTATTGTCAGTAGACCGCATGAGGGAAAGTGCTTGCCAGTACCCGGACTGTTCTTCAGGACAGCCAGTCACAGACACTCCGAGATCTTTAGTTACATCCATTCAGGAGCACAGAGAACTTCAAGACATGGGGGAAATCAGAGGAGATGTTGTTGACTGCAACATTCCTCTCTTGAGTACTGCAAGACTATCAGTTGACACTGGAGAGGGGCAGGCGTGTGCCGTACAAGGCCATTGTAGTGATTATGCGTCCATTGAGAGCTTGACAACTACCATACCTCATGTTTCCCAACTTATAACAAGCAATCTTGGAGTTCTTGATTTTGATCAGTGTGCTTTAAAAGTCAGTGTTAAGGATATGAATGATAAAGCTGCTTATGTAAATGCAGCAATTCCGCTGCCAGTAGAGCCTGATCAGGTTGATATTTATGCCACATTGCCATCTCACGAGATGTATTTCCTCAATAAAGATCAGTTCACAGTTTCGGTGCATTTGGAAAACACTCAGGACCCGGGTGAAATGGAGGAAGAGCAAGTCATGCTGAATATGGTTTCAGACCTTCTTGGGAAATCAGAGTTGAGTGATTTTGTGCACTCTAGTCACTGCCTTCCGGCGTGGGCCAAAGAACCACATGTCCTGTTATCTGACAACGAAATAGAGACATGTGCGTTGGTGTCAGCATGGGACAACAATGCTGTCTCTGAGGCTAGCCTTACTGTGCAAAATGATGAACAGGATGCTGAATCGGACTCTGTTGCTCTCCCAGAGGATTTCCAAACTTCTATGGGTTTCATAGCATCCTACCCATATAACCTGTTAGCAACTGAAGGATCCTGTGTATGGGACTGGCGGAATGCTTTTAGTGAACTCGTAAGTACTTCTCTAGCTAGCTTTGAGCTTGGTTATTCAGTAGACCTTGAAATTATTTGGACACTTTAGCCAAAGTTAAAAGTGTATGAATGTCATTGCAATCGATCAAACCAAATTACATTTATTAAAAAGGAAAAATACAAATGATTTATTTAGAAAAAAATAAAAATTCAGGTCAGGTTAAGTCATCGAAAAGTTTATAAATAAAAACTTTTATGTAATGCAGTAAAATCCATGTTAAAGTATGTCTTAAGTGGCCACTGTGTTTAGTGGCATGACTGTAAAGGCATTGATTCAGCCCACAGTTGAATATGCATTTCCTTAAATCACACACCTGATTGATAACCCATGTTTTTTGCTTTCTGTATTTAAAGGAATCCTCCAAGATCTCATACCTTAATCCCAATGCAAAGGCATGGGCCAATTACATGCATAAACCGGAGGCCTCTGCTCCAACCAACCCAGATTCTCAGCAGGCATGGGTAGAAGCAGCCGGTGACCCATCAAACTGCATCTCACAAGGTAAACCCTCCAAAAATGATTGTGCTTAAGTTAATTCAGTGTATACCGACCCGATCAGTCTGAGGAGGTTCTGATCTATTTGTTTTATCCATGCTAGGTTATAACAACAGTGAAGGCAAAGGGAACTGGAATGAGGAACAGCAGGTATCTACATCTGTAGAGCTGCCCTTTGCAGCACAGCCAGAATCAGTGTACATGGGAAGCTCAGCCAGTGAGAAGGGCATTGTGTCAAACCAGGATACCAGTATGAAAGGTAATATCCTTTTGCTCTTTTGTTCATTGTTGTCAACCTACTTTTATTTCAGTTATTTACTGTTCTGCAGGTTAACTATGATACAAGATACTAGCTAAGGATTCAGTTCAACTATAGGATTCTTAAATAATCTATCATTTGATTTATTATTTTGTGCAGGGGTGGATGATTCAGACTCCTCCAGACAGCTTGAAGACCTTCGAGAACAGTTGAAGGCAACACTGGAGTTCTGCCTTTCTAGGTAATTACTAACATCTACACGACTGATCACATTGAGCCAGCTTATTGATTGGTAACTGGTCCTGTTGGGTGCACTTGCCTGAAGTGCTTTTTTTTTTTTTTTTAAACATTGGACATCCATTGAAACAACATATCTTGACATGGTACCTTTAATCAAGAACAGTAAATTTCAGATTGTTTTGTGTTAATATCTCATTGAAATGTTACAGACTTCACTTTTGAAACTTTTGAATTCTAGTGAATGATCTTAAAAGTTTGAAGATTGGCTTGAGTCAGTGTAGGATTGATGGTGACCTGACTCTTATCCTTTTCCAGGGAGAATCTAGCCAATGACATGTACCTCATCTCACAAATGGACAGTGACCAATATGTGCCAATAGTGACTTTGGCAAACCTTGATCAAATCAAGAAACTCAGCACTGATGTGGATCTCATTGCAGACATCTTAAAAAGTGAGTTTAAAAAACAACACCTTTGCACTTTTATGGGTCACAGGGTGGCTTTTTGTTTTCGACTCATCAAAATGGGTTTGGTTTATACACAGAAGATGAGTCTGACATTAATGATGCATTTATGACTCACCAGGGCTGCCTCTTGTCCAAGTGGACATATGTGGAGAGAAAGTGCGGCCCAATCAGAACCGCTGCATTGTAATTCTCAGAGAGGTTCCCGAGGCTACTCCTCTGGAGGTACGCATCATGCATCGCTCTGATTCAATAACATCTTTAATGCTCTGACCTTATTTTTGTGCTATGACATTTGGCTTTCATTTTTACAGGAAGTTGAAGCGCTCTTTAAGAGCGATAACTTGCCCAAATTCATCAATTGTGAGTTTGCGTACAATGACAACTGGTTCATCACCTTTGAATCTGAGGCAGATGCTCAGCTGGTAAGAGTCTCCTTTATTGCCCCTGATTTGATCACCTCAGGTTTTTTGATAAGCTCCCTTCTGGTTGCTAAACATTGGCACGCATCACTCTTTCAGGCATATCAGTATCTCAGAGAAGAGGTGAAAACTTTTCAAGGGAAGCCAATAAAGGTAGAGTGCAATCACTGAAGGATGTTTTGTGCTATTTTTACTCCTTTTTTGCGCTTTCAAATAAAGCTTTTTTTGTCCATCTACCAATGTTTTCTAGGCTAGAATAAAGGCAAAGGCCATTGCCGTCAATACTTTTGTGCCAAAGAATGGGTATCGGCCAGCGGATGTGTCCTCAAATGTCCAGCAGCGCTACACCCCTTACTACATCCCACCTGTGTATGGAGCACAGCAACAGTTTCCTCTTTACAGACTGGTGCCTCAGGGCTGGTCAGCTACACAGAGCTACCTGGACCCGACTCTGGTAAGTGCCATGTGTTCTGTTTGGCTCTGAGGAATATCTGAATGGAGCCTGGAGAGGTTCTAATCAAGTCTTGTCTACCAACAGGTAACTCCATTTCCCAGCCCTGCGTTCATTAACGGCTTTGCTGGTTCTCCAACATTTAAATCAGCAACATCTCCACTAACTGTCAGACAGTATGAACCTCGAAACAGGTACTTTTGTTACAGTGAAAACCGTTTGTTATACATCTACACTATCGGCTAAAGAGAGAAATAAATTAATACTTTTCAGCAAGGATGGATACAAATGATCAAGAGTGACAGTAAATAATTGTATAATTTGACAAAAGATATACATTTCAAATAAATGTTGTTCTATTGAAAAAATCTTGATAAAGTTCTCATGGTATTCACATAAATATTAAGCAGAACAAATGGTCAATTTGACATTTTTCAAAATTGATGATAATGTATCTTGAGCATCAAATCAGCATATTAAAATACTTGTCAAGGATCATGTGACACTGTAGATTAGAGTAATGATGCTGAAAATTCAGCTTTGCACTACAGGAATAAATTACGTTTTAAAATAGAAAACAGCTGTGTAACCATTCTTCCATCTGTTCAGGAACCACAACAGAACACACATTCGTCTAACAACAACAGAACATGGAACCACTTTGCTGGAAAACCCTGCTGCTTTCTCTACTTTCCCTTCGGAGAGAGTCCCCAATGGGACACGTCCTCCACAGGCTCATCACCTGGGTAGCCGACCTCGACTACCGAGCGGTCCGTGCTATCCACGCCGGGACCAAGTTGGAAATGGACGAATGGAGGTGAACGGGGCCGATTACTCTCTGAATGCAGGCCGTGGAAGGTAATGCTGCACATCTGCACCAACTGTTTATTAATTTCATACATATTGTTGTAATACCATATCCAGAATAGGGGGGGGGGGGGGGCATGTAGAGTTCTGTTTCTGTAAGAAATGGTGGTAGATTTTCCATATTGTTTGTTTGATTGTTTGCTTCTTTTGAAGAAGGGGTGGCTATGGATACAGGAAAAGGAGAGATGACAACAAGTTTCCAGTATGTTATTTGCCTTCTTTCAACTAACACTACATAGACAAGTGTTTTGTTTTGTTTTGTTTTACTTTTGTTATTATAGGAAAATCTATATACTTTAAGTAAAATATGATCTACAATCAAGCCTGAAGGGTTGAATGTACATTATCTTTGTAAACTAATAAATTCACGAAGTATTGATTTGAGTGAAAATGCTAGTTACTTTATGTCAAGAAAAAGAAACCAGATTGATACGAAATACATTAAACTAGCACGTCCATGTAAAGAAAAAATATCAGTTGCCTGGGTGTTTGACCACAGAATGCTGCGATTGACCAATCAAAATAGAGTTTTCCTGTAGTGCTTTGTAATAATGCAAGTAGGATATTGAGGAGTTGCCAAAATTCCATTTGAAAGTGTTTCTATCACAGCAAAAACAGAGTTATAAATAAATGTGCCAATGCAGGCTCAATTTGTTGCTCACATTTCAACTCTCTTTCTCCATATGTTTAACAGAGAGCAGCAACACAGTCACCTCCTCCTCTTCAAGAGCGCACTCCGTCCCCCAGCTTTGAGCTGGGCCTGTCCAGCTTCCCTCCTCTGCCTGGAGCCGCAGGAAATCTAAAGCCTGAAGTAAAAACTGAAAACAGCCTTGAAAACAGACTGTCTGACGTTGTCACCGGAGCAGTTAAAGACAAGGTTTGCTTTCATTCAGTCTTTCATGAGTGTCTTTTGTGTTAGAGTGCTGCAGCATTAAACTGTCTTTTAATATTCTGAATTTTTAAAAAGGAAGAGAAAAAACATTTCAGGCTTTATTATTTGAACTCTTGATAATTGACCAAATGCACTGGGTTTTTAAATATAAACTTGCACTGAGCATAGAATGCCATGTTCACAGTTCAGTCATAACCATGACAAGTCCTTGGGTGTTTTGAGTGTATTAGAGTGTGTGTGTGTGTGAGTTGCTGCTGTCCTTGCCGTAGGAGTTTCACAGAGGCCTCTTTGTCTCTTCACAGCCTCTAAATAAAGATGTGGTCACCAGCCGTGTGATTTCAGGGACCCCCAAAGAATCTGTGCAGGCTGCTCCTGCTCCTGCTGCTCAGACCCCAGTGGACCACCAACACTCACCCTCTCCAGCCCTTACAAAGTGGGTTTTCTTATTCTGAGTAACTAATCAATAGATGTGACAAATCTTTTTTCACTTAAAGGGTTAGTTCGCCCAATTTGCAAAATTATGTCATTAATAACTTACCCTTAAACCTGTAAGACCTCAGTTTATTTTTGGAACACAGTTTAAGATATTTTATATTCAGTCCGAGAGCTCTCAGTCCCTCCATTGAAACTGTGTGTACGGTATACTGTCCATGTCCAGAAAGGTAAGAAAAACATCATCAAAGTATTCCATGTGACATCAGAGGATCAGTTAGAATTTTTTGAAGCATCGAAAATACATTTTGGTCCAAAAATAGCAAAAACTATGACTTTATTCAGCCTTGTCTTCTCTTCCGTGTCTGTTGTAAGACATTTCAAAACAAAGCAGTTTGTCATATCCGGTTCGCGAACGAATCATTCGAGCTAACCGGATCTTTTTAAAACAGTTCTCCAAATCGAACTGAATCATTTTAAACGGTTCGCGTCTCCAATACGCATTAATCCGCAAATTACTTAAGCTGTTAACTTTTTTAATGTGGCTGACACTCCCTCTGAGTTCAAACAAACCAATATCCCGGAGTAATTCATTTACTCAAACAGTACACTGACTGAACTGCTGTGAAGAGAGAATAGAAGATGAACACCGAGCCGAGCCAGATAATGACTCGTTCACCGTTTCTGTCAGACGCGTCCGATTCGAGAACCGAGGAGCTGATGATACTGCGCATGTGTGATTCAGCGTGAAGCAAACCGACACACAGAGCGTCTGAACCGAACTGATTCTTTTGGTGATTGATTCTGAACTGATTCTGTGCTAATGTTATGAGCGCGGGTAAACCGAAGGCTTTCAGTCATCGCCAATGACGCCATTACGTCGAGCGCAAAAGAACCGGTGAACCATTTTCTTCAACCGGTTTATTGAATCGAACTGTCAGAAAGAACTACTGGTGATCCGAAAACCGATGCAACCGGTTCTTGACTCGTGAACGAGTCATTATCTGGCTCTGCTCGGTGTCCATCTCTCTCTTCACAGCAGTTCAGTCAGTGTACTGTTTGAGTACATGAATTACTCCGGGATATTGGTTTGTTTTAACTCAGAGTGAGTGTCAGCCACATTTAACAAGTTAACAGCTTCATTTGTGGATTAATGCGTATTGGAGACGCGAACCGTTTAAAACCATTCAGTTTGATTTGGTGAACGGTTTCAAAAAGATCCGGTTACATCGAATGATTCGTTCGCGAACTGGATATGACAAACTGCTTTGTTTTGAACTGTCTTACAACTGACACGGAAGAGAAGACAATGCTGAATAAAGTTGTAGTTTTGCTATTTTTGGACCAAAACGTATTTTCAATGCTTCAAAAAAATTCTAACTGACCCTCTGATGTCACATGGACTACTTTGATGATGTTTTTCTTACCTTTCTGGACATGGACAGTATACCGTACACACAGTTTCAATGGAGGGACTGAGAGCTCTCGGACTGAATCTAAAATATCTTAAACTGTGTTCCGAAGATAAAAAGAGGTCTTACTGGTTTGGAATGACATGAGGGTGAGTTATTAATGACACAATTTTCATTTTTGGGTGAACTATCCCTTTAAAGGTGTTCGAAGTAAACTAACCTCTGTGCCATTTCAACCATGTATACTTTTAAATAGTGTATTCTCAGAAGTCTCAGAAATAATTTACAGGCTTATGTGGATGTTACAGCATTTCTGATAGGCTCACAGCATGAGAAAGGTGCCTGACTATTATTTTCTTTTATTATTTTAAGTTTTCAGCTGTCACAGTGACGGGTGATTTCTCAGGATTCTGTTAGGTTGTGTGGATATTTTCATGTGTGGAATTCCAAAGTAAATAGCTTGAAGCCTTTTGGACAGTGTTTTAGGACCTTGCTGCAAACAGCCTAATATTATAAACATACTTCTGGTGGAAAAAATAAAGTGCTGGAAAAATTTAGAAAATGGCGCTTTCTAATATATGGACTGCTTTTTTTTTGGTATTTTACAGCCTGACAACTAAAGAAAAACCTAAAGAGAAACAGACACCTGCTGAGAAGTGCTCCGAGACAAAAGCTGCTAAAACCACACCACTGAGCAATCCAATAACGGTAAGTGTCCAGGTAGCCTCACCATGTGGTTTAAATCAAACCTATTAGTAATTTGTTGAATCCAAAATGGTAAAAAAAATTGTTTTCAAAGACTGATTTTTTTTGAGTACATATTATTTTTATAGTAGAATATTCAGATAGTATAATTATGATCTATTATGTATAATTATATATGTTGTTGAGTCTATGGAGACCAACTCAGTGGCACAGTTGGTGGAACTGCTGAACTGTTTTACCATGATTTCATTTTTATGGTAAAAACTCTCTGGCTACTGGCTATTCAATAGTTAACTATTACGAAATTGATGTTAAAAAAGCTCACCTGGATTGTACAGAAGCACATATCATATGGAACTGTTGCGCTCTGTTGCATCAGCTCCTCAGTACTTTCTAATTGATTGAAACTCTTTAACAGCAGATGAATACTACAGTACAAAAGTTTGGGTTCAATAATATTATTATTTAATGAAAGAAATTAATACTTTTCTTCAGCCAAGATGGTTTAAATTGATCAAAGGTGACACTAAAACATATCACTTTACTAAATATTTCTTTTGATTAATAATTAATAATAAATGTTTTTTGAGTACCAAATCAGCATATTAGTACATACGAGTAAGACAAAAAATTCAGAGGGTATAAATTATATTTTAAAATAGAAAACGGTTGTTTAAATTTATATCAATGTTTTACAATATTACTGTTGTTGCTGCATTTTTGATTAAATAAATGCAGCCTTAATGAGCATTAAAGACTTCTTTTGATAAAAGATCCTGTTCATCATGTCCTTTAATTCATGCTACATTTTAGATACAAGATTGAAAGTATGATTTCGATTTGAACTGATGAACTCACTGATGAACAATCAATAATCTAAATGGATTAATTTGATTAATTTGTCATATTTAACCAGGAGCCCCGGAAGCCAAGCTATGCTGAGATCTGTCAGAGGATAAGGGAGGCACCAACACAGCAGCCATCAGCAGATTCCCGGCCTCTCAGCTCCACTGCTGAAGACATCTAGACTTCTGACTCAGCAGAACGCAGATGCAGAGAATCAGCACCTGCAACTGCCAAATCTGCGGCGACAGCTTGTCCCAGAGAGACAGTGAAACCTTATCAGAGCAGTGGAGAACGAGCGAGCGGCGGTACAACGGCTTCCTTCCACCAATCCTGAGGGCCTTGGTTTTATTTCCAGGACCGAACGGGAACGAAAACTTTATCAGGGCTGCTCAAAAAAAAAAAAAAAAAAGTCCCTCTTATCTCATGGTCTCTGTGAGGACACACACAGACAGACAGACAGCTTGTCACTGGAATCAGGGCCTACATACAAAAGCACTTGTGCATAAGGGTTCTCGGAATATTTTTGTTGTCATTTTATTTTTCGATTTACAAGATTTTTTTTCCGTTGTTTTCCAAGGAAAATGGGATTAATGAACCAGCATCAGTTGGGAGATGAACTATTTAAAAACATTTTTCAGAGCTCACCTTTATTTTGGGGTTAGAACTTCAAGTGCTGTTGGGAGGAAATAGTGATTTTTGTATAGTGCTGATCGTGAAACACTTTATTTGTGTGTTTTCTTTCCTTTTTTTTTTTTTTAACTGATATGTATATAATTTTGCTAACCTTGAGTGTCTTTGTGACAAGGCGATTCCGAATCCCGACAGTCCCAGCCATTAAAACTGCATGAGTGAGTCTTTCGTGTAAATCTGTTTTGTTCCGTTTTTATATTTGGATGTTCCAGCACTGGAGTAAATTTTTTTTTTTTTTTTTTTTTTGAGCTCTGAATTATTTTTTTACATGCTTAATCCTCTATCAAATTGTACTGATGTGATATTGTATACAGGTGTATGTATACCTGTTCTTGTGTGCATGCTTTCTTTTACATTGTTGTTCTTTTCTTTTTAACCTTTTAATGGCACACATTGGTCTCCTGTATCATTTCTTTTCTTTTTTTCCCTACTCGCCAATAGTTTGGGAAGAACCGCTCTGATGCCTCTTCATTCAATTTTGAAGATCGTCACACTGCAAAGTCCTCAGGTTGGGAGGGTGAAGTATTCATGTGCCTAGTCTGCTGTGATCTAAATGATAGATGGCTATATTATTTGCTTCTTAACTTTGTTTGCTATCCCAGTGTGGTGCTATGGTTCGTCACATGGTTTACTTTGGTGCTTTTATCTGTAGAAATAAAGGGAAAGACACTGACATGCACCAACGTCTATCGTATGACCTTCACTGATTCGCTTTCATATCACCACAACTATATGAGTGGGATTGTGTACATTTTATATAGTGACGCATATATCAAGAGCAAAAAGATCTGAGCCTTCAGCACACATGGACCAGCGCTGTTTTGTGGGTTTTCTGCAGACTTTGCGTTTCAGTCTCTGTCATGCTGTTCATTAGTTAAGTTAATTGATTCTCATTTGAGTTTGAAATCATCTTGGGCTGAGCGAGACAGTTTTTTTTTTAATGTCTTCCTGCAGCGTGAAGCACGTGCAGAATGCTTTGAGATGTTGTCATGGTGTCTGTTGGTTATATTATCTTGTATCTTCCCTGTGAGTGTTTTTTTCCCTCTGTTAATCAAAAACAAAAAGAAGCTTTTGTTGATTTTTATTTTTCGACTTTCTGAATGCAACTGATAATTTTTCCATCAATAAATGAAGCATACCTTGGTTAAAGTAATGAAGGTTTCATTACATAAACCTTTAAGATGTTCAAAAAAAAAGAAGCAAATTTAAAAAAGGAAACATCACATATAAATTAAGTGTTTGAAAACTTGAATTTTATTTAAACTTGAAAAAAAAAGTCTCTGCCTTAACTTTTTAGATGACCGTTTTTTTTTTTTTCAATTCCTAAAGTGTAGAAAAAAGGATGATGTGGTTGAGGTGTCACAAAGCCTTCATCACTACATTTGTGTAGCACAATACTTTTGGGATTATCGTTTTGTTTTGTTCTCCTCTGTGTAAATGCTTGTAGTCTAAACTGTAGTACATGTATACACTCGTATGTGTGTGCTTTCTCTGTACAGATGTAAATAATTGGAAAATGTTAAAATGGTACCCAAAAATTGGTTATGAGAAAATGTATGGAAAAAATTAATAAATGTTAATGAGAAATTGTTTGTTTGTTAAGTAGGCTTGGTTTGTTTCACTCAAGTCATGTTTTTATTCTCAATGTTGGCATAATCTTGTGGTCACCAGAATGACCACAAGGTGGCATAATATTTTATGGAGATTATTGTTTAAGGCCAGTAATGCAGAATTATCAGTAAATAAATAAAATTATATTACAAGTTATATTATCAGCAAAACAATTTGTGCCAAACATACTGAAAATACATATGAATTTCTTAGTATTTGGTTTGTTCGCTTTTTGCTTTAATTGACAACAGCACTCAAGCTTCATGAACGCCGCCTAATTTGCGTAAAACTAGATATTATCCAGCATCTTGTGCTTCAACTGAAGCAAGAACATTGATAAAGAAGAGTCACGTGATAAATGTCATAAATGTGTCTGATTGGTGACCTAAAAATAATGATTTCATACATATTTCTTCATCATTTGACAATGGTTTTAAAAACTTTATTTCAAGTTTGTAGATAAAAAAAATCCAGATTTCCAATGTGAGCTTAACCATTAGGAGATTATTTCTAATCTGTTAAATACAGATCAAAGTAATGTAATTAATTCTTGTGATGACAAAGCTTAACTTTCAGCAGCCATTACTCCAGTCTTAAAGGTCTCATGATCCTTCAGAAATAATTCTATTATGCTGATTCGGTCCTCAAGAAACATATTCCTATTTATTCTGAAAATAGTGTTTTAATATTTTTGTGAAGACACATTTTTTAATGTACCGTCACTTTTAAATCCAAACGGTTTCTTTTTATTTAACATATTTTAATCGTAATTTAATTTAAATTCACATTTATTTATTTTTTTACATAAATACGCATTACATAAATGTAACCTGAACAGGTTTTTCACATTATGGAATGATTATTTCTGGACACATAAACAGAGCCGTTCTGTCGCCCCCTAGCGGCTGTAAAAATCAAACTCGCCTTGCGTCATGAGAGAGTGACAGAGAGGGAGAGAGGGGTTGGAGAGACACGCGCACACACATACCGCTCTGGATCCGCGAGCTTCACCGCACTGACAGTCCACATCTTATACTGCTGACTCTAACGGCGGAGTCCTTCAGACATGGCGGGGCTTCGTTGAGAGGGACAGAAGATCTCCAAGCATTACCGTTCACCGAACAGTTTGTTATCGGACACGCGTCTCCCGCAGCCCTCCTTATGCACCGCTGCGACGCGGAGAAACGGCAGCAGCGCTGAAAGAGTCGAAATAAGAGGACGAGAGTGATTTTTACCCCCTTAAACGGACAATGGCGGACCGCGATGCGCTGCCCCTTCCACTGGAAGTGCGGGCCAGATTGGCTGAGCTGGAGCTGGAGCTATCCGAAGGTATGATTGACATTTTAAATGACTTATTTCGTTATACAATATGGTTGTTGCGGAGGATACGTTAATGCCCCCCCCCCCCTCCTCCTCCCACCACCACCACAAAACCCACTACCATACCAACACAACCAGCACCAGATGTTGGAGCCAATTATTATCCCCGCAGCAGCGCTGAGGTTGTGTTTGTAAAGGCGTTCGTTCGTTTGCTGTAACTCCCGCCTCATTTTCTTTGTTACAATGTATCTATTTGACCTTGAGGAAACCGACTTCAGAATTGATTTTTTTTTCCGTTAGGATTTTGAAAATGCGTTTCCCTAGAGACCAACGGTCAAATGACCGGAATCTTCATGTACCCGCTGATATTTTTGAATTTCTCTGGCTGTGTTGTTATTTATGCCAGTACAATGTCTTCAATACAGCAGCAGTTAGGTAAACAAGCAGTTCCCCAAAATTGCATTGCCATGCCATCTTTAGACTGCAAAAGCTGCATCTGAAGCTGCATTTATACCACAAAAAGATACTCAGACAGTGTAATGCAGCATAAATTAATTTATACAATATAATCGTCAGATATTAATATTAATGGAATTGAGGTTTTATTTTGAATATAGATACATGATGGATGTGTGATAACATGAATTATTATATCATCTTAACATGACATCAACAAAGTTTAATGCTGTCTGCAGCTACATCTGCATGATTTTTTCTTGACTCATACAATTTATTTTTATGTTTAGAAACCGAATAATTCTAATTCTATAGTTTTCTATTTCCATTTAAATTTTTTAACTAGATTTTTTTATTACTGCATTTCAAACCTAAAAGACAGATAATGCAAATATATAGTATTTTTTCCCCCATATTTCGACACAATAATATCTAAATAATTATTGGACTACAATGGTAAAAACACAAATTACATATATAAAAATTAATTTCTATTAACAAATATTTAAATGAGTATAATAGTGTGTAATATTGCATGTAATATTCCTACATGTTTATTCATAAATATCTGTAAAAAAAAATACTGGTTGGAGATGGGGTGATAATTGTTTGTTGAATGTTGCGTGGAACTTCATTGGTTATTGGATGTTTAACGTCTACCAAGGTCTACCAGTAAATTGTATTAGTTAAGGGGAACAACATAATGGTATCAGTCATAAAAAAATAGAATTGGCCAAACTGATTATTGGTAGCTCAAAGCTGGTAAATTTTTAAGGCTTTTATGCAGAATTGTGTGCTTTGTTTGCCCATCATCTGGAGTCAGACAGAAACACAGGCATGTAATATTTGTAATATGTATCATGTTGTGAATCCTGGCATCTGACATAAGCAAACTGAACTGAGTGAACCATTTGCTAATGTTGCTTTTAATTCTAGTGCCTGGTGGTCCATTGTAATGTGTGTTTGTGTGTGTGTGGCATGTGTGATTGTCTGCTGTGTGTAGATCTGAACCATTTAAGGCGATAAGTGCTTGTGCATTTGTTAACCCTGCCTCAAAGTTCCAGCAGACAGCAGGCCTGTATATCCAAACCATACTAAACATGCTGCACCAACCTGTGTAGCGCAAAACAGCATCATTTTATACCTAACACATTACAGTGTTAGGGTTTACTGAGTTTACTCAGTGGGTTTACTGGGTTGATAGATCACAAATATTCTGTTTAATATTACATTTGTCTTACAGAAAGCATTATGGGTTCTAAACTGTCTGTTAGATGTAAGATTTAGTGTATCGTTAACCAAAATGGTTAGATTACAAACCTGATTAAAACATCTTAAACAAGCTTAATTTAGTTAGCTGGTTTTATAGGAGTTTTGAGAGCTGTCTTGCTGAGAGACCAGCTGAAGACCAGCATAGCAAGGCCTGAGGACCAGCTTAAACCAAATGAAATAAGCTTGGAATAGTAGACCAGTTAGATTGCTCCCTCCTCCCCTGCTGGACTGTGTTCATATTATTTTATTTGGATCCCAACCGCGGTTCATTTGCATCATCAAGCCAGCAGCTGTTTACCCGTTGCTTACACCGTGTCTACACCGGACGCAAGCAGCGCAGCGTGACAAATCCCCGACAGAAAACTGCTGCTGCATTCTATTTATGACATTGACACAAATTTAAAATGATTTTCAACATTCGCTTTGTCGCATCTAGTGTAGACCGAATTTAACTGTTGCTTTAGTAATGATGATGCAGGAAAAGGTGGCAAATGCATAATATTGCTTTCTGCACTTTTATGTATTCAAGTTTCTGAACCGTTCGTTTTGTTTACAAAGCTTTGGTACTTAAAGGCACTTACGTCTTACAATTGTACTGCAAATGCTCTAAAGAATGCTGAAGGCGAACAGAAATGGCATTCATAGAAATATGAAAGATAAATCGCTCTCCTTGTAGTGCATCAGTCATGCTTGTCAGGATTTTGATCTAATAATACGCCATTAATAGCGGCTTACCCCTCTCTGTTTGCGTTCACATCAGCAGCGAACTGTACCGGAGTTCACATGAACTGTACCTCAGACCACCCTTTTTAAGCGGACTCGGGTACGGTTCGTGGGTGCGCACCCGAGTTCAGAAGACAGCATTCACATCATCCAAACAAACCGAACTCTGACAACAATTGAACCTGGGTGCGTACCAAAAGTGCTAGTGTGAGGGTGTGTTCACAGTTGTAGTTCAGTTTGTTTGGTTCATTTGGCCTGGACCAAAAGGAAAATGATACCTTTGGTCCTGGTCCACTTAGCGTTCATATTGGCATTTTTGACAGCGAACCTAAAGACACTGAAACTAAAGGCATTGTGATAAATTCGCAACCTGATTGGTCAGCTTGAATGACGAGACGTATAATGACGGAACTGATCGAACACCCCAAAAAAAAAGGTGCGTCAGGTCAGACTTTAAGCGTATTAAAGCGTAAAGTATTTTGTCCATGTTGCGTTCTTATATCTTTCGAACCGCACTAGAGTTCATTTCGTTCCGCTTGTTTTGTGCCATCAGGTTTCGGATGGCAAGTGTGAACGCATCCTGAGTAGACTGTGTAAACTTAAGCATATAAGCCAGCACCTTTTATAAACTAATGCTTTCATTTATGGAAGCCATTTTTATTAGATTTTTGAATGTATTATTTCTATTTTTGTAGTCATAAATTGCTCTAGAATGGCATTGTGTGTTATTTTGAATGTTCAAATGGCAAACACCCCGTTTGCATTCTATTCAGAGCCAAACGTAATTTCAGCCAAACTTCACTTAAAGATGATCACAGGCTGCTTCGTCTGCAAGTGGACACGAGTATTTTTAGCTGCCCTTCAAGCTTCGTTAGCCTTAATCAGCTCATTTTGCATTTAAACGTTTTGCCTCACTTTATGATTGCGGTGGAGGGAATATTCTGGCTCAGTTGCTTCTTTCCGCTGCCCTGTATCATTCTTCTGAACCTCTGCTTGTGTGTGTTTGCATTTGTAGAAATAAAATGCTCCCTTGCTATTCCAGCTTAGCTTCTGGTGCTGTTTAGCGATGCAATCATGGAGAGGTGATTATCTGAGTGTGTTGGCACTGGATGAAAGGCCTGGAAATTACAGAACGTCTGCTCATCAGAAAGATTTACCGTCTGTGTACTGCCCTATAATGCCCTTAAGGACAAAAATGTGTTTCTAAAGTTTGGACACAATGTAATGAACTTGTGTGTTTTGCTGCCTCCATTTATAAGTCAAACATGGTTTATTTTTGAGGTTTTATGCCCTGCATCTTACATGTACATGTGAGGCTTGTTTGCATTGATTTTGATTTACATGGTTTGGAAACCATTCCCAGATTGGCGAGAGTTTCTCTCAGTGGTCTTTTGTCTATGCTGGCAGACTCTTAATGGATACTGATTCTTCAAACTGAGTATTAGTCTTGTTCATGCCAAATAAAGGATGAATGGGTCTCATTTCACCCTCAGGGTAACACTGTAAGTAAGTGAAAGGGTTAAGTTGTTAAACAGGGGTCATGCTGGCTGTGGAAGAAAAGAACCCCTATATGACCCTGATTTGAGGCCTTGCCTGGTAAGAATGTTGGCAAAAATTACTGAATCTGTATGTGAAGATGTTTTATGTGTTGATGTAATTTTGCACCTTTTGACTTCAGTATTCACAGATTTATTTAATGTAGGTACGTTTAGACTTTTTGATCAAAGAAATTTCTCCAAAGAATATTTTGTAGTATTAGTAGTAGTATTATTAGTATAAATAATAAATGTATGTATGTGTGTGTGTATTTATGAATTTTCACACACACACACACACACATGCATACACACACTACCATTTTAAAGAAATGTACAATTATTCAGCAAGGATGAATTGATCAAAAGTGACAGTAAAGACTGATGAAATTCATCAAAGAATCTTGGAAAAATGTGTCATGAATTTCATAAAAATATAAAGCAGCACAACCGTTTAAACAATAATAATAAGAAATCTGGATATTAGAATGATTTCTAAAGAATCATGTGACACTGAGACTTCAGCTTTGCCATCACTGTAATCAATAAATAATAATTCAATAATATAGGAAAGTTATTTTAAGGTTGTTCCACAAAATTGTCATTTTAAAGGTATTTTTGATTAAATCATTTAATTAAATTATATTTGACATTTGATTTAATTATATATATATATATATATATATATATACAGTACAGACCAAAAGTTTGGACATACCTTCTCATTCAAAGAGTTTTCTTTATTTTCATGACTATGAAATTTTTGTCTCACCTGATTTATAAAAAGTGTAGATTTATAGATCTATATTAACCTGTAAAGAACTGCTTATACTGGAGGAGTATTAAGTGTTGCTGTATGGCAAATGAAGAAGACGTGAGAGGAAGTGATGGGATGTTGTATAGGTATGTTAGTAAGGGGCTCTGATGAGAGCTGACAGGGGCTGTGCTGTGGGGTCGAGGCACCGCTTGTGGTGCAAGATAGCGGTGCCGAGGTTGTGTCACTGACAGGAACCTGTGCTTGGACATGGGGAGATCATGACATTTGCTAAATGCCATAAATTATTCATATGCTGTGCCAGACTGACAGCATCTCACTGCTTTACCTGCAGTTTTAATTTTATTTTTGTTTTTGCTAGTGATTGGTTGATTTTGTGAAGATTTAGTAGGGAATGTATGGGTATGTTTACCTTTGTAATTTATTAATAGATGCTGTAACATCTGGTATGACTGACATAATTTCCTCTCTCTGTCTCTTTAGTGTCTGTGGACAAATACCACGAGTCCCAGTTTTACACCACTCCCAATATTCCATAGAAAAATGAATATTAACAGAGACAATTTATAAGAGACATGCCACTTCCTCAATCCTCAATACAACTAAATAAGGAAAACCCGTAACGGCAAATATGGCGGTTGTATGCAAATCTCCCGCCCCTCCCACTGGAAAGCCAATCATCTGCTTTTAACAGTCAAGCCGGGAAACATTTAAGCCTATCGTCTGGTTCCACTGACGTATGCGCACAGTTGAGGAACCCTTGCGCATGCGTAGTAAAAGTATAACCTGTGGGGAAAAAGGCGTTTTAAACTTAGCTATATTTTGGGCCCTCTTTTGCATTGTGGCATTCTCATGAAAATTAAATGCATTCATTCATATTTCATTACCATAATGAAAAAAAGTGTGCATGTATAAATGTATTAAATCATATATACTTTATTATTTAATATATTTTATATGTATGCATCAATATATTAAGTTGTATTGCTGTACTGTTTATTTCACATTAATTTATGAAACATATTTATATATTTATTCTGTATATTAATATAGACTAAATATTAACTTAATATTAATATATTAAGTATTTAAACATTATAGTACTATTTTTTTGTGCTGACTTTAATTTATGCTAATAAAATATAAGTATTTTTCATATAGTATGTTTTTTTTATGAGAATCACCAAGAAATATGCTTAAAACAACATCCTGATGCATCACAACAGATTTATTTTATAGGGGAAAGTAAGGTTACAATGCTAAAATGGCTTTGCTTTCCTCATGCAAAATATACATTTTGTTTGACTGGTATAAAATATAAACAAGACACATTCTTGACAGGTTTTTGACAAGTCTAAGAAAGCAAACAGGCATCTGATTCTTCATGAAGCGTCATAAAGGAGATCTATTACCGCAAATCTCCTTTATCTGTTGTTAGCCATGTGGGATTATGTGTCCTCCACTTTTACTCCAATCACTGTTGTCCATCGCCCCCGAGACCCCCCCACTCAAAGCAGATGTTAAGATCTAATAGAGAGGACTAGTCAGACATATTACAAACATATTGTATTTCACAAACTAATACAGTCGCACAAGAGACTTCCAACTCTTGTTAGCATATGTTTTGCATGCTCTCCCTCCAGATAACCTTAATGATATGATACCAAGACTAGAGTTACACAAGTTCTGTACTTGCCTGTACACATCCAGTTATTCCACGTTACACATGGATTGTCATTTTTTTCATTGTAGTTGTTGTTGTAGGGACTGTTGGAAGAGTGTCATCAGATGCCTATGAGATCATCTTGTAGGATCAGTCCGATGTAGCATAACTGGAGTCATCGATGGGGAGGGAGACGGACGGAAAAGCTCAAACTGTTACATTTCATTCCAGTACAAACTAAAACTGTTTTCATAGACCCACAGACACTTAATAAACATTCAAATTTGCATTAGTGTAGAAGCCACTTGTTGCCTTATGAAAGGTAGTAAACAATTTCACACCTTGCTGACTTGCTCCACAGCTTCAGTGAAGCTAAATCTGTTCCTGCTCTTGGAGGACATTTCATACGCAGGGAATTGAGTGCATATTTTTTGCCGGTTTTGACTGTGTTATCAGGCTGTAACATTATGGTGCATTTGGAACCAAGACCTCATTCGAGGACACAGCTGCCTCAGAAGAGTGAGTGTTCAGCCCACTGACTGTTCTGCAAACACATCCGGCTCAAACTGACCTTTAACCCCGTCGCTAAGCTAAAGGTGTAATGCTGTAAATAATGCATTCCCGAAATAACATCATTTGCTTCCTTGTAGCAGCTGAAAGCATTTCCTGGTTTTAAGAATGTAACGGACATTGATTCTTTCCATGTGTTTGAGCTCGGTGGAGAAAACACTGTGTGTTATTTGTTGGGATTTTCATGCAAATGATTCCAGTGATAATAATTTTCTGGCTTGTGTTTTCAGGTGTACTACTTCAACCAAGAGCTGTAATTCAGTCGCTAAGCCTTGATACACTCGTAATTGGAGGTGAAAGTGGCGTTGAATGGGTTTAATAATTGAAATATTTTACCACATTAGATTGCACGTGTTGGGTTTGGTGTTAAAACATAACAGATGTCTCCATTGCCCTTCGTGAACCTAGTTGACTACATGTAGAGAGGGCTCGATTTGTTTCAGATGGAAATCTTCAACCCTTCTGAAGAAATCTGCAACATTTAGGTCTTAAAGCTGGAGTGTGTAATTGTTTCGATATGTGTACTTGCTCTATCCCTTCCTCGTATGCAGAGACATCTATCAGTAAAAGTGTAAATATGATGGTGCTTTTAAAACATTGCTCTGTATGTTTGAACATCATGATTTTAACAACATTGACTCAACCGATGGCATGTTTGGGGCAAGACTAAATTGCTGACATGTGTTAAGAGTGGTGTAGTCATGTGATCCTGCAACAGACAGACAGCGGTTGCACAGCTGGATGGCAGCAGCCATGACAGTTTTACTGTTCGTCTCCTTTATCTGAAGCTGCTATAGGAATTCATTCATGTGGTCTCAATCAAGTCCTCTGTTTACATCACAGTGCTGCTTAGGAACAATGTGCTTGTGTTTCCAAGCCTTTAGAGACCCCTTACTTTTCTCTTATCTGTCCACAGCGCTTTGATCGGTATCATCTCCTATTTTAAACATTTCACTCACAGTAAATGCTAGGCAAAGCTAAAAAAATGTTGAAATCAAGGACATGGGGAGTGTATTGGGTTTTTAGTGTAGAATAAGGACCTTTAGGCTTTGTGTTAGTATTATGCTTAAAGCTAGTATGATTTCTAATTGATTAAAGCAAGCAGGCCAAGTAGGGATGCACCGGTTGACCGGCCATAAATCGGAACCGGCCGGTTTTTGCTTAAAATACGCGATCGGCAATCGGTCGGTTTTTGGTAAATTTTTTTACGGCCAATTTTTCACCTGCTGTAGTACACTAAAAAAAAGAGTTTCATTCATCCAAGTAAAAAATTTTCACTTTACATTTCACATCACATTCACATCTATATTTTTTAACTCGAGCCAATAGTTATTTATTTTTCATTGGCTCAAGTAAAAAAATATAGATGTGAATCATTACCCTATACATTTTTTTTTTTAATTGGACGAATGAAACACTTTGTATCTTTTTATTCGCACCAACATTATTTGATTTTAACATTTTGAAATAATTTATTTATAAAGCATACTTTTTTATTCTCATTGGTAAAGCTTTTTTTTTTTTAAACCAAATTTTAAAACTAAAACAAATACTCAATGTTGATTAAGTAACATCTTATTGAATGTGTGTTGATTTGTGTTGTTTGGATTAGGGCTGAAACGATTCCTCGAGTAACTCGATTACAAAAAATGATCGAGGCAAATTCCTCTGCCTCGAAGCCTCTTTTAATTTATTTTAAATCTCACGTCAGGTTCTTTCGCAATGATATTTTTTATATGACACAGCGCGTTTACATCACCCACAAAGCGGAAGGAGACACAAGCGCTGCATCCGAAATCGCATATTGCAAGGAGTCAGCAGTGTTTTGATTTGAGGGCGCGGGCAAATGTAAAGAGAACATCATTGCGTGTGTCCATTGCAAGATAGAGCTGGCATACCACAACTAGGACCCTATGATTTCCGCGATGCAGAAAGCGTGGAAGGAATCGCGGAATCCAGTCATAAAAACGGAATTTACAGTTTAACACGGAATGGCATGGAATTTGCCAAATTTTGAATGTATTAATCAAAAATAGGTCATTGCACTTACATCAAATCACGATATGGACTAATATCTGTAAATATTAAGCCGGAACAGTCTGCATCCTGCATGTTCTGCGTGTCTCTGTTAATGAATGGAGCAGAAGCGCGACTTCCTTTATCACACACACTGAAGCGCGCGTGACGCTCGCGGTGATTTCAGCTTCTGCTGTCTCACTAAATAAGGACGTGAACACATGAACAACATCTCCAGAACTGCTCTGACAGTCACTTCATGAGCATTTGACCGTTTGATTTGAGTAAAACTAGCATCACATCACATACACAGAACTGTAAAGGTACGTCAACCCGTCAAAATAAAAGTATTTGCCAGAGATGTATTACTATTGTTCAGCAGAATGTACATAGCCTACTACAAAAAAAAAAAATCAAACATTATTTTTTTTTTAAAGGTTTAATCACACAACATTTCTTCCATGTTTTATTTTTAATAGTAAATCCCCTGTTTACCAAAAAGTTAAGTTTGCTTAATTTTCAATAATTAAAAGATAAATTAAATTAATGTTTTATGTTTAATGTGCATCTCAGAAAAGGCTTTATTTAAAACCCCAACTGAATGGCACTTAAATGCACTTAATTCATCTGTCAACTTTATTGTCATTGTTCACAGTACAAGTACAGACAGAAAAACAATGGGTAATAATTAGTAATTGTTCCCGTTCCTATTATTATTATTATTCTTCCTTCTTCCGACTAGGAGTCTATGGCAGCCGATAGAACCGATTGCGGGAAAGTTGTAATGGTTTGACATTCTGATAAAGGACAGTGCCAACATTAAGTACACCAATCTAAGTGTCTAAGTCATTCCCTCTTGCGCCACCAACTGTCCAAAGTTTCACTTATGTTTTGTTAATAACTTTTGAACCGTAAGGCCAAACAACAAAATTCATGCCGATTCGATTGCATCCTATGAAGTCATTTTCCGTCATAGAAATATGGCCGCCATTTTGAATTTTCTAAAAAACCTGCTTTTTCGAACTCATCCTAGACGTTTTGTCCGATTACCCGAAAATTGAACCAGATCATTTTCAAGGAGTGCTGACCAAAAGTTCTGGAATTCAAATTAATTCGTCAAACCGTTTTCGATAAACGCTCGAACAAATTTTACGTAGAGCTTGCAAAAACAGTCGTAAGGCTGTATCTCTGCAATCCTTTATCATAATCAGACCAAACTTGGTACATGTCATAATAAGCATGACCTGAGGCTACTTGCTGTGTTTCGGCGAAGCGCCACCTACTGGTCCGGAGATATGAAAAATTGCTATTTTTGCTTCTGAACAGTTTGTCCAAAAATTATAAAATTGATCATGTTAGATTCAGGGCAACATGCCGAGTCGACTGATATCCAATTTTACCATTTTGGCCATTTTGACTGTCAGCCATTTTGAATTTTGTGCTAAAATGCTGTATTTTGAGAACACATTTACGGATTTTTACGAAACTTGGTATGGGTCATCAATGCAATGTCCTGAAGGAGCGTGAGAAGTTTCAAAACAGCGCCACCTAGTGGTGAATTGTTTTTTTCAAATGCTTTTAACTTTGGGTGTGGTCGACTTATTTACACGAGACTCATCTAATTAGACTCCTGACACCTTACCAAGTCCTACGATACCAAACATGCTAGGTTTCGCCTTACGGTTTGTGTAGCGTTGTGATTTCCGATTGAGACGAAACCACCGTCAGAAGTTTGGAAACATAGGTCGACAGCTATACACTAATGCCCAAATGCGAAAATATTGATAGTAAGGGGTAGTACAATTCAATCTAAGTCATGTGTTTTTTCATATAAATGTCTATAACTCTAAAGTGAATTGAGATATTTTCACCAAAATTGACACACATATGTATGGGCTCACTCTGAAGACACATATAAAAAATGGTGGGACTGAGCCTCTTGGTGGCGCTATAATAGAACAAAAAAGAAAATTCCCATTGACTTCAATACAGTTTTGTGAAATAAAATGCTATACTAAACAAATGCATTGGTGTAATATTATGAAACTCAGAATGTGCCAACAGCACCATCCCCTGAAGGTACTCAAAATAATTTGAAACAAAAGTTAAATTTTTTATATAATAATTTTAATCAAAAGTTATAACAAAATTTGCAAAAAGGCTAATAACTTTTGAAATCTGGCTATTGAAATGCCGCTGGTCTTATTAGATTCATTGGGTCAAGCCGAAAACATAGATACCAAGTTTTCCTTATTTGGCCGAACTTCCTGTCTGCCATCTTGATTTTCAGTCAAAACATACTTTTTCGAACTTCTCCTAGACCGTTGGTCCGATTTTCACCAAAATTGAATCATATCATCTCCAGATTGAGCCAACTAAAAGTTATGGATTTCGTGTCGATATACAAAACTGTTCTGATTTAGCGCATCAATGAATTTGCTGGAAGGATGCCAAAATGCATTTGAGGCTGTATCTCAATAAAGCTTTGACATTTTTGCACCAAACATTGTATGTGTCATTGTCAACTCACACTGACCATCCCACATCAATTTTGTAACAACACCACCTATTGGTCAAGAGTAATAAACCAATCATTAACCATTAATAATTACACTTATAAAAATGTTAATAAATAATGCCAATTATAATACACTTATAAATTAATGCTAATTTTAATTGCATCAGGCTATTGCAATGAAACTGGTCTCAAAGTATTACCTGTCTTATGCTGACAACATAGATACCAAATATGCCAGAGTAAGCTGAACTTCCTGTCCGACCATTTTTATTTATGTTGTTAACCTGCTTTTTCGAACTCCTCATCAGTCGTTGATCCGATTTTCACCAAAATTTAATCAGATGATCTTCAAATTGTGCTTACAAAATGTTATGGATTTTGAAACGATGCACAAAACCGTTTTCGCATACCACCGCAATGAATTTGAGGCATGATGCAAAAATGACACTTCAGCCTGTATATCTGCAAAGTTTTGGCATATTTACCTCAAACTTTGTCTGTGCCATTGTCATCTATCACAGAATACGCCAAAATGATTTGATAACTGCTCCACCTGTTGTTAAAAGTGATAAGCCATTTAATCATATTACTAGTGGTTATATTTATGATTTTTCAATCATTTCAATTACAATCATCTTAATATTGCTGTAATTGGTAATTTTTGTATTTGGTGTGTTGCTCCATGCCGTACTTATCTCTTAAATTTGCCGGTGGAGTGCTTGGCCCCGTAATTGCTGCTTGCAGCTATATTTAAATGTTTATTTTTGATGTATGCATTGCATTCTATGCATTTAAAAAATAAAAATATTTTTTTTTCTAAAAAAGGAAACTTAGTTGTTCATTTTAAGAAACCCAGGAGTCTTATTTTCTCTTGCATAATTTTGCACTTTAAATTAAACTAAAACACATTTTATCCGATTACTCGATTAATCGATGGAATTTTTGGAAGAATACTCGATTACTAAAATATTTGATAGCTACAGCCCTAGTTTGGATTGTAGAACTATGCAGTTATTGCCTTTAATTTCACATGGTTACAGTTAATCTTTTCATTTAAGGCCAGTTCTATGTAGTTTCAACCCAATTCAAAAACAAAAGCTAAATGCTGATATCTGTACCATCTATGTTTCTGTTGAATGTAGTCTACTTACTGTGCAGTTACTGCTGTTAATTTCAGATGGTTATGGTTATTGTTTTCAATAGCCAAAAGCCAGTTTGGCCTATGAAATACCAAATAAACATCTTGTTTATGCATACTTTCCTTCTTTCTTGTTTGTTGGTTAAAAAAAAAAAAACGAAATCGGAATCAACCAGTTTGCTTGTAAAAAATCGTTATCGGAATCGGCCATGAAAAATCCTGATCGTGCATCCCTAGACGCGTGTTTGATCCATGTGGAATGGAGAATGTGCAGATATTAAGCCGACTGTAATTAGAAATGCTAGTGCTGCTAATGAGAATAAAAAAAAAAGGCATTTCTGTTATTTGAATCATTTAGAACAGCACTATTTAGTGCAGTCTGTATTTGCATGTTTGTAACAGGCCCTTCCCAACTGTTACCCGCAGCTCGCGAATTCAGCCAGGGGCAAACTGCCAAATATCTGACTTTGTACAAGTTTATATATCAATGACAAATTCTGGAATATCAGCAGTGCGATGCTTTAGGGCCATATTTAAAATGGACTCTGCTTAGGATCTCTCCACACGGACAAAAAAATAAAAAAATAAAAGAGGCGAACTGTTGGCTAATGCTCACTGTTTTCAATTTCACATTCCCTGCTTGGGAAAGAATGTTTTTTTGTGTTTTTGGACACTGCAGCTTGGGTTGTCAAAGTTTTAGCAGCCACAGATTTTTACATTTTGTTTTGGGGCACATTTCTAGAAGTTGAACAAATGAGAAAAATGTTGTGTAGAGAGTCAAACTGAAAGAAATGATCTATCTACATCCGTTCATGGACCGCTAATTGAACTAATCTCTTTAAAATCTCTTTCAGAGGAGAAATAGTTTGTGTAAATAATCAGCAGTGATCTCTGCAAGTCACGAGTGAAAGTTCAATTTGTCAGTCACTGGACTCCGCCCATCGGTCCACTTACTTTTGACTCACTTTTGAGTTCCTGTAATTGAACACATTGCATATTGTTAGGCTAATGACAGAGTATTTTCATAAACCATTAAAAAACAATTATTTTTATAATTTATTATTTATAGATGCTTATCAGCATTGAAGGAAATATGTATATTTATAGTCAACTGAATTTAATGCACAATACTCTCATAAGCAATAATAATAATTTTTATTAATTAAATTATTTAGATTATATGCTTTTCTGTATTGAATTAAATATAAGGACATTTATAGTCAACTGAATTTAATGTACAGTACTCACATTAACATGTATTTATTTGATTAAATATTGTATTTTTATCATTATTACTTATGTAACATACAATTATTTTAATAAAATTTGTTAGCTTATAGATGCTTTTTGGAATAAATTAAATATAGGTTTATTTATAGTAAGCTTTTCTCTCTTTTTGCCTGCCATGTTATTTTCTGCTGAGCTTGTTGAAATTCTAGAACATTCTAGGAATTCTAGGAAAGCTCCATCCATTAACTATATTTAGAACAATGCTTTGGATTTGGGCTCAGGTGATATAGTGCGCTTGCCTTACCCTTTGTGTACCTTTTGAAACAGCTGATGCAAATGTTATTAAGGTAGGCGGCCTACTAGATTTTAGAACAGGACAACTATGTTAGGGTAGCTATTTTGTATCCTCTCCTATATTTTCCAAAAGATGCTGACAGGTCAGTTGGCTTGTTATCCAAACCATCAAGCCGATGAGCCCCTCACTGATGGACCTGGGAACAATCTAATTTTACTAAGGCAGATACAGTATCATGGGCAGTTAGTGCTTCGGGAACAGCAAACCATAGAAAGCATGAAAGATTGAGACTCATGTGCCATAGCAGATCGCCTGCCGCTCTGCACCCTGACTCTTTCAATGCAGAACTCTTCTTTAATTATTCAGCTCCAGCAGCCCAGAGGCCCTGCCTCTATGAAACTGTGGACACATTAAGGCCTGTGGATGACAATGCGCTCTATTCATAGGCCGTCTCTGAGCAGGCCTTTTTTAGAGTGCAGGAGCATGTGAAGGCTGTGGTATGAGAATGCACTGGGCTTTGTCTCATGGGAGTGTGGAGATGTGTGGAGCTGCTCTCTTTCTGGCTCACCATCAGCCAGGCTTGCTACAATTTTTTTTGTTGTTGCTTATTCAAACTACATCTGTGACTCACACCGTGACCTAAATTCATGTTTAAAAACACCTTTGAGCTTGTACGTATCTACAGTGTGTTTTCAGGTGCACCAGGTTGAAACCTCTTTCTGTCACTGCTGATACATCATGTGGTTGAGGCAGATTTCGTAAGCAGATTTTGATGTGCAGTTCTCCTCCTCTGAGGTCTGCTGTGTGATGAATATTACATGATTTTGTGTGGTTGTTTCTTTTTGTGTGTGCTTTTTTTTTTTTTTTTCTTTTTTTTTTTTTTTTTAGAAATGCCACCTGGACAAATCTGTCTAGACCATCTCGCTATGTTCTCAAAAGTTCATCTCGGCCATCATTGCAGTTTCAACCTTGCTTGCGTCATCCTGAGCACACGCCTTCTGTAGGCAATTTAAGGTGTTGGCAGAAAATGCTGGTTCTTTCATCTGTGCCGTAATGCACTCCAGGCACTCTGAGAGAGAAACATGTTCCCAAAGATAAGACTTCAACGTTGATATCAGTCTCACCAGTATCATGGACCCCCTTACAGATGGATATGATCTTTACGTTATCGCAAAGAAAGAATTTCTGAAGGAATCACATTTTTTCCCCTGTTTTTCTGCACCGTGTCAGAGGTGCTCACGTATTTAAAGGTAAAGTTCACCCAAAAATGAAATTTCTGTCACAACAAACCTGAATGACATTTTCTGTTGAGAAACACAAACATGTTTTTCCATATGGAAGCATATAGTCTTCAGGCACTGCGCTCCAAAATACACCATAGCAGTTTGTAAGAATTGTATTCCAGTTCTTCTGAAGCCATTTGTTATCCATCTGTCCATCCGTCCATCCGTCTGTTGTTCTGTTTTTGGGTAAATAAATAAAAAGTAGGCTAGTACACACGTACTCAATATATGAGTACATGAACACATGAACTTAATCTCTTGAACTGCTATTAGAGTCAATTCATGAGCATTTTACTGTTTCTTTTGAAAAAAAAAAAATCATATTATATACAAACAGAAACTTAAAAGTGATCACAGCAACCCGTCAAAATAAAAGTTCTGTTTAACTTGAAGAAACTGTAACAGAAATATATTACTTAATGTAATATATCACTTCTAATAAAATTGTTAAAATATAGTTTTTTTTAAGGAATATTTACCAGCAAAAAATATTTACCAAAAAAAATGTAAATACACAACACAGCATTTCTAAAAAAAGAAAAAAAAAAAGTAAATTTTTTTTTTTAAATCAATTAAATAGAGATGCTTTTGATTTACTATTGTATCGGTTAACTCGAATGTGTAGTTTACATCGATTTGTTTTAATGAAAATCGGTTTTCTTTTTAACATCCGGTGATGCTCCACTCAGGGCTCCCGTAGTTCAGTATGGGCTCGACCCTCTCCCCTCACGTTTGCCATAGAGACATGCTGCCGAGCAAGAGAGATGTTTTGCATACGGTGGCACAAGCGCAGCCGCCAAAAAAGCAACCTGCAGCAGTGTTACTCATTGCACGGTATGGCATGTATGATCATGCAATCAATACAGAAATTATATAAAAACATTAAAAACAAGCAGGGCTATAACATAACCCATTAAAAAAAACTCACACCAGGTCTACACCAGACACGAGTGGCACGATCCAACAAAAGACAATAGAACCCAGTGATGTTGTCTACACTGGATGCAGCGTGATGCGACACGATCCCCATCAGTAAACTTATGCCTCATTCTATGACGAAATGTACTGTTCAGATAATTTGCAACTGTAGTGTGGTGTCATGAAGTTTAGACAGACTTTTAGTGCATAAAGTTTAGACAGACTTTTAGTGCAGCGGGGCAACTCTCGCATCCGGTGTAGATGCAGTTAGACAGTATCTGCTCTATATAAGAAAAAAAAAAACAGCGGCATTACAAGATGTAAATAGAGACTAGAAAATATGTTTACACTTGCTCTGTCCTACGTCCATGACACTGACTCACTGTAGAGTTGCCAGTTTTAATCTAACAGCTCTTAACGCCGAGTGTGCACTTGGATGGTTAGATACCTGATGGGGTAGTAAAAAAAAAAAAAAAAAAAAAACGTAAGGTCTTTCCAGTATTAAGGTAATACTGTTTTTTTTTTTTTACATTTTCTTGTCTCAGTTATACATTTGACTGGTAAATGATAAAGAATGATATTAAAACTTGTTTTGAACAATTTCTTTGTCATCTGAATATTGATTTTAAGTAGGGGGGAACATTTTATTTAAATCGTAAATCAGATTTTTTGTGAAAAAATCTGGGAGTCATAGTGCTAAGATTAGAAAACTGCAGTGGACTTTCCTTTTAAAATGCTGAATTGCTTCTACTTCACCTAACACCACCTTTAAAAGGTCATCTTTGATGTTTGGTCTCCTGTAATATGCTTTTCCCAGTTCTTACACTTTTTGTGATTCTTACACGCTTTAATGGAAGCTCAGTGCGGTGGAACGCCAATGAAGCGTTGAAGAATTTCATTCAATCTGCTTTTTATGGGGTCCCAAAAGCAGTGCATTTGAATTTCACTGATGGATGGAGTTTTGGCAAGGTACGGTCGACAGATGCTGGCATTTTACACCTGGCACCTTGATGCATGAGCAGCCTGTTTTCTCGGGGGGAGTCCACGAATCCCAACCCCTCCACCGGTGCCTCAGAGGCTCCAGACCGCTCTCTCCAGTTAACTTGTTTTCCAGGAATCCAGCTGCTCACCTCTCATTCCACAACAGCACCGCTGGCCACGTCCATATGACAGGAAGCATACCAGAACTGATCTCAGTCTGAGGGACTCTCGAAACAAGAGTCATTTCCACATGGGCCTCTCGAAATAAATCGATACCAGGCTTTAAACAAAAAGTCAGATTTCTTTCCTGAAAGAACTGGGGGATACAAGTGTGGTATTTTTTTTGTTTTTTTTGTTTAAGTAATCCCCTTTTTCAAACCAACAGAGAATCCGGAATCTCAAAAGAGAGACTAAGCTTCTTTAATCCTTTGTCATGGCCAGTAGCCACCGCTCTTCTGCAGGACTCGTATAAAAGTTGCGGAAATATGAATGTTATGGAGAGAAGCTGCTTGGAATTGTGGGTGATGGGTGGGGGTAAAGGCATGCAGGCTTCTCTGAAGTTCCATCAAATGCATCAACACAGTAAGTCTGTTCTGTGAAATAAGGAACGCTTTGCTCATGATAAAGCGATGGCTTGAACTTGGGTCGGATTGACATTTATTCTGCGGTTAGTCAGTCATCTCCCCATTGGATTCCCCTACCTCAAAACAATGACCAAATGTGACTGTTGCTGTAGAACATCTTTGTAACATAGCGACCTCTGTTTTTTTGGGCTGAATATGTCATGACTTCCACACCTACTTGTATTGAAGCATTAATTCAGTCCCTTACAAAGAAGTACAATGACATTGCCATGGTTTTCTTGTTATGGTAATACCATAGTTACAATTGACATTTTTTGGCCTCTTTGGTACTTTGAAGTACGTTGGAATAACCTCTAAATGATATAGTATACGAGTATGGTAATCATAAAAATATTAATATAATTTATGTTTTCAAAAGAATTTTCTTGTGCTCACCAGTAAAACAGTAATATTATGAAGTATTACAGTTTGAAAGACTGCTTAAAGCTTTTTGTCAACATAAAACTCAATTTCATTTTATTGAATTTTATTTTGACTTCCATCACAAAAATAATATTTTTTTGTTCATAAGACTAATGTATTTATGTATTTATATATTTATTTTTGTAATGTTTTTTGTTTGTTTTGTTTAGATTTTTTGTTTAGTTTTTTTTTTGGTTTGTTTGTTGCTTTGATTTGTTTTTTATTTGTTTATTTTTTTGGGTTAGTTTTTGTGTTGGTTTAAATGTATCTTATTCAATTATTTTAAGCAGGCTTGTCACATGATCCTTCAGAAATGCAGTTTTGCTCAAGAAATATTTATGATCAATGTTGAAAACAGTTGCTGCTTAAAAATGTAGCAAATTATTGCATTAAAAAAAAAAACTTTCCCCTATCTTTGAATGGTAGTGTATGCACATATGTACTTTTTTTTTTTCCTTACTGGCTTCATAATGACTGTGGTAAATACTGTGCGCACAATATAATACACACACACACACACACACACACACACACACACACACACACTAGGGCTGGGATAAACGATTATTTTTTAACGATTAATCTAGCGATGATTTTTTCGATGCATCGATAAATCTAACGATTACTTTTTCCAGACCGATTCGATTTCGATTATCTCCCCATTTATTGACTACTAACAATTTATACATGTTGATTTACATATCTGAATGAAAAAAAACATGAATTCCTTAACATTGCAATATATGTTTATTGCTCTTAAAATTACAAAATAAAAGACTGACTAAGAATGCATTACTTTGCACTTGTATAGAGATAGCATTCAATAAAACCTTGAAACCTTGAAAACACATAGCTTACTGAAACAAGCTTACTGAACACATAGGGCCTAGCTTACTGAAAAAAAGTTCTTCTTTCAGATGAAAATAACAACAACTTGATGTCTAGCATTCAATAAAAAAGGTCACCCAAAATACTTGTTTAGAGCAATTGAAAGAATACAGTAACCAATGTAAACTTTAGGGCTTTAAGCTAATACAGAGAGTGCTTTTACAAAAAAATTTTTTTTTTAAATTAACAGTGGGAGCCAGCAGCCTGTCATGGAGGAAAAAAAAATCTCCGAATGCTCCACGTGAAACTTTGGCGTTCCGCCCTTTTTCTATTGTGTCTAATGATTTTGGTTAATATGCATGAGGGAGAGAGAGAGAGAGAGAGAGAGAGAGAGAGAGAGAGAGAGAGCGCTCGTGTAGTTTGAAGACTGTGAGTGCGCGAGCGCGCGTGAAACTTTGGTGTTTTTGCCCTTTTTCTATCGTGTTTAATGATTTTGATTAATATGCACAAGGGAGAGAGAGAGCAAGAAGTGCTCGTGTTGTTTGAAGACTGTGAGTGCGCGCGCGCAGCGGGGCTCTCTCTCGTACGCGCCCTGTCAGGCGCAACACAGTCATTCTATTCTACATCACTCACCGATCAAATAAGGCTTTGACAGCCGCCCAAAAAAAGATCAATGCAGAAAAACCCCTGGATTGGTTATATAACATTGGACAGAATGTTGATCCGGCCATCGCGTATATTCAGCAAACATAAGGTAAACGTTTTGCAAACGTTTTTTAGAGAAATAAAAACAGGTCGACGAATCGATGCGCATATTTTGCGTCTACGTATTTTTTGCGTCGACGTCAGAGATGACCTCGACGCGTTGTACCAGCCCTAACACACACACACACAGAGTTTGTCTCATGAACACGAGCCTGTTGCTCTTGTGTAAATGTGTGTTAAAAGGCCCTTTCTCTGGTGCACACAAAGCTGGAAGCTGGGATAATTTTTCTACCCTCCTCTGCTCCTTGCTTTCTCTTTCGTTGTGCCTCTCTTTTACTCTTTCTCCTTCTCAGTCTGTTTTTCTCGCGGTCAGGTGTGGCACCTTGCTCCCTGGGTGTTATATTACTTCTCTTCTGGCCCACTCTGTATGTGTGTATGTATGTATGAGTGTGATTGTGTGTCCACTGTGAAGAACCTGTCTTGAATTCAGCTCATGCGCCGGCCTCTCCTAGCAGCCCAAATGCTCAGGGATTAAAGAGCTGTGAGGGACATTTTGCAGATTTTCTTCTGCGTATCATTCATTCCCTGGAGCAGTGATATCACCAGAGCTTTTGAACTGACGAGTATTACATTGTGTGCGTGTGTGTTAATTGTATGACTTATAGCTGCTCTGCTTTCTGTACTGGATTGAGTGTTTACAAAATCCAGTCATTGCATTCTTTTAGTTTTGCTCCGTTCCTTAGCCAGAGAATGAGCTATGATAACAGCCAAACAGAGATGAGATGGAATGAATTGTTTTGTGCACAAGAATGCGTAAACCTTTTTTATATATGTATATTTTGTGTTTTATTTTATTTTATTTTGAGTCCTGCATTTTACTTCTGTAACAAAATAAATCTAATATTTATTTAATTTCATTCAACATTATATGTCCAAATATCCATTTGATTATCGATTATTTATATTTGTTTGTTATTTGTTAACATTATTTTCCCATTGTTATTATTATCAAATGTTGATACATTATATTTGTAATAAATTACACAATAATTATGTAAAGATTAGGAACATGCATTAAGAAATGATATAGGTTCTGTTTTGATTTCATGTTTACTTGAATGGTGTTTGTGATCTTCAGCTGATCACAAGACATTAAAAGACTCAATATTCCCCAAGCCCTGCTCAGAATTCCCCGAAGACCAATCTTCTCCCACTGTATCTGACGTAGTTGATTACAATGGATGTCTCTGTGTCAGGGTTATTTACTTCACAGGGGAACATTCCTGCTCTTATTGGCCGTGTTTGCCCTGCTCTCATGGGGCTTTCATCTGCAATATGTCTTCAAATTTGACTTGTAAGAGAGAAAAGATGTACTTCCCTGCAGAATCACTCCGGGTGTTCATTATTACCCACGTGCAGTGTCTTGTCTTACCCTGTTCAAACAGTATTTGGAAACTTTAAATTCCTAATTGAGTCTCCGGGTAGTGTTTTCCTATTTGCACATGGAATAAATTAGCATATGCCTTGCTTTAGATTAGTGAGGCTTTAAACTGGATCTCGGAACCCTCTGGTCATTTAGCATCTTGTGTTCATTCTGCCAGTATTTTTGTGTTTTACTTGCGTAAACATTGGTGTTGCTTAGGGCTGTGACGGTTGCCGTGACAACCGCGTCACCGCGGTGGTCGGTTGCTACCGCGGTTCTCTACTGCCACCGGCGGTAGTGCACGTGATGTCACAAACATAATACAAAGTTTTGTATATAAGTGTAATAACTGTAATAGTTGCAAATTCGAAGTCTATGGTAATTAACAAATTATCTCAAACACAGCGTTTCCTTTAGATTGGCAGATTTGAGCGCGGGAAAATACAGTTTATACAATCAGCAAATTAATTTAGTGTTGGGCGATGGATCTTGTTGGGAAAGCAAATACCACATCGCCGATCTGGAGTCATCTGCATTCATGTCACCCATCAGCGTTTGCACAAGTTCTCGTGATCGCAAACGCTGGCTGGTAAGGTTTGGTGAGGCTTTCTCCAAACTGGCCAAATACAAACGAGACCGCGATAAATAAAAGATGGTAACAAGAAATATGGCAACGATTCCTATTTCAAAGAGAGCGCGGACAGATGAGGAGTTACTGAGCTTGCTTGGTGGCGGAAAAGTTATCCGGACGCAACACAACCGCGTTGCGACAGGTTTAGTCTGTCTAGTATCTATACAGGACATTTGAACTGTGTCAGTAGCCTACATCACAGACCGGACGGGGATTTATCGTGTCATGTTGTGCTACATCCAGTGTAGCATCACTGATTATAATGAGTATTTTGTTGCGCTGCATTGCTCGCGTCCGTTAGACAGGGTGTATTTAACTTTCTTATTTAGGCTACTTTCTTGTAGCCTAAATAAACATTATTTCTTTGATATTTATTTTAGTGTTTTGCAGGCGGCGTTCACTGACAGAAGTGCTCAAATAAACACGAACTGACGAGTTAAATAGGATGTGTTAGATGAGTGAGACAGTGCTGGGCTGATTTCTAGATGTGCATACATATAAATATATCCTGTATATAATATATATAAAATATATTACATGCATGCACAGTTTAAGTCAGCTTTAATCACCTTTTTTGGTAATTCCATGAATTAACTGACCACGACACTGCTTGCATATAGTTTATTTCGCAGTTTGATATGAAAGGATATGCACAAAGGAAGCACGCACCGCCTTTGAGCACAGGTCCGCGCTTGTTAACTTGCACCTGATAATAAAGTGAAGTGGAGCGCGTGTCTGAAACTTTTCCTGTTCAGTCATTCTGCGAGTCTGCGACTGAATAAATTCACTTCTTGTCATGAGAAAAAGTGACAGAAGCAGCAGTTGTGAGTGGGTGGCCATCCCCGCCCCTACGTAAAATAATTTGAATACGTTAAACTGGAAAAAAGTTATCGCCTTGGTTAATGAGCAAATTTTGACACTAATATATATATATATATATATATATATATATATATATATATATATATATATATATATATATATATATATATATATATATATATATATTAATTTTTTTCAAACACCGCGCCACCGGCGGTTGTTGGTCCATGACTACCGCGGTGGTAAAAATCAGTCACCGTCACAGCCCTAGTGTTGCTTGTTTGTAGGGATGTGCAAAATGAAATATTTTCTAAATCGACTAGCTTGTGGGCTGCCTGAAAAAACAAAGCTTCATTAATCAACCAGGGGGTAGGTGGTTGACTAGTTCGTTGCCCATCGTGACCCATCCCTAGTTGTTTCTGTATCAGTCATGAACCGGCGTGTTTTTCTATTTGAGATCTTGTTTGATGACCTCACTGACTATTGACCCTTTTCATTAGGCTATGATGGGCTTGTGTCAAGCTTACTAATTACCCTTCTTTCTAGCTGTACATAAGACTATAAAATACCAAAGACCTGTCACTCGTATATTTTTGAATGGGGAAAAACGCAACATTTAATATGTTCGCTATATCGTACGAAGCCCCGCTTTCTGAGCGAAAGAGCCAATCGCTAATCTGTCAATTCAGCGCATCACTGCAGCTGTCGTTAGAAGCGTTCAGGTTGCAATAGAATCATAGAAGGCGTGAAGTTAGGACTTGCGCATGCACTCTGGCTGATGTAGAAAAATAAGCTTTTTTAACATAATTTTAGCAAAATAAACTACATTTATGATACAGTTGTTGACAGATTTCATTGGTAATTTCAAATATGAATTTTGGAGAATTTGATGTTTCCCCATTCAAAGAGATAGGAGCTGCACTTACATGTCCAAGAGGCATTTCAAAGATGGCCGCCGAGTGACATGACTTGCCTTAAATGGACTTTGGCAGTTCTCTGGATTTAGCGGTCAGCACAGGTAAAGTTACTGTAAACCAATGTTTTTCAAATTATTGTAATTGTTTACAAATTTTTCACCATTTTGATATGGTAATACCATTTTTAACTAAGAAAAAGAACTAAGAAAAGCAACTTGAAAGCATCCTAGTGCACCTTCCAGTTCCCAAAAGTGTTTATTATGTTTGAAATCTGGATATTTATCTTACAAAAATGCATAGATTTGCTACAGGGGGGCTTTATTCACCCCCAGGAGACATGTGAGGTATTTTTTTTTCCATGTGTTGGAACTAAGAATAAACACTAGATTCCATATGGTAAGTAAATAAAAATATACAAAAAAAGCATTAATATATTGCTAATATAGATTTAAAAAAAATACAGTTGCATGTTTATTACTGTACTTGTATAGGAAAAAAAATATTTATCTTTCAGTTAAATAATGTCAGAATTGTTTAGATCAGCGGTTCTCAATTCCAGTCCTTGCGCCCCACTGCTCTGCATATTTTGCACTTCTCTCTTTGTAAACACACCTGATTCAGATAATCAGCTCATTAGACGCAAGCTCCGTGCATGAACTGTGTTCCCATTGTTCATTGCTCCCTACTCCCTGAGCAGGGGAAATCTGTTGAAGTTTACCTCACTTCGGAACTAGGGCTGGGACAACGCATCGAGGTCATCGATGACGTCGACGCAAAATGTGCGCATCGATTCGTCGACCTGTTTTTATTTCTCTAAAAAATGTTTGCAAAACGTTTACTTTATGTGCGCTGAATATACGTGATGGCCGGATCAACATTCTGTCCAACGTTATATAACCAATCCAGGGGTTTTTCTGCATTGATCTTTTTTTTTGGCGGCTGTCAAAGCCTTATTTGATCGGTGAGTGACAGTGACAGGGCGCGTACGAGAGAGAGCCCCGGCTGCGCGCGAACTCAGTCTTCAAACAACACGAGCGCTTCTTGCTCTCTCCCTCCCTTGTGCATATTAATCAAAATCATTAAACACGATAGAAAAAGGGCGAAACACCAAAGTTTCATGCGCGCTCGCGCACTCACAGTCTTCAAACTACATGAGCGCTTCTTGCTCTCTCCCTCCCTTGTGCATATTAACCAAAATCATTAGACACGATAGAAAAAGGACGGAACGTCAAAGTTTCACGTGGAGCATGACAGGCTGCTGGCTCCCACTGTTACATTTTTTTTTTTTTTTTTTTGTAAAAGCACTCTCCGTATTAGCTTAAAGCCCTCAAGTTTACATTTACATACTGTATTCTTTCAATTGCTCTAAACAAGTATTTTGGGTGACCTTTTTTATTGAATACTAGACATCAAGTTGTTGTTATTTTCATCTGAAAGAAGAACTTTTTTTCAGTAAGCTAGGCCCTATGTGTTCAGTAAGCTTGTTTCAGTAAGCTATGTGTTTTCAAGGTTTCAAGGTTTTATTGAATGCTATCTCTATACAAGTGTAAAGTAATGCATTCTTAGTCAGTCTTTTATTTTGTAATTTTAAGAGCAATAAACATATATTGCAATGTTAAGGAATTGATGTTTTTTTCATTCAGATATGTAAATCAACATGTATAAATTGTTAGTAGTCAATTAATGGGGAGATAATCGAAATCAAATCGGTCTGAAAAATTAATCGTTAGATTAATCGATGCATCGAAAAAATTATCGCTAGATTAATCGTTTAAAAAATAATCGTTTATCCCAGCCCTACTCACTTCGGAACATTCATTCACTGATTTGTTGTGCAGCGTCTTTATACACGGACAACTGTGACATCATATACATCTGTAAATAACTACAATTTAAATTCAGATCTTGCAGACACTTCAATGCACTTTGAATGGAACATATACGTTTGCTTCTAACTGGAATCATGGCGTAATATCCTTTGATGTCCACTTTGCAGGGCACCTACGTTCGAATAGAACAAACGTCTGAAGCGATAAGAGAAATGTACAAAATGTGTAGAGCAATGGGGTGCGAGGACTGGAATTGAGAACCGCTGGTTTAGATCATGCATTTAAAATATAATTTGGCCAGGTGTGGTTTTTTTTGCCATTTGAAATTTTTGTTTTAGTTGAAGATGAAATCCAAAAATTTTAAATGGCATAATATTTGTGTTTGTGAGTAGTGTTTGCCTGTAAATAATTCAGAATTTTAGCGTTTAGTTTGCTTATGCTGTTAATACCCGCCCCAAATGGATCCAGTATGTATCTAGTCACTCAAATCCTCAATTCATTAGCACATGGATGCAATGTTTATGAATGCAATTTGGAGAAAAGAGTGTGATTAGTCAAATTAATTGTGTTAATCGTATTTATGTGTGTACATGCACACTATGCACATCCGTCACTCTTGTTTCCCTCTCTCTCTCTCTCTCTCTCTCTTTCTCTCTTTCTCTCAATTATTGCTATTAGATTTCAAATCTGAAAGTGAAAATGAAAAATGGCTGCTGCTGCCTTTTTCCAAGAGCCAGGTTGCTAAGCAACACTCTCTCTCTCTCTCTCTCTCTCTCTCTCCCCCTCTCTCTCCCTGTTAGTTGGACTTTCTTGCGGGTGGAAGATGGTTTCTCCCTGCGGAGCATGTTAGAGTGAATTCAAATGGGGATGCTGCTTGTGTGCTGTCAGCTTGGCCCAGTTTAACATCACAGAGAGATGTGTAAAGCAAGCTGCCAGCTTTATGTCAACGTGTAAAGTTATGTTTGAATGACAAAGTCAATTTTCGAGGCATGAGATTGGTTAGGAAGTCAACAAATGTATATTTTTAATTCTGAAGACTTTCTGCCGGCAGTTTAATAAATATTTGATGTCTTAGAGAGGTTTATTATCATTTTTACTGACAGGTTCAACTATGAGACAGACTCATTGAGCTGCCTATTTAGACAGCATAGTGAACTCGTGTTGTCTAGATTTGCAGCTCGGATTTATTGAGACACAGCCTGTGTATGTTGCGCATCTAAAAACTTATTCTCTGTGTTATGCAATACATTAGCGGTGAAATTTCAGCTGTGATAATAGTTTTCTCTATTAGATTTTTGTTTATTTAAAGGGCAGAATGAATCTGCCTCAGTTAGTCCGTATGGTCGTTTAATTGTGTAGAGATGAACAATCAGAGATGTATATCCAGCAGCCGTGAGAAAATAACAATCCTTTGTGTTGCTTGAATGAATGCAATATAGACCAACGGCAAGGCAAACAAAGGTTTGTCTCCCTCCCCTCCCTTCCCGCTTTGACCTGAATACAGTCACATAATTCACACAAACAGATGTTAAAAGGTGGCAAATGAAATAAATGTTTCTAATCATCTCCTTATAGTGTTATTGAAATTTATAATGGGCAAATTGTCATTTAAAAAGGGGATAATCATTTAATGAAAAATAACTTGTTCCAGTGCCAGAAAACATGAGGCGCAGCTAATGCTTTATATTAGATTAGAATAGAATATAGAATAGAATCTATAGAATAGATTTATATTAGAGTGAAATGCTGAGGTAAATAAAACGGTAAGCTAACGCAAAGTAACATGCAGTTTCATCTAATGGGCATTAATTGTGTGTAAAGCATGTTTGTGTTGTTCTTATTAGTCAGACGGGTCTTGTGTTAATCTTTTTTTTTTTTTTTAAATAAAATATAAATATTAGCTGCTAAAAAAATAAAATAAAAACATTGCTTTGGCAAATACTGAAATATTATAAGCAGTAAAATTACTTAATGTAAAACTGAAATAAATATAAATGACATCTAAATTGAAATATTAAAAAGAACTAATAGAAATTTTAAAATGAAAACGGAAAATATAAAAATATTTTAATGGAAATTTATAGCAGATTTATATATAAAATAAATATGAATATATAAGTAAACCCTAATTAATTATTAAACCCTCTTACAAATGTGAAAACGCATACAATTGCAATCAAAGTTATTCAACCCCTTTGACCTGCTAGGCATTTTGCTGTGGCGAACAAAATTTTATGAAAACAATTTAACAAAGGCATCAGTAAAGTATAAGAGAAAGTTTGTTAATACACTTTTGAGTGGTTATGAAAATGGAACACTGATGAATCATGATGAAATTAAAATTGGCTCTAAACATTTATGAAAAAAATTATTCAACCCCCCCAAAACTCAAATTTTGTGCAGAATCTTTTATTCTTTAAAATCACCAATAAGCAATGTCTGTAAGTGTTTAGAAGCTTCTGTCACCTCTCTACTACAGTCTTGGCCCATTCATCGCCTGAAAAAGCTTCCTGATGACTGATAATCTTTGGTTTTCACATTGACCACTGCTTTCTTTAAATTCAATCAGATTTTTAATGAGAATTAAATTCTGGAGACTGAACAGGCCACTCAAGAACATTCTAAAACTGATCACTGAACCAAGCAGAAGTAGATTTGGATGTGTACTTTGGGATGACTGTCCTGCAGGAAAGTCCATTGATCATCAGCTTCAGTCTTTGCACCAAAGGCATCACAATTCTTGTCAAAATGGCCTGATACTTCAAAGAATCCATGATGTCCTTTATACAGTCATGATTTCTACTTCCTTCTACAGTAAAGAAACCCCATAACAGGACTGATCCACCTCCAAGTTTGACGATGGAGATGGTTTTCTTCTGCTTATGAGCTTTGCCTGTTTTGCAGCAGACATACCGCTGATCCATGGATCCAAAAAGTTCCAGTTTGGTCACATCACCCCTTAAAAAATTCCTCCAGAGCTCCACAGGTCTACACAAGTGAATTTTATCAAGTTCAAGTCTGCCTTTTGTTCTTCTTGATCAAGTGTGGTATTCATCAAGATGTCTCAATGTGTAGGCCATACAGTACTTGTCTAGTGTTCTTCTTACACACTGCATTGAAATGGTTTTCCTCCTTTTATCGAGTCATCTTGCAAGTCTTTGGCTTAACATTGCAGATTTTTTCAATTGCTCTGATTAAACATTTTATGATATTGTGCTTTTTATTTAACACCCTCAAAGGTTTTCTGGTACAACACACTTTAAGCTTAGAAATAAGGCCGAAACGGTTTCTCTAGGAACTTTTAATGTCTTAGAAATCTTCATACGTATAGCCTTAGCCTTCCTATAGTAATACAATATTTATTCTCTTTAGCTTTTGTAAGATCTCTGTTGACATTTTTGCTACTCAACATCAGCACATGCATGGGCTAACTGTATGTGTGTGTAACAGCTCAAGCTAATTCTGTTTTTAATAGAGTTTCTAAAGGCTTAATTGTGTTTTGAGATTTAAAAACAATGTTGAATAGGGGTTGAATAATTATGACAGCAGTATTATTAAAAAAATCTTATAACTAAAAAAATATTACATTATATATTGACAATATCACTTTTAATATGCCAGTGAAGTGTTATAGATGCAATTTAAATTTTATCCTGGATCTTCAGGAAAAACTTGTATTTGTAAAGTACTGCAGTCTCTGAGGGGTTAAGTAATTTTGATTGCAACTGTAAGTTTGTTAAATTCTGACTTTAAGATAATATGTAATCTTTAAGCAAAACTCCGCTCAAATCAAAATGGTTTTATAATGGGAAGGCAGGTTTTGGGGAAGTCGTGGTCTAGTGGTTAGAGAGTTTGACTCCTAACTCTAAGGTTGTGGATTCAAGTCTCGGGCCGGCAATACCACAACTGAGGTGCCCTTGAGCAAGGCACCGAGCCCCCAACTAACGCTGCATAAATGGCTGCCCACTGCTCCGAGTCTGTGTTCACGGTGTGTGTGTGTGCACTTTGGATGTGTTAAATGCAGAGCACGAATTCTGAGTATGGGTCACCATACTTGGCTGAATGTCATGTCACTTTCACCTTTTTTCCCATAATTTAAGAAGGGTGTTGAACATTATTCATTCTAACAAAGAAATGTCTGATACAGCACTCCTATAAGTAGGCTACAATTAAATGACAAGCAATAGCACAAATAAAAAAACATAAGGTTAAGTTACAAGTGAAATTAACAGTACTTTAAGTTTTTCAGGTAGGTAAATATTTCAATATTTCAGTACAGAATTACTACAGAAACTAAATAATGTATTCAATTGTAAAATAACACTATATTGTCATCATTGTATAAATATTGAGTTCCGACTGTGAACACAGGAAATCTCACAAAATCTCTCAAGACTTGAGAATAAGCATTGAGGATACGATGACTGCATTTGTTATGCTTCCGTCTTCCGTCAGCTCGCTTTCTGATTGGACATCGTTTAGTTTCACGTGATAATCTCCAGATCGTATGCATCAGGTTTTATGATGACATTCCATCATCTGTCATGGCGTTATAAGTGCGGAACCTGCTGGAATGAGTAAAATTATGCACAATCATGTGCATAGGGGGCTTAAAATGTCCAAACTCATTGTGGTATGAGTTTGGACATTACTGGTCTGTACAGCTGAGGTCTGTTATGTTCTACTTTTCAACAAATGAGTCTTCACATTGGACAGAAATGGAATCTCACAATCTAACCCTACCTCTTCCCCACTACATATATATTCAGAAACAGCAAAAAAATAAATAAAAATACAGAAAAAAATTAAAAACCCAATTATAAAACATTGTATGACGTACTACAGTATTTAAAAGATTCCCATTCATTATCGTGTTAATTATTATTGTGTTATCTGTGCTTTTTAACTTGAAGAGCAGAATCTAACATTTAAATTGTGGGACTCAAAGGGACTTAAAATGATCCAATGATCCAATACCTTTATTTGATAGACTCTGATATTTGAGGAGTTGAAGCTTAAGTTTAGCCTCAGAAGGAAAGATTTTTTCAAATACCTTCAGCTTAGAAGCTTTGTTAAAGCAAATTAAGATAATGCCCTTACTAGATCCCCACATTCATTTTTGGAGAAAATTATGATAAAGGATAATTTCAGAAAGGGTATCATCTGAATTTTACAGGTTGCTGACGTCTTACTCATCCGAAAATTCACAGTACAAGTTGAATGCATGGAAGGAAAATTTGCAGTTTGAAGTTTGGGGTGAGGATTGGAAAGCAGCTTGTATTAAGACTCATACTATGTCTATAAATACACACCTTATACTTGTACAGTATAAATGGTCAATGCAGACATATATAGCACTGATGGAATTAAATAGATATAATAAAAACATACCAGATATAAGTACAAAATGAATGGAAGCTAGAGGAACTTTGTTTCACTGTATATGGCAATGCAGAAAGATGTTTTCTTTGGGTTTATAGAGAAATTTTTTTTAGTAGGAGTGAATGAGCATTTATAGACCTCAGCTTGCTTTATGCCAAAAAATGTGTCTCTTTGTTGTTTACAAAGATTCACAGAGGCAATGAATAAGACAGATGTTGTCCTTCCATTAGAAAAGATAGCTTCCATATTAAAGGCTAAACAGCATGTATTTGAAAACATATGGAGCCCTTTCATTAATTGTATTAAGGGTTTGGATTTAATAGATGAAGAAGTGGATTTCTAATCTTTGTGGACAATATGGTTCCGACCTTGTAGGGTCAGTTGCATAAACTTAGCCTCTGTGTTAAGACAGTGTCTTAAGAGTCTGACCAACTAGCAGTTAGCCATCGGTAATCAGTCTTATTTTTTGGATTCAACATAGACTACTCTACGCATTTATGGAACAGAATGAAATGCATATGACCAGTCTTAAAGAAAATACTTACAGTTTGATCCAATAATAAGTTCGGAGGAGCAACAAACTTTTTTTTTTTTTTTTGAAGAGACTTATTTTCCTCAATTAAACCGCTGCCACAACAATACAAACAATTGAACATGTTTTACCTCTATCCCTCACAGCCTTGTTTTCATGTCCAATTAAATATTTTTATTGCTGCTAATGCTAATAGCTTCACATTAGAATAAAAGGCTAAGCTAAATTAAATGCAAAGCTAAATGCAAAGTAATGTTTTTTTCTAACTTTCCTAATGTTATGCTGTATTTCTTCCTCAATTCCCTGTCTTCCTGTCCTCTCTACCCCCTTGTCATATTGTATGTATGTATGCATGTATGTATGTATGGACAGGTTGATGGCTAATTTCGCTGGTACTTGTGACTAGTGACAATAAAGGGCTACTACTACTATGCAAATTTTTACCTTATGGGCATTGTTTAATTATGTCTCTTAGTCATTCTTATTAGTTAATCAGGCCTTGTGTGTATTTTTTTATTTTTATTAGTACAATGCATTTTTCTTTGTTGTTTATTCCTGTCAATTGTTAAATTGTTTAATCAGTTAGGCTTAAAAGTAAAAAAAATTCACAAAATTGTTCAGTGAAAAATACCTAGCAAGCTAATGTTATGCAAATGTGTAGTTTCATTAGAAATTATATTAAGAGTTCAAATATTGAGGTGAATAATTATCCTGTGCTAGTTCTGTACACGTTTATCTAATAGATGTAATGGATGTGTATAATTGTGTGAAAAGGTGACTTATTCATTCTTTTGACAGCTCTTGTGATAAAGCTTTTTGACCAAAAATTACAGCAAGGCAAAGAAAGGGGTGTGTGTTAGAATTATTCGTGTTCTTTAACAAGAGCCCACGGCTTTGACAGGAGAGTATTTATAGAGATGTTTGGTTCTTCTGGGACAGCTGGCCATTTTCAGAAACATACACTCATCTCACCCTGAAAGGCTCATTCCATCCTCTGCTAAAAATACCAACATGTGAGGAAATACCTAATTATGTGACTTACCGATCATCTATATAGAAACGTCAACATTCTGTGGCAGCAGTCAGCCAGACCAGGCACAGTGGGAACGTACTGTGAGCTAAGTTTACCCCAAAAATATGATCTCATGAATGATAAGGGCGGTTCACAGGATATGTACAGTTTCCCATTTTAGAATCCGTGTTTCTATTTCTATGGTAACAGTTTTGTTAAGGGTTTTAAGTTGCAATGAATATTGACCTCTGGCAAGAACACTGGCTTGACATTCTTCCACACCCAAATATTTTCTTATTCTCATCTTTTTCACCCAGTCATTAAAAGTGCATCAATCCGTCATGTTTGGATGCGAGTACTCTAGTTGATTGCTTAGTCAAAGAAGATGGCTGACTGCTTCTCTCTTGACAAATCATAGCTAAATGTGTCCTTAAAAGCACTCTTTTCAGTAAAAAAAAATCCTAGTATCATGTTTTGTGTAAAAAGTAAAAACATATTTTGAGTAAGTTGTGTTGGGCATTTGTATGAAACTAGGCTGAGCAGTGTATTAAATATTTTGTCATCGAACATTATTAATTAAGTGTCATTTAACTAGTTTGGCAGCCAGTGTTTGAATCACAACCTGGTGAGTTCAGTTCATTTCTGTGAATCAGTTCAAAATCTCCATTTCAGTGAATGGATTTGGATTCAAATTAGAGAAACTATGCTTCAACATTACTGACCGCGTCGAATATGTGAATGTTTATTAGGTATGTAACAATTCACTCAACTCACGATTTGATTTCCTCATAATTCTTTTTTTTTTTTTTACAAAATGAGATTTAAGACATTATACAGTAAATAAGGTGTCATTTTATTAGGCTATTGCTGCACGTTTCTTTGTGAAATTGAAATATAGCAAAACTAAATTGAAGTTTGACACTTTCCAGCACCCCTCCCAGAGACCCTAAGAAGGCTGGGTACTCTAAACTGCCATTTGGCCTGTATGAGCTATGAGCAACCCCACACCAGCCTGCCGCCTCTCACCGCGGCAAATTCCAGAGTGGTACAGAGTCCAGACTCTCTCAAGGGGCGTGGTTCCAGGACCCAAGCTGTGCGTGGAGGTGAGCCCGACTATCTCCAGTCGGTACCCCTCAGCCTCACACACAACCTCAGGCTCCTTCCCCACCAGCGAAGTGACATTCCACATCCCTACGGCCAGTTTCCGTGTCCAGAAATCAGGATGTCGAGGCCCCTGCCTTCGACTGCTGCCCGATCCACAATGCACCAGCCCCTCACGGTTCCTCCCGCAGATGGTGGGTCCACGGGAGGTTGGCCCATGGCTCCACGGTGGGGCCCTGGTTGCGCCATGCCAGGCTCATCACAGTCCTTGTTTTTATAGGCTTCAATAAAGGACTTCTGAACCGCTCTTAGTCTGACCCGTCACCTAGGACCTGTTTGTCTTTGGAGACCCTGGCAGTGGCATATAGCCCTGGACAACATAGCTCTTAGGATCATTCGGGTACTTCGACCCCTCCACCAAGATAAGGTGGCGGTTCAAGGAGGAGTGTGAAGCTATACTACATAAAACATCTGAACACTGAGAGAGACGCAGAATAACTCTCTGACAGCAGGTGTGGGCATGGGTTTTGCATGCATAGATGAAAATATTTCGAACAGCTGGTCCGGTCACCGCTCTCGGCTCGCTCTCTCCACTCAAGATGTGTTTGTTGATTTGCAAAGAAAACAAAATGCCAAATAAAGGTGAATCTTATGGAGAATAAAAAGTGCATTTCAGACCCTATTGCTTTCTTAATGCACATTTCTCCTCTTATTGTGACCGTGGTCCATATTAGTGTAGATTCTGATGAGGTAAAATTAAATGATTTTCTGTTCCAAATGTACATTTTTTTTTTTCCAAAATGATGTTATATTTTTCAAATGTAACATTAACATGATAGACTAGTATTTCTAGTGTTGATTAGCAGCAGCAGTATTGTTTAGTTTACTAGTCTTGCACATTCCTAATAGTTATTTTTATGTTTTGTTTTTGTTTTTTTGCATCAAGCTAATCCCATGATCCCATGATATATGCCTTATGCAGTACTGCACTGTGCAACTGTATTTACATTCCGCAATATAAACAAAATAGTAATATCTAGACACTTTATATTTTCGCCTTTTACGTTTCACGGAAGAAAGAAAGTCATACCGGTTAGGAATGACGTGGGTGAGTAAAAAGATGACAGAATGACAAAATGAAATTAAACATGCAATTTATTGGCTTGAAAAGTGGACATGTGGTTGTAGCTCTTGTCTAAGGATCTTTTAACGCTTTAATTAAAAAACCCTCATGACCCAGAGTTATACACCGAATACACAGCTTTTTGTTGGTCACGACTGACTAACAGATTAAAGTGATCCGGCTCATAGATTTTTTATTTTTTTGCAGGATAGCAGGAGCATATGTACATGCATAATACACACATGCACATATGTTACATAAATGTACTATGCTGGAGAATCCTAGTCCCAGTTCTTATGGAGAAAGGCTTTCTTGCATGAGATCTTGTGTCGTTTATACAAAGGAAGTCTTATTTACATCTAGTCCAACAAGCATGTATTGCAGTGGATACGGCACTTTAAAAGCTATTATATCGAGCTTCAAAGACAAACTGCCATGACGAGGATGGTCCTACAGCACTCATAGAGCCTACACCTGTGGTGCTGCAGCCATCGATGAGTATTCCCACAGGAGGAAGGTGTCTGTCTGTTGCTATGGAGACCATTGCCCTGATTATTTTGTTCTCAGGCCCACACATTTTAGCCGCACTGGTTCCTAAGCACACATTCAAATCCCATAATTCAGCTTGTGATGGGCTCAAAGAGGTTCTAAAAACATCTACTGGGTATTGTGGCTGTGTGATCAATTACATCACTTCCTCTGTGACTGGAAGAGAGCTGCGCTTTCAACCCTACAGGAGAGATAAGTGACAGAATAACATCCTGGCTCGTGTTCTGCACACTTTTATGACTTTTGTTTAGTGTTTACAATAGTGACAGGGATCAAATAACCTGGACTATATATTACAGTAGACAGCCACAAAAGATGTCTCTAAAAAGCATGCTTGAGATGTTTTAGTGGCGGCTGTCTGCAATTAGGTCTTAAAATAAATAAATACATAATATATAGTTATCAATTTATATAAGTTTTACTATATTATTCCAGTGTTTCCCACAGAATTAGATTCTATTTGCGGTGCTGTGGTGTTTGGGGACCGGGGGGGGTGGTAGTTGTTAAGTTAAATATATCATATATATATATATATATCATAAATATATCATATATTTTTAGTGGCAAGTACACATTTCCATTGCCAACACTTAGTGTCAGATACCTTAAAGGGATAATTTGGTTATATTTGGAAGATTGACAGAATCAAACAGATCTCGGTCCCCATTGACTTCCATAGTAGGAAAAAATATATACTATGGTAGTCAATGGGGACCGAGATCTGTTTGGTTACAAACATTCTTCCAAATATCTTCCATTGTGTTCAGCAGAACAAAGAAACTCATACAGGTTTGGAACAACTTGAGGGTGAGTAAACGATGATAGAATTTTCATTTTTGGGTGAACTATCCCTTTAAAGATTGCTATTGCTACATTGCTATGCCATTGCTACAATTTCTATGCTATGACTGCTCCACAGACTTCTTGTTGCAAATTTTGCTCACACACACACACACACAAACCTGGACCTGGAGATGGACACACACACACACACACACACACACACACACACACACACACACTCAAACTCACAAACTTACTGACACACTCAAACACAGGCTCAAACACTCAAACATCCAAAAAGACTCACTCACACACAGACTCAGACACACACAGGCTCACACACACACCAAACTGGACCTGGAGGTGGACACACACAGACTCTGACACTCACGCACGCACACGCACGCACACGCACGCACACACACACACACACACACACACAGACCTGGAGATTGAGGTGGACAAAAACCAACACACACCAACCTGAACCTGGAGATAATAATAATATAATGTCTAGCCTGGTGGCTGTGATATATATAAACCTACCAACATCTGTTGCCATGATTTTTGGAATCACTGATCGCGAGAGGAAAAAAATGACGTTTTAGTCGCAAAACATCGGTTAATGGAAACGCCGTCATTTCGCAATATAGTTGTTTATCGATATTTAGAAAAAAAAAACACAAAAGTTTTGCGTGAATCTGTAATGGAAACGCGACAGCGCTTAACATAGACTAACTTCTCAGAGTTATGTTGAGCTACAGTGTTCATTACTAACCATTCAACTCCGGATTGAATAAGCATTAAGCACCGGTGATCCGTCCTCTAACTAACGCATGCTCATGTTTTGATTCAGATCGTGTTCGAAGAGGAGGGGCTAGTCGTGCGTGCCTCTGTTGTCAGTTTTGAGAGAGAGGGAGCAAGCAGCGCGCAGCTCTACAATAAAATACAATTGTACCCATATTAAATAGTTAAAACATTTGAATCAATCCGTGGCGGTCAGCGTTGATATTGTGGCGGGCCGCCACAAATTAATGAATGTATGGGAAACCCTGTATATTCTGTCCTTTCTGTTTATGTAACTGCTTTTTTATTCAGTCATACTGTGTGGCAATAAAAATAGGAAGAGACATTTTCAGCATGAATAAGCATAAAATAATTTAAAACTTTTACTTGTGTGGATTTTAGCATATGAAAGTCTAGCTGCTGGAAACAATGTGTCAAAATCCATTAGCACCTTGAAATGCCCTGCAGTGTGACAGCAGTATTCTGTGCTGTGACTATGCTAAGCTCCTCCATAATTATTTTAAACCAATTTTCATCAGCTCAATATAATTGTAATACATGTAATATTTATATGTAATAACCTTCGTGTTGAAATGAGAAGTTCATGTATTTAAATCTATATTTAAATGTGTTTAATGAATTGTCATGTTTAAAAAATTAAGCTTTGGTTGTATTAACATTTTGTAATAAAAAAAACAAAGCAAAAAGGTTCTTAAACCGTAAAAGGCATATTTTTCACTAAATAAAAACCATAATTCCATTTTATTATATTTTTTAACAGTACTTTTAATTATTTTTTCATATGTGTGTATATATATATATATATATATATATATGTATATGTATATATAATTTACTTTTAATGTATATATAATAATAAACTTCAATATTAACCAACAAAAATAAAATGTCCTTGAACATTAAACATTTTTTAATAAAAAAAAAATCACTTAATCTTTGCTGATCTCTGCTGAACTGAATCATTGAAAGTTTAAAGGAACTGATTTATGGAATTAATAAAACTTCCCGTCTCTAGAGGTGGATGCTATTAAAACTTCCCTGCTTTAACAATTTCATACTTGTGCATTGTGACACATGTAGGGGGTGTTAAATTAGCCTACTTACCAGCAAGAAACATAGCAACTTGGTGCCCTAACTGCAACATACTGTAGCTTTTTGTTTTAGTTGCTTATGTTGCTTCTCACTATATAGTGAACCTGACCTTAATTTGAGGTATCAGCAGATCTCAAAGTCCAGACCTCCTGTGCAGATGCAGACACAACTGATAAAAGATTGATATCACTGTAGATGAAATGGCCCGAAGTACCATCCTCTGTGCTGACGCACACATCATACATGCAGTGTAGTTTCTCAACTGCTGATAAAACCGTGCCTGCATTGCTTTATTTCAGTGCTCGCCTCTGATTCTGTTTTTGAGGTGCCATCCAGCATGTTGAAGCTGTATTTCATCTGTATTTCAATGTGCAACCACCACCCATCCAAGATTCCCTGGACCGTGCAGGAGACAAAGTGACATTTTGGGATCACAGGGTCCACAGCCTGAGAAGTGTGCCATGCTTAAATAATCCATCAGGTCAAAAATTTTAACCATTGAATTATAGAGGAGTAGTGCTGTATTTGAGACTACAGGTTCAGAGCATAAACCAGTGGACCCTGGCACAGGTTATCAGATGTTGCCAGGGAAAAAATAAGAAAAACCTTCTGGGAGTTTTTATTATGGCCATTTTGAGGTAGTAAACAGCCCTGAGAGTCCTGGAGAACACATCTGAGTGCTTTTGTCCTGATATCATGATATCTTCATCACTCCCTCTTATACTCGCTCCTTTTTTATGGCAGAGTTTGATGCTGAGGAGAGAGGTGTATGCTGCAAAGCTGGACTCTGTCTGCTGTATTAATTGGCTCCATTAGTCTTGGCTGTTTCACAGTTGTTAGGAACACCTGTGAGTTACAGGTTGAAGTCATGAGAACAGACTGTAAAGCATACGTAGAGACAGAATAATATAAAGGGATAGTTCACCCAAAAATGAAAATTACCACATGATTTACTCACCCTCAAGCCATCCTAGATATATATAACTTTCTTCTATTATATCAATACAATCAGAGTTATATTAAAAAATGTCCTGGCTCTTCCAAGATTTATAATGGCAGTGAATGTGGGTTGAGATTTTGAAGCAAAAAAAAGTGCATCCATCCATCATAAAAAGTACTCCGCATAGCTCTGGGGTGTTAAAGGCATTCTGAAGAAATGCATTTGTGTAAGAAAAATATCCATTTCTCTAGTTTTCACATACTTTCAGACGTGCGTTCACAAGAGAGTGGCGTTCCAGTGGATGACATGATATTGACATAAAATTCTGTCGAAAACATGAAAGAAAATTCTCCAAAATGTAAATGATATTTTGGAGAACTGTTTTTGTCCATACAATGAAAGTCATTAAGGTCTAAAACAACATTGGACCCCATTAAATTTTTTTATTGTATTGACAAAAACGTTTCAACAGATTATATAAAGAAGCTACAATCTGTAATAAATGTAAATATCTGTAAATTAAACATACACACACAAACAAGCTTTATTCAGCCAGAATTCATTAAATTGATCACAATTGACAGTAAAAACATTTATGTAGGGAGCAATTTCAAATGAATGCTATTTAAAAATATCACAGTTTCTACAAAGATATTAAGCAGCACATCTGTTTCCATTATTGATAAAAATAAGAAAAGTTTCTTGAGCAGCATATTAGAATGATTTCTGAAGGATCATGTGACACTGAAGACTGGTGTAATGGCTGCTGAAAATTCAGCTTTAATGTTACAGAAATAAAATTACATTTTACATTATATTAAAATAGAAAACCATTACTTTAAATGTAATAAAAATTTACTGTATTTTTGATCTAATAAATGCACCCTTTGGTGAGTATTAGAGACATTTAAAAAAATAAAAATATTACCTAGAGGTCGACCGATATGTCGGACGGCCGATATATCGGGCTGATATTTGTCATTTTTTTAATACATCGGCATTGGCCGCTATCCGTGTTTAGTAGCGCAGATTTAAAGTCAGGCACGTCGGCGGGCAGCCCCGTGTTATTGGTGCGGTGGAAAGTGCTGCTGCAGCAGCATGTGAAGCACCCCAAGCCAAAAGTTTTGGAAGATTCAACAACAGTCCTGGGAGATAAAGGTAGTCAGAGAATTTCACTCTGTAAATGGGGTGGAGAAGTTGACAACTCTAACAAACACTGCAGCGTGACGTTACCAAAGTAAACTGTCTCCGACGTTACTCCGCCCCGCTCACAGACAGCAGCGTGCTCGGAGAGACAGCTGTGCTGGAGCTGCCCAGAACCGTGAATGACATTTTTTCGGAAGCATGGTTTGATGCAGACAATAACCAGTTTTCCATCCAAGTCATTTGTATTTAGGGATGTCAATATTCGATAATTTCCATGATCGATCGTCGTTTAAATTAATGATCAATTAATTACCTTAATGCTGCAAAATGCGTCTGCAGCGGTATTATTATTATGTGCAAAAGCCACTTGGAAAAAAGCTTTCTCACCCGAATTAAAGGGGTTTTAGTCTGAATAAAATGCTAGTAGCAGGACTATAAAATGAATAGATGTGATTATGATCATTTGATGATCATTTGATCATTTGGAGATCATTTTACTTTGTTGACTGTTTCCCGTCAAGGAGACCGCTGAATGCGCCTCCTTAAATGGTTTCGTGGTGCTTGTTGTTGTATTTTAAAACGCAACTGCAATGTTTTCAAATGACACACTATAGTAGTGGTGCAACGGATCATCATTGATCAATATCTTCGGTTCGGCACACACGTGACCCCCGGATTGATTTATGAAAAAAAAAAAAGTTGCGCATGTTCAGTCCACACTCAGTGGTCATGAGGAACGGAGGAACGGAGGAGCTTGAACGGGGCGCATTTTGGATTCCCTGTCAGATATAATGATGAAGGAAAGAGGTTAGAGTGAAAAGATTGTGCCAGATCTTTATGAACAGGAGAAGAAAAAAGTTGTGGATGAACTATCCCGAGCATCCTCTGTTGCGCTCACGACAGAAGGGTGGACGTTCAGGGGGACGGAGAGCTCTGTGATGATAACTGCTCACTTCATCACAGCACACTGGAAAATGAGAAGTCGGGCTTTTATGTTAAAAAGAAGATATTATGTGCACTTTAAGTTGATTTCATATATTTTAATTTAATAATTTAATGTTAATAAAAAAAAGACAAAACGTATGTTTATTTGTCTTGGCCTTTTTTTTTTTTTTTTTTTTTTTTTTGCTGATCCGAAAAATGATCCAATCCATACGAGGACGAGCTAGCGCGGGTTTGACTAGATGTATTTGGAGGTTATTGCTCACGTCTCGTTCTGCACATATCCAAATGTTTCCATATTCGCAATGTATCTGAATGTTAAACTATAATATTTTTTATTTATTTAATGTAAACTAGACGGAAAGATCATCCTCTACACATGAGCAAAAACCTCCTTGGCATAACAGCAGAGTGGACCGGTATACTATGGTCTATTTAAACTGACCAGTGTAACCTTTTAAATGTTTGGTTGACTGTACTTTATTTTAATAATGAACAGACTGCGATGTAAGTTTGAAATTAGAATGCACTTTAGATGTTCTGTGTCATTTATACCAAACACAAATGTTGCTGGTTGCTAGTGTGTTTGCAGCACTACTGTTCTTTATTTTTTATATATTTATTTTTTTATATTTTTCAGTTTAATTGATTTTTATTTCTAAAATTGTATTTATTTAAATGTATATTTAAGTTTACATTTATGTTCCAACAAACTTGAAAAATTCTACTTGATAAATGCTATAAAACTTTAATGCAAATGATTTATATATATATATATATATATATATATATATATATATATATATATATATATATATATATATATATATATATATATATATATATATATATATATATATATATATTACCTGTTTTATATATTTAATACTTGGTCAGTTTATTGATTTTGTTTGGTTAACTTTGGATAAATGTTTTATTTTAATACCGTACAGTGCACAAAATTAAGATTCGAGAGATGGTTCAAGTCAGTGCTCAATAAATGATAAGTTTAGAAATGTTGTGCATCCACTTATTATTAGTGTTTCATTTTAGCATGCAAATGAAGGGGAAAACTTCAAGATATCGGCCCTAAAAATCGGCAGCACATATCGGCCATCGGCTGACCCTGACCTCTAAACATCGGCATCGGCATCGGCTATAGAAAAACCCATATCGGTCGATCTCTAATATTACCCCCACCAAACCATTACAGTCTTTAAAATAAAAATAATTATTACTATTGACCCACATTTCCATATTAGGCATGGACAAAGAATAATGTTCAGTAAACCCTTTCTCTGGTTTTTAAGAAATCTGATGGGGACACTAGCATGCAAAACACAGCATATGCTGGTGTCCAGCTTCACTGGTCTTTTCAGCAGACATGACTGCTGTGCAGTAGCCGATTTCAGACGGTTGATGCAGCTCAGACTCCATCAGTCTACTTAAGAGGGAGTTAGGTAATGCTCTGATTCACCATGGATACTGAGACCCTCAGAGAGCGGAGTACTTTCATATTCACTATGTGTTTTCACGTTGAGGGTTTGCTGTTTGTGTGTGTGAGCCACTCAGAGGATCAGCGGGGCCTGCAGGCTTGAGCTAAAGCCTGTCAAGGTCACCCTGTATCTGAGCGACGGTTGAGACTGTCCTCCTCGCTGCAGTCAGTAAGTGAATTGAAGAGAAATCCTCTTGATTTACTCAAGCTGTTTACACCTGTTGATTGACCGCTATCAGCGGCATGCTGATTCACACAGTGTATTTAAGGGCTGAAAAGAGCTTAATTAGCTAGCTCTGATATGACAAGATGAGGATTGTGTGTGTTTCTGACCTAGCTATGTTTTGAAAAACTACAAACATTTAATTGTGTGTAATAGTTAACTGCTGATTTCTCTTATTTTTGAAATTTTAGATTACCTTTGCCAGCATCTAATGCTTACTTAATGTTTAAAACCATGAATAATTTTTCAACATGTTATTTTATAATACATGAATAATTTAATAACACTGTTAAATTTAATCTTGAGTAAATCTTGAGATTAATATCTTTCATCCTGTACATTCTAAATGTTTTAAAACATAAATTCCTAAACTTTTAGGATTAGGATTTTAGTTTGTAGTGTGTTTTTTTTTTTAGGCAAAATAGTATATAATTATTGAACTATAATTGTACTATAATAATATAATATGTCTTAAAAAGTATTAAAAGTTGATAAATCAATTTAGAGAAAATGAAAGCCCTTAAAAAGTATTTAAAAAGTCTTAAATGCCATTAACCAAAGTATTACATTTTGTATCATCTTTTCATTATGTATATTTGTCCGAATAGTGGGGTTCTGTGTAGTTTATTTATGGAATCCCGCAAGATTTGACGTCATCTTTTATGGCGCTCACTGACTGAATGCGCTGCTGCATGATAGCACGGGGCTTGTTGATCCCGCTCTCGATTAATTTCTGACCATTACCGCATGCTCCCATCCATTCCTGAGATTTTTATATCCGCTCCACAAACATTCTAATATTAGATTTAATTTTCGCGCATCAGGGCACCGCTATCAATCTGTGGGGTATTTAAATCCCTTTTGGAATAAGTGCTGGCAGTTCACTTTCGATTTCGTGATCGTGCGCGCACTGTATAAAGGAGTTATGATAATTACCTTCCATGATAATGCACACTTGATCAGGTGCAGTACTGACACTATCAAATCAAGCACTCCGTAATCCTAGGTAAACTGTCTGATCAGTCAGATGTTTGTCATGAGAAGAGTTCCACAAAACAGCTATGGTTTGCAGAGAGTTATAAGAGTTGATGTTATAAATACATCTTTTGAATATACCGTATGAAAACATTGTCCCGTAAGCTCGGAGAGCTTTATTTTCCCTCCTCAATAAGTTTTGTCAGTTGTCTTGTGTATTGGTCTAATTCTGGTTTCTTGAGTTGCATTGGTTAGTCCCTAAGTTAATTATCTTGTGCTTCGTTCCCATCCTTCTGAATTATGTTTTATTGATAAGGAGTTATCACAAAGTAGGTCTGTTTAGTTGTGATATCTTACAATCATTATATAGTAAATTTAAGTTTAAGTGTTGCCGATTTAATTGTTTAAAATTTGTAGTGGCGATTAGGTCTTAAAACGTATGGAAAGTCTTAAAAAAGGTCTTAAAAGGTATTAAATTTAACTCTGTGATTCCTGTATATACGCTGTATAGGTAATTTATTGTTTATCGGTCACAACAATAGAATAATTATTGGCTTAGTTTTGCCTAAAATGTTATATCTGTGCTTCCTTACTGAAATGTATTTGTTCAATAAAAATACCAGATGTTTTATTGTAGGGTTAGGATTTGCACAGTAATTTGGATTAAATATTTTTATTTGGTCCAATTAAAATTGTTTTTTTGTGCCTAAAATTTTATATTTAAGTTTTCATGATGATTTTTAGTTTTGACCCTTGGAAAAAGTTTTTTTTGTGGTTAAAAATTTTGGAACTATAGACCTTTCTATTGCTTTGTTTTACATACATGATTTTTTGGACTGAGGAGGAAGTTTTCTGAAAGAGTTCCGAAATTAAGACATCAAACTCTTATTTAAAAGATTAAGAAAAAGATCGGTTGAATTTGAATTTGATTACAGTATATTATGAAGGATAGTGGAGGTCATTGTGATGTTCCTATTTAGATTTAGTTGGGTCAACATGGTGTATAGACCTTAATCCAAGTCAGACTTAGTCAAACTAGGCTTTGAGACAAAGGAGTACAGTGGATTGAGCTGTTGTACAGACTTGACCGTTCAGTGGACAAAATGTCTTTCCAGGAGAAAGTTTTTTTTTTTTTTTTTATTTTTTTTTTTTAATGTAAGTAAACTCCATACTCCAAAACTTATGAAAGTAATGAGTTTTTCCCAAAAGTATGTGATCTGGGACATTCAAGAACTGTGAGTTTGTCCCTCACAGCCTAATTTTCACCGGTGTTAAGTCCAGTATGGCGTCTAACCAGACGAAGGTCAATTGAATACCAGTTTTTCTGTGGCTTTCAAATTTTGTCATTCCACAGAGTGTTTTAGAGTAGGAGACTGTCATCTTGATTCTAGTGGTGAGGCGGCTGAGTACCTGTCTCATGGTTCGAATCATCATCTGATGGTCTGCTCTTGTTCATCCAGCACATATAAGAGCCAGCTGTGATAGAAGCCATCCAAGATGGCAAGAGGCATCTCCATGGCAACTTAAAGAGGGCTTTGATGTCACCAGCCCTCCATCATGAAAAGACCTCAGTCTTCTTTTATTACCCCTCTTCTTCACTCGGTCTCACTCACGACATGCCTTTGTTACGTTTCCTCCGCTTAGGGGACTTTTATATCTCAGTTGTTAATAATGAAACTGATTTCAATTATTTTTAAACAATTTTGTATGAAGGTCATTAACTCTCTGTATATGTTAAAAATCTATCTTAACCTAGATTCTGGATTAGGTTATAACTCTCTGGAAGACTTAAAAAAAAAAAAAAACGTTTTATCTGTATTATTTTTAAGGGGTCCTATTATGCTCTTTTACAAAGTCTTGATTTTGTTTTTGGGGTGTACTAGAACAGGCTCTCATACTTGGATATTCGAAAAACACATTATTTTTCACATATTTTACATTATAACAACACCTCTTTTCCCAGTCTGGCATAAACGGCTCGAATAGTTCCTGTTTCAAATGAAGGCCTGCCTTCAGAAATACGAAATGTGCTGTGATTGGCAGCACTCGGCGCCTGGTCGGGAAATGTCCTGCCCTTTACCATAGCCACCTGCAAGCTGCAGTGTAAATACTGCGTCAAAATCAAATCACCGTGATTTAAACCCGGATGATTGTAACCACTCTTAACTTTGTCTGCCTTGGGAAAGCTAGCGTGTCTCTGACATGGTAATAACACTCGTTGCCTTCTCTAGTGCAACTCAATCAGGTCTCTTCCCATTCGTCTGTGTTTGTGATATCACAAATCCCGGAAAATATGTGTTGTAGTTCAAACGAGTCATTCATAGTTTTTGAAAAGTGATTTCTGTTCCTTTTGAAGTTGACTTTGAGTTTTGTACCTTTTGGAAATTTTTATAATTCTAATTCTAAAACGATAGCTATGAAATTAGCCTTGAAGTGTAGTCACTTTTACCGTTCAGTATTGACAATAAAGAATGGCATTTTTTGCCCATCAATTTTAATGAGACCACACTTTGAGTCTGCCATCATATTCCATAAATGTTTATTTAAACATACATATCAAAACACACTGTAATTTGAGATTTGGTGGAAATTACATTTGTTGGTTCAGAAAAGGACTGGATGCATGCATATTTATGTACAGTATAAATACATGTATTGTATACTAACTGACATTCGTTTGTAGCCAAAGTAAATAAAAGTCAGTCTTAGGGTTTAATTTCTAATAGTCCAGAGGGGCAAAGTGCCCATAGTTGAATAATGGCCCAGTTGCGTCCACTTATCACTTTGATTCCCCTCCTCAACAGCCCTCCAGCCGTGAGCGAATGCCTGACCTTTTCTTCATCCCTGGCTCTCATAATGGTCCGGCTTGTCATACTATTATTTTCTGTCTTTGATTAGCTCTCACCTTATCCTTGCCTGTTGTTCCCCCTCACCCGTTAGAGCTCTGTTGTACTCCTTGATTCATTTGTTTGGTGGCGGGAATAAAATTAATGTTGACTTTTATCCAAATGGGGTTTGAACTCACTGGTTTGGTAGGGGGGGTCTGGCGTGTCAGACTCTATTATAGTTTAGTCTGCTGAGTGTAAATAGCCATTTTATTGTTATATCATTCTGTAATTCATAAAACAACACAACACATTCACCTGCTGTCTCTGAGATTACATCAGTAGAACATATTTTTATAGTCATGTCCTTTTAGAAAACAAAAGCCATTTTCTCTTTTGTCCTGTCTTTTCAGGTCTACGTGTCTCTTTAAAGACCCCATATTTGTACCCGTATTATGATTTATTAGCAATTCATAGTTTAATCTTTGGCTTAAAGAGATAGTTCCCTGTAAAAATTGTGATTTAATATTTTATACAACGTTTTTGTATATTAATTTTTTTTTTAATTTTTTTTCCTAATTCCCTGGCAAGAACAGACTTCCAAATTCTTTTGACTTTAATTGTATGAATTATAAACATTGTTCAAAATATCTTTTTTTTATGTGTGTGTGTGTGTTTCACATTAGATGGTCTGGAAGACATGTAAATGACTGCAGATTTTTCATTTTTGCATGAACTATTGCTTTAAGGGTTATTCAAAATACAATTTCTTGTTGATTGAGCTTGATTTTTAATTGCGTAATGGTGAATGGTGTGTGAAAGTTCATTTCAGATCTAACTGAAAAGCTCTCAAGCTGAAGACTGAAGACTTCATTTTTAATGATCATTTTCACATTGTAATGAGGTTTGAAAGAAGGTATCCTCTCCTAATGCATCATGACAGACCTGCCGATAACCAGTCGTGGTCTTGTTTGCTCCTGTCCTGTGTTCTTTAACTCCCGTCTGAATTCACTGCCTGCTCAGCTGATCTATAATGGTTTTATTTGAGTCCTAATGGTTACTAGAATTGTTGCCTGTCAAGCATAGTCCTCCTAACAGACTGCTTAAGCCTAACATTTATTTTATTTTTTTCCTCGACTGAAAAGAAGATTGAACTCTTAACCTTTAATCACTCCTAAAAAAGGACAACACTTAAAGTCTTTGGGGTCATTTTTACCCCAAACTTTTAAAAAGCGATTGCATAAGGAAATATACATTTTTTATATGGAAAACTATATATCATTTTTTTTATTTACTTCTCAACTATACATTTATGCTGTGTTTTTGTGGAAATTTTGAAGTTTTTTACCTATTTACTGCACAATTACATAACTAGGCCATAAATTGGCTCATGAAAAATGATTTTTTAAAGAAAAAATCACTTAAATGATGATCTTAATTAAATCTAAATAGTTTCTGGACATTGCTCTATGTGTTAGGGATAGAATACTGCCATCTAAAGGTTAGTCAAAAAACTTTATTTCTTATGGGTTAGGAATTAAAGTGCAATGGCCACATGTATCCACTAGAGTGCTATAGAGACTCATTCATTTTCACTTCATTTTTCTTGATGCTTCAACTTCTCCTCACAACTTTATGATATATATTTTGTGAATATTTATTTAAACATTTTGAAATACATAAAAAAATCTGTAGTTTTGTCAGAGTTAGAATTTGTTGTTGTTTTCTAATATATTTTGAATTATCTGCTTTTGCAAATTATTATACATACATTTGAAAAAAACATTACAAGTCACCACTATGACGTGATAATCACACACTATTTATTTCAGAAAATTATTTATCAACAACTATTTATTTTTTTAGAACAAGAGATTTTAGAACAAGATGAATTTTAAAAGTAAATAAACCAATATAATACAAAACAACAGCACCAATAAACTGTAATGAACAGGAGTGAAGGGTACACAGAACAACTTTTTTTATAAATCACATGGCTAATAAACATGTGAAAGAACAAGCAGAATATTATAGAATATATATTACAAGCTTGTTCCATGTTGCATATGTGACATTTTTCAGATTTGTGCCAGTTTAGTTGATTTTATTTGCCAATTTCTATAAAAATGCTCTCTGTTGCAGTGGCATACGTATGTTTGTGTGTGTGTGTATGTGTGTGTGTGTGTGTGTGTGTATGAGATAGAAAGTTTGTTCCACTTTGGGTTTATGCTCTAGGACCAGACCTTGAATTAAATGTAAAAATTTTTAGATTTATGCCAGTTTAGTTAATTTTATTTGCCAATTTCTATAAAAATGCTCTCTGTTGCAGTGGCATACGTATGTTTGTGTGTGTGTGTGTGTGTGTGTGTGTGTGTATGAGATAGAAAGTTTGTTCCACTTTGGGTTTATGCTCTAGGACCAGACCTTGAATTAAATGTAAATTTTTTTTAGATTTATGCCAGTTTAGTTAATTTTATTTGCCAATTTCTATAAAAATGCTCTCTGTTGCAGTGGCATACGTATGTTTGTGTGTGTGTGTATGTGTGTGTGTGTGTGTGTGTGTATGAGATAGAAAGTTTGTTCCACTTTGGGTTTATGCTCTAGGACCAGACCTTGAATTAAATGTAAAAATTTTTAGATTTATGCCAGTTTAGTTAATTTTATTTGCCAATTTCTATAAAAATGCTCTCTGTTGCAGTGGCATACGTATGTTTGTGTGTGTGTGTGTGTGTGTGTGTGTGTATGAGATAGAAAGTTTGTTCCACTTTGGGTTTATGCTCTAGGACCAGACCTTGAATTAAATGTAAAAATTTTTAGATTTATGCCAGTTTAGTTAATTTTATTTGCCAATTTCTATAAAAATGCTCTCTGTTGCAGTGGCATACGTATGTTTGTGTGTGTGTGTATGTGTGTGTGTGTGTGTGTGTGTATGAGATAGAAAGTTTGTTCCACTTTGGGTTTATGCTCTAGGACCAGACCTTGAATTAAATGTAAAAATTTTTAGATTTATGCCAGTTTAGTTAATTTTATTTGCCAATTTCTATAAAAATGCTCTCTGTTGCAGTGGCATACGTATGTTTGTGTGTGTGTGTGTGTGTGTGTGCGTGTGTGTGTATGAGATAGAAAGTTTGTTCCACTTTGGGTTTATGCTCTAGGACCAGACCTTGAATTAAATGTAAAAATTTTTAGATTTATGCCAGTTTAGTTAATTTTATTTGCCAATTTCTATAAAAATGCTCTCTGTTGCAGTGGCATACGTATGTTTGTGTGTGTGTGTGTGTGTGTGTGTGTGTGTGTATGAGATAGAAAGTTTGTTCCACTTTGGGTTTATGCTCTAGGACCAGACCTTGAATTAAATGTAAAAAATTTTAGATTTATGCCAGTTTAGTTAATTTTATTTGCCAATTTCTGTAAAAATGCTCTCTGTTGCAGTCACATACATGTGTGTGTTTGTGTGTGTGTGTGTGTGTGTGTGTATGAGATACAAAGTTCGTTCTACTTTTTATTTATGCTCTAGGACCAGATCTTGGTTTATTTGTAGAAATTTTCAGATTTATAATGGATTTAGTTTTATTTTTTTGACAAACAAAATTTTAAAAAGTCATTTTTTGCATTTTCCCATTCATTTTCAATGTGGGGTCATTTTGACCCCAAAGACCTTAAAAGGTAAATTTTTTTTTACACACCTTTAGAACAACCAAATCAAGCCCAGTTTTTTTGTGCATGTTTAGATAGATGATTTAGGAAATGTCACCGAGTTTCATGCCCCTGCGATGAAGGTAACACTTTTAAAAAATGAAGGAAAAATCCATTGGGGTCATTTTGACCCCAAAGGATGATTAAAGGTTAAAGTTGTTCCCGTGAGTTTGACAAACTCAAAGGCTGAAGTGAATTAATCTTCTCAGTAATGCGGTTTCATTTGATTGAATAGAATCCAGTGCACTATGGCATTCAGGGAGTTAGGTTTATAAAGGCCTGGATAAAAGCACATGGGTTCTCTGTGCCAACGATCCACTCACTGCCCCGGGACGGGGAGAGGGTTGGGTGGGATGGAATCGCCAAAGTGTTTGCAGTTCTTTTCTAATTGATTGTGTCACGGTGATATGTCCAGAATAGAACCGCCTTCTTAAAAGCTTCTGTTTGTAGGCCTGCTGATTTACGTCGGAGCATTTGCAAAAAGAGTCACAGAGATGGAGTTCTAAAATAAGACCTCAAATAATGGCATGATGTGATTTGTGAATGCACTCAGTGTGATTACCCCTGTGCTGTGATAGATCCATGCAAGCTGTCAACTGGGTTCCAGTACAAAAGCACATGAGAACACATATTGCTTGACAGTCTGTCTCCACTATATGCTGCTATGAAAACTTTGTGCATTATATAGGCAGCAAGGTAATCTGTGTAATTTGTTGAGCTGTAATATTTTCTTTATCCTAATTATGTCATTATTTATTCAATTCTATTATTATTCTCAAGTTGCTCCAAACCTGAATTATTTAACATTCAAATGTAATTTGAAGAATCTAGTAGGTGGTTTTTGTCCAAGGAATCACATTTAAATGTAAATGATAATGTTTTCATGCTTAAAGTCCCTTGTATCATTTAAAACTATTGGTTTTACTTTTGTTTTATTTAATTTCTACAAAATAGCAATAGTTCTTTTAATATCTGCAATTTATAGGCAATTTGCTGTAAGATTAAAATATTTATGGGCTTATTGTTACTGATATATTATTGGTTTCAAGGTTCAAGAAGGCACACAAATGATAGCTTTGTGTGAGAAAGATGAAATTGAGAAATTTAAGTCATTATTATTTTTTTTAAATCTGCTTGCTTGCCCATTAGCAATGTATGATTTGTGAAAGAATCGTTCTTTTGAATGGCCGTTCTTAAATTCAACTCCCTGATTCGGTTTCTGAAGAACTGAAGTTGTTATTCATTGATAGCCTTCCAAACCAGTCGGCTGTTAACTCGAGAACCACTGCAACCAATTGAGTCAAGGACCTGAATCACAACCAGATCAGTATGAATTGGGTATTAATCATTTTTGCGAACTGAACTCAATCAACTGATTGATTGAAAATATCGGACTCAGAAAAATGATTTGTTCACTAGTTCTAGAACTACACATGCAGATTGTTAGTGAATAATAACTCAAATTTCAAGCTGTTTCTCACACAAGTTATACATGCTGCTTTCATGATACTTTCATGATACTTTTGCATCATTTTTTGAAACATCACTCCCCATTTATTGTAATTGCAAAGAAAAGACCAGGCCAGTTACATTCAGCTACAATCACTGGCAGACAGAAAGGACTGTTTTTCACTGTTGACAGAAGTTTCACACTTCATTTTGAAATCAGCTTATTTTTTATGTCACAGTTTGAGATCATATGGAGAAACCTCATTCGGTTCAGCTGATGAGGACTTTTCAAATCATCTGAATGCTGATATTGTCAAACGTGATAACGTAGCGGGGGTTTATAGTTTTTCTAACCTTTCAGCTGTTCTGTGGCCACAGCTGCCTGTGTAATTCACCACACAGAACAGGATTTGGATCGATTTACTTCAGAGTTATTCCTGTCATCTTATTGATGTGACAGCCATTGGCATGGTTGGTCTGGATTCTCCTCAGAGTAAAAGTGATTTTGGAAAGGCCCACAGTGGGGAGTCTATCATTTTAACCAGCTAATCTAAATGCAAATGAGCATCAGGCATGACCCCCGTCTCATGGAAAAAAAGCCAAAATGTTTACAAAGAAGGTTTTTCCTTGGAACCAGTTCTGGAAATTAAAGATACACACTCACCTGTGCAAAACAGTGTTGAAAGGGCATTTTAAAACATTGCATGTGAACTCAACACCGCCTAAATGAAATCAATGTGGCATGTTTTTTTGCATTATGTATTTAAATGTTAATATTTGTCCCTACTTGTTGTTTATTATATTATCTCGTTCAGAATCAATCAAAAGTACATGCGAAACCAAGGGAGAGTGACAGTTGCTGACAGTTAGTGTGACACTCTTGGTTGTAGCTGCACGTTTTTGTTACGTCTCCCTTAGGTTTGTGTGCATTCGGGTCCTCAGGGTCTCGCCTTCTCATCGACAGTCTTGTTGAGCCCAGAGGGCTAGCATAAAATACGCAGAATGGTTAGCTGGGATCATGTCCTGTCTGTTTGATGAGAGAAGGTTCTTGTGCAAGGTCGAGCACACCGAGATGGAAGTCGCTCTCCTTCCTTCCCACGGTGTCACAGACAGATGCTAACAAAACAGGTGGCAACATTTCAGCTCTGCTTCTTTCCACTGATGACAGATGCAAACCTGAGCTGATCATTATGGTCTGATGATCCTCAGTTGAATATTACAGATTTATGAATGGTTCAGATTTGATTATTACAGATTTATGGATGCACAGTATATCTGTGCCATATAGGTTATCTGCCAATTTTAGAGATTTTTTCTATTTATTGGTATTGAATATAAAAAAAATAAAATGGTATTAAATTATTTAAAGATTGTAAAATTTTTAGTGGATGTCGTGATGTCTAAATATAAATTTAAATTAAATTAAAATAGCTGTTTATTTGCTGTATTTAAATAAAAAAATATATAACTAGTATTTAATTTGATATATAAATTGTAGATTTGTAAATAGATGTTAAAAAATATTTAAAATATGGATATTCACTACCATTCAATTTGTTTTTTTTAATGTTTTTGAAAAGTATTTTAAGCTCACCACTTATTTGATCAAAAGTACAGTAAAAAATAATACTATCAAATATTATTCAAAATCAACGTTTTCTGTATTGATATATTTTAAAATGTAAAATGATCCTTCATAAATCATATTACGGTAATATGCTGATTTGCTGCTCAAGAATCATTTCTTAATATTGCTAAAGATGAAAACTGCTTAATTTTTAATTATGCAATTTTTCAGGATTTGATGAATATAAAGTAAAAAAAAAATCAGGATTTATTTGGAATAGAAATCTTTTGACATTATAAATATCTTTACTGTAACTTTACTGTCACTGATCATTCATTTAATGTGTCACAATTTTATGTATATGGATTTTGAAGGCACAATATGTAATATATTTTTTATTAAGATATCCAAAAACCACTAGAACAGTGTTATATATTTTGTTGACTTCATCCCAAATGTTTCAAAGAATGTTTAAATCCAGAAAAATAAGCAATTTTAACTAGTGACACTGACATTGTCCATTGTGTCATTGTGTCGCCTGCCAATGATGTCATAACCCCTCAATTTACAGTTTTGTTTTGTAGAAAACATGGGAACACCAAAGATGCTTTAATAAGTTGTGCATTTTGATAAACCCTTGATGACCGCATGGAGTATGGAAGCATATGGGTAGCAATATTCAATTTGGAATGTAATATGCAAAATGACAATGCAATACTTAAAATGGCAATGCATTTCTGTATTTACTTTTACATTTTCCAATACATTTGTGCAACGTTTGGTGCAAAATGAAAATGAAAATTAAATTACATAATTTTCATTTGCCACTTCATACACTAGTTTTCAAATGTATCTAGTATGATAACAGAGCTGCTTTTTCCCCCTCATATGCACAAATGAAAGGAGTGAAAACAGTCGACTGTGGCATAATAAAAACTCTGCTGCTTTCGAGCCGTGTGTCGCGCTTGTTCAGTGGCCTCGAGTGGCGAAAAATAACATATTGTGCCCTTTTTAATATCTACTAGTGATGCACCGAAATGAAAATTCTGCGCCGAAACCGAAAATTTAGGATGCACTCGGCCGAAAACCGAAACTGAAGCCGAAAATGGCTTCTTTTAAAAACGTATATATATATTGCTTGGATTTAATGGATCTGAATTGAAAAATCACAATATAATAATCAAACTTTTATTAAGTTACATAACAAAACATAAAATATTTTTTACAATAAATATAAATAATAATCTTCAAGTTTTATGTTCCATCAAATAAAATAGTTTTTTAAAAATTGTGCAAAAAAATCCACAATTTTGGAGATTTTTGCAGAACAAATGTTACATATTGCAACTTTGGTGTCTCCTCGTATAGGGCTGTCACTTTTGTGAAAAAAAAAATCCTGTTCGATTTTTGAGACATAGGCAAAGTGTTCATTGAATCGTTAGAAAATTGCCTATATTTGGCGTTGATCCGTTTTTCAACGCCAAATATAGGCAAATCCACATACAACTAAACAGGCATTAGGGCGAACGTAAAGAGGGCGCTTGAGACGCGCACAAGTCAGCAATGTGGACTGCCATAACATCAATGAAAAACATTACTGAAGACTACATTGATATTATGAACTAATAGGCTCTGTGTGTTTGTGTGTGTGTGTGTGTGTGTGTCAGAACCTGCCGTTGCTGTGTGACGCGCGTTCGCTGCGAGCGTATAGTGACGAGCTGGACGCGCTCCGAGAGAAGGCCGTTAAAATCGATTCCCTGTTTTCGTTTTCGAAACTTGTGTTGGTTGGTCCGATCGATTGTGCAGCTTTTGTGACAAGCTTTTTTTGATTGTGACAGCCCTTTGACATGCTTAATCTTTGATAGGCAGACGCGTGATAACAGCTCGACCGTGAGTGAAACCTCGCTTGCGCACGGATGGGAGGGGCGGGTGACATTCATTTTCGGTTTACGTTTTCGGCTGTTTTTTTATTTCGGCCCGAAACCGATAATGCCATTTCGGCCGAAAGTTTTCGGCGGCCGAAATTTCGGTGCACCCCTAATATCTACAGTTGGTTGACCTTGACATTAAAATAATTATCAGCATTGGCTAGACTTTTAATATCAGTGCATCTTAAATCTGACTCTGAATTGGTTTATGCCAATATGAGTTTGATCTGATCATGACAGCTTGGTTCTTAGTTTATTATTATAGTCTGAGTTGATTATTACTGTCTGATTTAAGGATTTAATCCTGGTTCTGGTTCTTGCATACTACCTCTTATTTGATTATTAGAGTCTGATTCTAAGCTAAATTTTTCTCCTTGACCCTTAGAGTGTTAAGCTCTGATACTGAGCTGAATGGTACAGTATGTAGAGTAGAAGCTTTAGGCTTTGGATTGATGCTGTAGTGGAGTGACTCAGTGGACCCAGATTTAAAAGTGCTTTAAACGGGGCCAGACCACTTTATTGACCCACAAACGGCTGGTGGCTCCATCTAAACCACTTTCTTTTAAAGTATTTTAATGCAAATCACCAGCTTTTGTAGTACCTAAATATGAGGGGTTTTGAAAAGTAGTAGATTTTGGGGTGTTGGTTAATTGAATTGGACCCACTTACTCCCACTGATCTGTTATTTGATTTTTTCATGTTCACATACGGTACCTTTAGGAGTGCATTTGAAAGAGTCTGGCATGTGGGATGTGGTAAGTCTATTGGTCTTGCCACATCTGTGTTTAGAGCACCAACAGTGAACTGGGACTGATTTGTTATTTCATCTGCTTCCGTTCCAATGCCAGCAAATCCCTCAACAGAGCATCAGGTTGTCCGGCAGGAGGATTAATGAAGCACTGTGTCTTTATTAGTTGAGTGGACAGAAGGGTTTCCTTCCAAATAGCACTCACTCTTCATGATTAGCAGTTCTCTTCAGGTCATGGATGTGGTGATGATAGCACCTGCTTACATATGTATGGGAACTTTAAAGGAATAGTTCACCCAAAAATTTAAATTGTCCCATGATTTACTCGGCCTCAGGACATCCTAGGTGTATATGATTTTCATCTTTCAGACGAATTCAATCAGAGTTATATAAATAAAAATGCCCTGGCTCTTTCAAGCTTTATAATGGCAGTGAATGGGTGTTGAGATTTTGAAAAAGTGCTCCACACTGCTCCGGGGGTTAGTAAAGGCCTTCTGAAGTGAACGATGCATTTATGTGCAATCTGTGGATGCACAATATATGAGTATTGTTTTGTTTATTTGCTAAAAATATATATTTGTTACATTTTATATATATTTAATTTGGTACTTTAATGTAAATTATGTAGTATTTATTTAGCATAGTATGTATATATAATAAAAAAAAGGTTTTATAACTATTTGGCACTTATTTATTGTATTTGTATAATGGTTGATTTTAGTCTTTTTTTTAACATATTGTATTTTAATTTATTTAGACCAAATAGTATGGAATTTCTGCATTGCCCATTTATTGGTGAACAATACACAGGTAATACATTTATCAGTAAACCATATAGTGCAATCTCACTTCAATCTTGATCTTTATACTTGCTCTTCCCTTTCCACTGATGTGCACACAGGCTAGATTCAAACCTTTGCCACCCAAATGAGCACCACCACCTCCACTACAATGTTACCACATGAGATTTTAATCTAATTTAGACAAGTTTTCAGTCTTGTCAAAGTACAAGGAAATTATAAAGTTGAACAACCTGCCCAACTCTATATAATGAATATCAGAGTATCAGGCTCCTGCTCCACTGAACTGCTGCATTAAATCATGCTGCTTCAGTTTCCTCTGTTAACATTTAGATGGTATGAAGATGTGTTCCGGAAAACAAGTCTTGCATGAGTTTTCTCTCAAGGCCTCTGTGGATTATATAATTTGTGAGACTAATGGAAAATTATCACTCAGGTGTTAGCTGACTATCACTTTCTCCTCCAGTCACCATAGTTGCCTGATCTTCCACGACTACAAGTGTTCCATCACCTCAAGGAGTGATGAGTTTATCGTTGTGAAAATTAAACCTGAATAAACATGGTAATATGAGCCAGTTCCCTATAATACAAAAAAAACCCTGCTTTTCAGCAGACTCTCAGCCTTTATTTTTATGTTCTGGTATTTGTTGTGTCCTCTGGATGAATCTGTTGGGAAAAACATTCCAGATGTATCTGATCAGATAAGGTCTATCGCAGCTGAAACCTTTCACATTGGCCTTTCCTGTCAATGTGCTGCACTTTCTGTTATCTATTTTTTTTATGTTTGCAGTGCTTGTTGATATTGACACCTCTCTCTCGGTAGTGCAGTTCTTGCTGCCTTATCGCAAAGCTTCTATAAAGGGGTCAGGAAAAGAGTATTTCCTCTAGAGATAGACATATTTCAATATAAGTTTGGTCTATTCATCGAGTTGCCGGGGCAAGGCCGAGCGCTAATGTACCTTCTCTTCAACAGAGAAATTAGGCTTTTACATGTTTCGAATACCTAGCCTTGTAGGAGTTTCAAAGATTTGACTGGACTTCATTTCTCCATGTTTTTGTTTTATTTGAGAGGTTTGTGTCAGTTGAGTAAAACTCTCATTGATTGGGAGGTTCATTACCAGCTTGCTGGAGAGACCATGGCTCAGCAGTTTTCTGTTATCCCACCTCCCATGAGGATGTACAGGCAAAGAAAAACATGTTGACTGCGTTGTTTACGCATCAGACAACGGATTTAACTGTCAGAAATAGCAGTTAGCCCTTCAGGCACACTCTTTTGTTTAGTAATTTGATCTGTGTTCAGCTGTTAAGGGGTAAAACACATAGCTCATTGTTATTTTTTGACGTGCACAGTGGGATGGTTGTGGGTGACCATGCAGTTGGTGTATAAATATAAGGAGTGATGTCATTTGGCAGGGTCAAGGAGTTTGGGAGTGAAATGTTTTAAAAAGTCACGCACAGAACACGCGATCATGCAGGTCACATGCACATTTCACCTCATAACTGGATTCGACTAAGTTTGCAAGGTTTGTGAAATTACATTTTCATTAGCCATTCAAAGATTTGTTTAAATGATGTAAATGCGTATTTGCTGAATTCTGACAGCAAACAAGAAAGTATTGTAATGTTTCCCTTTGTTACTAATAATATAAAAGCAATTGTTATAATACTTTTTGTATACATTTTAATTCCTTTGTTTAAAGGTGCAATAGGAAATTGTCTTCAGAATTTTTTTTTTGTTGTACTGGTTGAAAGTCTCTTCACATCCCGATAGCAATCATTAAGTTAAGTGGTCTAAATGTATTTTTCTATATTTATATATTCTGTGGAAGGCGTAAGACCAAGAAATATGTATGTCCAATCATAACGCTCTGTCCGAGCAGTTTAAATGGCTTTCGTACCTACCTCTCAATGAATATCTGCAACATCTGGTCTGTGAGCATAAATGCGTTCAGGGGGCGTGGCTTTGGATGGCGAATGCAGGGTGGGTGGGACGTTCTCTTTCAGTGCTATCAGGCTAATGTTAGCATTTTCCAAGATCTCCTATTGCACCTTTAACCGTTCTGTCTGATTATTAGACAGACTTCTTTCCATATCAGACAGAACTGTTAACGACAACAGTGAACAAGATTAAGAATGTGAACACTGATAGCACTGAAAGCCACTCTCAGCGCCGTCAAAATAAAAGTTCTGCCTCGAACGCATTGGCCAAAGTGAAAAACATATCACCCAATGCCAATATTTGAAAAATGCCAAATATCAGCCGATATCCTGGTCGACCTCTGATAACAATTAATTTTAAAGCCAAAAAAAAATTATCGACCAGTATTTTAATATCACTGCATCCTTACTTTGTTCAAAATGTAGACTTTACAACTTATCACTTATGTGTGAAATTACTAGGGGTGCACAATAATATCGGAATGTTGTCAGAATCGTCCAATAATGGGTAAAAATGTAAACATCGTCATTGGCCCAATATGAAAAATTATGTCTATGCCTTGTAAATGGAATAATTTTGATATATACAGATTTATTAATTAATGTGTAATATATAGGTTTCTTGCAAGCTTAAAGGAGTCATATGATGTTGCTAAAAAGAACATTATTTTGTGTATTTGTTGTAATGCAATGTTAATGCGGTTTAAGGTTCAAAAAACACTTACTGTGCATACATTTTCCACATACATTGTTTCTCCTCTATGTCCTGCCTTTCTGAAATGCTTTTTTTTTTTTTTACAAAACTCATTGGTCTGAAAATATCAGCATCACCATGCCATGGTGCCAGCGGGAGCAGCGAGAATCAAAGTTGTACCTTCTTTCTTTGTGTAACCATTTGGGCGGCATTATGCAAATTTTCCCACATTGTGACATAGACATGTGGGGGCGTGTTTAAACAAGTCTTTTTTAGAGGGCGTGCCATAGGGATGGGACGATAACCGGTTTTATTGATAACCGTGATAAAATGTGCTGAAGGTTAGTAATATCGTTTAAAAATGAATTATCATTAAAACAGTGTTTGATTATCGCGGTTTTAATAACTCACTATTAAATCATGTCCAGCCAGCAACAGTCTGACGCAAGCGCAGCGCACAATGTTTTTTTTGTTTTTTTTCGAGAAGGAATGGCGAAAGTCAGTGACTTTTCTATGCTTTTCTATGCTTCTACACTTTTCATTGTAAGGAAGGAAATGCCACAGAATTTAATCTTTCTTTAAATTAAGTGCATAGAGTTGCTTGTTTTATTAGTTGTTTGTTGATTATTAAATATAAAACTTGCTGAAATGTTTTCAGTGTGAGCATCAACTATTTTTGAACACTTTCATCTCGTTTCAACAAAACCGTGATAATATTGATAATCGTGATAATTTTAGTCACTATAATCGTGATATTAAATTTTCATACCGTCCCATCCCTAGCGTGCCATGGACGAGTCTTAACTTTTAGGCTTTGCAATTTTAGGGATCTTATCTATGCACAATAGTGTTGGGCGATATGGTCATTTTTCCAATCATCATATCGTCAGCCAGTGAGATCGACGATACACAATATTATCGAGCATAGGTGAAGCAAGAGAGAGACTCTTTGTTCTTGTCATAGCATAACTATTTGGTGTTTTAAACCGCGCAGGTGCGCGAGAGAGAGAGCCTATGGAGTCACCAATAATCAAAAAAAATTACTTTCAAACATACTGACTGATTTAACTAACGTTAAATATAAAAATACTGTATTTAAAACAGCTAGTTCATACATAGTCAGACGCAACTGTCATATCGCACATCCGCATCTGCGCAGGGAAGTTATCAGTCTAAATGTTCTGCAAAATCAGTCAACGGTGAAAATCAATAGCAGATTTCATTTAAAGTCCAACAGTTAAACACTAACATTGGGCATAAACGAACATTTAAATATAAAGTATTTAAAACAGGTAAGTTGATATATTTGTAGTAAAGTTGAATTGAATGGATGCATCAGTCATACAGCGCTCCGGACCGCGCGCCTCATGACGAGTCTGACGCACCGTCACAGAAACAAGAATGAGATGCATTCTAACATAACTGTGGCATTAAATTTAGTTAGTGAGGGCTCGTTTAATATATTGCACATACAGTATATAGGCCGTTTAGATTACTTGTTAAAGTGCAATGAAACACCTTATATCTGCAGACGATGTACGTCTGTTTGTGGATGGAGACTTTGTAATGGCCAAAACTATGTATTTTGCATGCATCACATTATAGTGCGGTGTGCATGAAAACTCCTCGTTTTCTATCTCTTTCATTTCATGGATTTAACGAATTATCCGAGTCAAAGCGTTACAACTTCGACTACATGCTCTAATCCTCCTGCGCGTGCGAGGTGTGTGTGTGAAATGCGGGCAGTGAAATTAAGTGAAATAGCTGGGCAGTTTAAAAGCCGAATTATAATAAGCAGCCTAATAAAAATAAAAATAATATTTATTATTATTATAATCTAATACATTAATAGGAAAATGAGCCTAATATCGTCTTGATTATCGACAGAGAATTCTGCTTATGTCGATATCTCTGACGATCGTCGATACACGATACTATCGTCTATCGGCACAACCCTAATGCGCCCTAACAGCTTGTAACACTCCAAAGAGAAAGGAAAACCTGAAACTGCATCATATGACCCCTTAAAATACAAGGAGCTCTAAAAGTTTTTCAGAATATTCTTTAAATAAAATGTTAATGTTAATAGCAATGGAATGATTGATTTATAGTAATTTTCAAATCTGTCAATGTACTCTTATTACAAAATAATTCATTATTGTTTATTTAATTCTAACAAGTATGTTTTGTTAAAAACTAACCAGAATTAAAAATAATTCGTTTCTAATCACAGGAGAGACTTGTTGTTTCCAAGCTAAAGTAAATATCAGTATCGGCATCTGCTATTGGCCAAAATAAGTTGAAAACTATACAATATCTAAACTCCAATATCATGCATCCCTAAAAAATTTCATTGCGTTGTATAACAAAGTATCAAACTAAATGGCATCTGCCTTCCCCAAAACAATTTAAACCATAAATCTGTTAATTTATCACTTTTCATAACATCTTTATGTGAAATGTTTTGCTTGAAATATTATATTCGTACATTTTATAGTGTGTTTTAACTTTCCAAAAACTTTCTGGGGACATTTTATTTGCTCTTGCTCATTTTGCCCTTCACACAGCCTCACACACAAACACAGGTACAGTAGATTATTTCAGCACATCTGACACCTCGGCCCTTTGCCTGATTAGATCCCTGCCTCACACCAAACAGGAAACCAATGACATCACAGTATCCTGTCTTTTTGGAACACAGCCCAGTGACATCATCTTCCTCTCACTGCACTGTTTAAAAACCTTCTGTTTGTTAGAGCCAAAGATGGGTTGTATTACATGAATCGATGCAAAAACTCTTTCAGCTTTGATGTTGTGCTATAACACAAGTTGTGGCATTGCTCATGATCTCCTAGGCCCTAGAAAAGTCTGTGAAGGACTTGTATATATTCTCCGAGCTCATAATCCTCTTAGATAAATAGAAGATAATTTTTTGCTTGTGAGGTTGTGATTTCCATAGAAGCAGATTCTTTCCACCGAAGCCCATTATTGAGACGTTTATGTTGTGAAAAAGGCGAAAGGATGGTTTGCTGTATTATGTGTGTGCCGTAAGCTGCACCAACTGTAACATATAGTTATATTGTGCGCTCATGACAAATTAAGTATTACATCGTTGTTTCACTTTTTACATTTTTGTTACATGTGTTTGCCTAAAGATAGCCTGTTAGCATCGGCTAGATAAGTGTTTTTAAGCTGAGAAGAGAATCAAAGTTATTTTTTTTTTCTTTTCTCAGTTTAGTCACATACAGATGTAAGCTCATCCAGAAACACATAGGGGTAATCGGATCTCTTGGAGCCCGGCTGCAGGACAGGACTGTTTTACTTTCAGCTTAAAGTCTGTTTTGAAAGAATTTTAGAAGGGTGGATCCACAATTCCAGTCTATGATGATTATAGTATCAAGAACAAGTCTGTTGTAGAGCTGGATAATACATTGCATAATGGCCATGATTTTGCTGGTGCATTATAAAATTAAGTAGCATTGTAAATATTTAGATTTTTAATTTCCTTAATTTATTCAGGATTCTTTGATGGGTGAAAACAAGTAAAAAAAAAACATTTATTCAAAATAGAAATCTTTTGCTACTATATATACTACCCTTCAAAAGTTTGGGGTCAGCACTTTTTTATTTTGTTGTTGAAAGAGATTAATACTTCTATTCAGCAAGGATGTGTTAAATTAATAAAAAGTGATAGTAAAGATTCTATTTTGAATAAATGCTGTTCTTTTTAACTTTTTTATTTATCAAAGAATCCTGAAAAAAAGTATCACAGGTTCCAAAAAATATTAAACAGCACAACTGTTTCCAACATTGATAATAAATCAGCATATTAGAATAATTTCTGAAGGATCAAGTCGTACTGAAGTCTTGATTTAATGATTATCAAAATTCAGCTTTGCCGTCACGGGAATAAATTATATTTTAATGTATATTAAAATTGAAAAAATGGAAAGTTCTTTTAAATTGTAATATTATCTCACAATATTGATGTTGTTACTGTATTTTTGATCAAATAAATGCAGCCTTGATGAGCATAAGATACTTAAAAAAAATAAAAAATAAAATAAAAGATCCCAAAACTTATATCTTAATTTTTTTTCTTTACTTTTTGTGCATTTAAATCTACCTGCCTTATTTCTGCTAATGAAAACAAGGCATGTGGCTACCTCCAGTAATTTGCATTGTCCCCTGTGCAGATGTTTTGATTGCTGTGCTTTTTAACTCGATTAGATAAACATTATTTAGAACCGCAGTGTTTGTCTGTCTCTCGGTTCGATCTGAAGAGTGGTTTTCCTATGTTGGTTTTGGCCGCTTCATGTCTTTTTTGTCTATGTGAGATTGTTGTCTTTGGAGGTGTGTGATGTAATTCAGTTTTTTCAGAGGAGTCCAATGTGATATAAATCTGTCAGCAGAAACATAGGAGTACATACCACTCTTTCTGCAGATCAAATTGCTTGTGGAGAACAACTAAAAGTTCCTGTAACTAGGGCTGTGACGGTGGCAGTTACCAAAAAGGCGATTAAAGCTGCCTTAAACCTGTGCATGCATGTAATATGTTTTATATGTGTCACATTTAAGAACATGTCTCTGAAATGGTTTTCAAAACTGTTCTGGAGCAGCCCAGCACTGTCTCACTCATCTAACACACACAATACAACTCGTCAGCTCGTTTATTTCAGCACTTCCATCAGTGAATAGCCTACGCAGTCTGCAAAACACTAAAATAAATATCAAAAAAATAATACAGCTAAACAAGAAAGTTGGCCAAATAAGAAAGTTAAATACACCCTGTGACAAAATGCTGTAAAACTCATTATAATCAGTAATGCTACACTAGATGCTGCACGACATGACAAATCTCCGACAAACTTCTCGTCTACACACGCTCTCTTTGAAATGGGAATCGTTGCCACATTTCTTGTTAACATCTTTCATTTATCGCTGTCTCGTTTGTATTTGGCCAGTTTGAAGAAAGCCTCACCAAACCTGACCAGCCAGGTGTTTGCAATCACGGGAACTTGTACAAACACGGATGGGTGACATGAATGGAGATGGCTCCAGATCAGTGATGTAGCGTTTGGTTGCCCAACAAGGTCCATCGCCCAAAAGAAAATTAATTTTCTGAACTATTTTTCTGCACTCAAACCTGCCAGTCTAAAGGAAATGCTGTGTATGTTTGAGGTCATTTGTGAATTACCGTAGGCTTATAGTCTAAATAAAATAATTAGCTACTATTATAGTTATTACACTTGTATACAAAACTTTGTATTATGCTTGCTATAGAGTCCGTGACGTCACGTGCACTATGACCGTCACAGCCCTACCTCTAAAACATCATAAGTTTATTGTAGCAGGGTGAATTATGCAAAGTTAATTTCTTCATGTTAGGTGTTTGTTCAGATAATCAACTATGGGCAAAAGCTATAATAATAGTGATTTCTATAGAAAACAGCACTAATTAGTAAAATATTATCTCGATTTTGTTTGTACATCTGTTCCATTTTTCAGAAAATATGAGATGGGAGTGTATGCAACAAGTCTGACAGTTGCTCTTTGTTTCGTATGACAAGTTTCTGGTCGGCAGCTGCCAAGCATATGAGAAATGTAGCCAACATCACACCCCCAGCAGATTAAACAGCGGCGTGTCGCACACCTGGAGGATAACTGTCCGGTAGCTGCCTTTCATTCCTGCCGCCCTCATTTTCACTCTCTTCACAGTGGAGTCATCTGCACTTGTGTTTTTTCTTGATTTTAATGGTTGCAGTCTTAGGCAGAGGTGTCAAAATTTATGAGGGACTCGTCCCTCAGAGAAGGACTAGGAGAGAATAAGAGGACAAGAGAAGGTGTGTGTGTGTGTGTGTGTGTGTGTGTGTGTGAAGCAAAGAATAAGTAAGCCAGATAAGGACAGGCAACGCTAGGAATCTCCTGAGCAGAAACTTCCACATAAGGCAGTTTGATTGGCGGCAAGTGGGTGAATCATCCAGTCTCTGTTTAAAAAAATATTTTTCTTTTCGTCTTCTGCTTTTCTTCATCCTCCTCCTCATGAAGACTTTAGCCTCCCACCCATTTTTATTGGGCCGTTAAAGAGGTCATTTTTTCCTGTCCTTCCAAAGATCTAAACTGTAGATGTTACTAGATCACAGTAGTGTAGCACATACAGTGTCCGCGAATATAATTATATTGGCGTCAAGAGTGAGGAGGATGAGATTAGCTTTGTTCTGAAACATTCTGAGCGGTCTACCTAGACCGTATTTTTAGGCATCATCTTCTGAATGCCGCCCAAAAAGGTAGGCAGTACGATATTGACTTTTAAGATACCACTTTTTGGCCTTATTATTATTCAGAGATGAGACTGAATGTATTCTTAGTAGAGATCAGTCCCAGAATGAAAATGTGTGCTTTTATTCAATAATTGTTAAATTGTCCAAAGTTGCAAAAAGTGCCCCCCCCCCCCTTAATCCTGGTTTACACAAAAATATGAATATTTCTGGAGTCACCAAATCAGCATATTAAAATAATTTCTGAAGGATCACGTGACACTGAAGACTCGAGTAATGATGCTTAAAATTCAGCTTTGTCATCCAAGGAATAAATTTCATTTAAAAAAATATTAAAATAGAAAAAGTACTTAAATTGTAATAATATTTCACAATATAACTGTTTTTGTTTTTCTTTATTTTTATTTCAATAAAAGGAATTCATTATAATAATTGAAATTGTCATATTTTCTGTTATGTTTGTGTGGTAAATGCTTTTATTTTATTAAGTCTATATAATTAAAATGAGATATTTTACATTATGTGGGGTTTTGCTGTATATTTTAATATAGTAGTTTTAGTAGTTATAGTAGTCTTGTGTTGTTAGCTTAGCAACATGCTAACATCAAACTCAAAATGGAATCATTTGTTTGTTCTGCTCATGAGAAACGCTATTTGGGTGATTTTCGGCATTAAAAGTCTGAAATAAGTTTTCATTTCATTTATTATTCTGCCTTAATAGGTAGCTGCCTATGTAGGCAGTAGACAGCAAGGCGGCTCACTAGGTTTTATAACAGAACTATTGATTCATTGTAGCTCTCTCATGTAGTCAATCTGTCACTCTGTCGTTATGCTCCAGATCTTTTCTTAATTTTCGTGCACATGTGACGGCCTGGTCGCCTAATGCTTTGTGACAAGTCAAGAAACCTTGTTACATTAATCATTGCAGGATGTGCTCTCCATTTTATCCGGATAGTTTCCTCAGAGATCTGTCCCAAAACACCTTACCTAACCATTTTCTGAAAAAAAAAACATGAAATGTTTTCTAAACCAAATATGGATGTCCTGAATGAAAGACGAGGTGTGGTATTAATTTAGTATTATAATCTGCTTAAGCAAAAAGGCCATTTTTGACACTTCCTTTCTCTTGCAGGTGACATCACTCAGAAAGGATATGAGAAGAAGAGGTCAAAACTGCTCAGGGCGTATCTGCCACACCCTCCAGGTAACCAACTCTCACCTCTCATTTAGGGAGTCATAGAGTGCGTTTGTACCCCATCATCATCAAGGCCTTTTACAGCGCAAGCGCCGATCTGAACGGTGCCTAGCATGCCGTCTTTCTGTGCAGAAACTGGTGTAAGCGTGACGGGACAGAGTTGTGCCCTCTGTCAGCGCAGACCGCCAAGCTGCTCGGTCTTCCGCAAGGTGATGCCATCGGTCAGGGTTGATGTTAAAGACGTTCATGTCCCGCTTAATGACATCCTTAAAGCGGAGCTTTGGTCGGCCACGAGGGCGGTATCCCACAGCTAACACAGAAGTGAAAAGCATTTAGCTTGTGCTCCTGCCGCCGGTATGTTGGCCACGTTTCGCTACCATATAACAAAACGGATAGCACACAGGACTCGTATACGCGCACCTTTACTTTAAGAGAAAGGTGGCTGTTGTTCCAGACGCGATGCTGGAGCCGCCCAAAGGTTGTTGAGGCACGACCGATCCTGGTATTCAGCTCAGCATCAAGGTTGTTGTTTGCTGTCAAGGTTGAGCCAAGATAGATGAATTTCTCAACAACCGACAGCACTGTGCCATTGATGGTGATGTGAGAGGGAGCAGGAACGTTCTGAGCCATCATTACTGTCTTCTGGAGGCTTATGGTTAGTCCGAACTCTGTGCAGGCAGCGGCAAAAGAATTACACATCTCCTGAATTTCTTTTTCATTGTGAGCTACGAAGGCAGCGTCGTCTGCATAGAGCAGCTCACGCACAAGGACGCGCTTCACCCTGGTTCTGGCCCTCAGGCGAGCCAAGCTAAAGAAGTTTCCGTCATACCTGGTGTGCAGCAGAACCCCAACCGGATCAGGAAACGCTCGTTGCAGCACAGCCGAGAAATAGATGCCAAACAAGGTGGGGGCGAGAAAACACCCCTGCTTTACTCCGCAACAGACATCAAACTCATTTGAGCCGGCACCGTTGAACTGCACGGTTGCCCGCATCCCATCATGGAAGCCTTTGAGTATTGCCAAAAGAGTTGCTGCAGTCGCTGCAGAATGTGGAAGAGACCAGAGCGGCTCACATAATCGAAAGCCTTAGTCAGATCAACAAACACAATGTACAATGGGCGTTGCTGTTCTGCACACTTTTCCTGAAGCTGGCGTATCGAAAAAATCATGTCCAAGGTTGAACGACCAACACGGAAACCGCACTGACTCTCCGGCAGCACCTGGTCAGCAACGCGCTGCAGTCTTGGGAGGATTATACGAGCAAGGCATTTTCCCGGAAGGCTGAGGAGCGAGATGCCTCGGTAGTTGTTACAGTCCTGCCTGTCACCCTTATTTTTGTAAAGAGTTACAATGTTTGCATTCTTAAGTTCGCTAGGGATGCATTTGTTTTGCCAACAGCTTCGAAACAAGCAGTGGAGCCGCTTGACCAATGCTGCCCCACCACATTTCAGTAGCTCCGCTGTAATTCCATCGCTTCCCGGTGACTTGTTGTTCTTCAGAGCTGCAATCGCGCGCTCAATTTCCATTATTGAGATCTCCACATCGAGCTCGTTGAGGACAGGTAGTTGTGGTACAGCAGCAGAAACAGCGTTCAAGTCAGCGTCCATCGGAGTGCCATACAGCAAGCTGTAATGCTCGACCCATCTACCAAGCTGGCCTGGGAGATCATTGATGACAGAGCCATCAGTGGCTTGCAACGATGCATTTTTTTTCACTGTAGGACCCAGTGCCTCATTGATACCGCTGTACATGCCGCGTATGTCCCCAGTACTTGCACACCATTCTACCTTTTCACTGAGGTCTTGCCAGTACTGCTCGTAGGCCTGGCGTGTAAGGCGCTTCACTTCATTCCTGGCCTTACGATAGTGAGTGATGGAGGAATCATTTCGGTCTTGAAGAACACTGAGACGGGCATTACGCTTGTCAGCTAGGGCTGGGAGCAGAATAGAAGAGCTTGCAAGGAACCAATCCGGCTTTTTTCTTCTACAAAACCCAAAGATCTCAGATGCAGCCTCCGTCATGGAACCTCTTAGCTCGGCCCAGATGTTTTCAGGAATTCCGTCAACTCTGAAGTCAAGGCCCTCCATACGTGCACGGAAACTTGTCACATATTTAAGATTCTGCATCAGCTCAATGTTTAGCTTTGACGTGGGCTTTGGAGTGGCACTGTGAATCTTCTTTGGGGTGAATTTTAGAGTGCAACGGACAAGGGCGTGGTCGGTGTTACAGTCTGCAGAGTGCATACTCCTGTGCCTCTTTACAGTGTTGAGTTTGCACCTCCTGACTATAATGTGATCAAGTTGGTGCCAGTGTTTGGACCGAGGATGCATCCAGGTAACCTTGGATCTGATGGATCCAGATGAGAAGGAACTTGGTAAGCATAGTCCATGAGCAGCGCACAATTCAAGGAGACGTTGGCCGTTGTCATTAATGCTACCAAACCCAAAATTCCCCAAGATCGGCCTCCAGGCAGTGACATCCCCTCCAACTCTGGCGTTGAAGTCCCCAAGCAGAGCTAAATCCTCCCCAGCCGGGACGGAACGAATGACCTCACTAACGTGGGCATAAAAGGCATCCTTATCCTCACTAGTCGCGTCAAGAGTGGGTGCGTAGGCAGAGAGGAGATTGAGAAAACCAGCCGTGTGTGACATTCGCAGGGACATTAGGCGTGGAGAGCAAGCAGTTGGTTGAGAGACGGTGGACAGCAGGGTGTTCCGCACAGCAAAGCCGACTCCATGCATCGGACGATGGCCATCTGGATGACCACACCAGAAAATTCTGGTGTAGTTCCTTTCACGCACCGAACCACTACCCAACAGCCAAGTCTCACTTATAGCAGCAATATCCACTCTAAGGCGAGATAGTTCGCAATCAATGACGGCTGATTTCCGTGGAGCACTGTTGAGGTCTGAGTGCACCCCAAGACTTCTGATATTCCAACACGCCAATGTCAGAGAAGAGGAGGCAGTTGCAGAATGTCGACCTGACCACGCCTGCCTTACACGCGTGTCCTGCCGAGCAACGGCAGCCCTTGAGTGCAAGGGCTCCCGATTTGCCAGTCGTTGAAGATATATTTGACTTTTCATGCATGCTATAGCACCGAGTGCCGGGGCAAAGAACAGAAGACGGATGGTTGCCCAGGACAACCGCCTCCCTCTGGGTCCTACGCCACTGAATCCGACGGAGTGCAAGCACGACAGTCAAGAGCAACGCAGGATCGCCCCGCAGTAGCCTACTAACTTGGCCTGATACTCGCTGACCGTTGTCCCGCAAAGGATCTTCCGCCCACCAAGAAAGCTGTGGTAGACCAAACCGGGAAAACGTTCCCATGCTCTACAACAGCTGCCAACTCCTGCTGCCGAGTTGACATCTACTATTTGACCCATAGTTGGGAGGCAAAGTGGTACTGTCACTTGCCCATGGTGAGCCCCTATGACTCGTGGTAGGGCGGGGTCGTCTTACTCTCCCGTACAGGTCCTTTAGACCTGCCCACTGCCCAATAGAGTGCGTTTGTACCCACAGACTTGCATTTGCACAGGTTTAAACAGCTGACTGAAACAGCAGATGGGTTTACCTTCCCTTCTCTCATTTAAACAGATCCTAAAAACCTGCGATGGGAATCTGTTTCCTGTGGGCTAATATTCTAGGCATTAAGATCTCAACAGATGGATTTCACGGTCGCTCTGTCGTGCTTAAACCATCAATGACTTTTGTAGGGCATTCTAGGCTGCACACTTACATATCCACCCTTATGCAGGTATATGGGATTTAATTGCCCATTTTATTATTTGACTGGATATCTAATTTAGAAACATTTAAAAGTGACCCAAATAAGATGTATACAATGTGTTTTATATACATCATATACATGGAAGAAGATTCAATATTTGCAAGATAAAGGTGAACAAATTAGAGTTGGTTGACAGTCTAAATGCAGCCTTTAAGGCTGAATCTCCAACAGCTCTATTTTGTCTTTTTACTCCTATGAAAATCTTATTTGGAAAGCGAGGCCATTCATAACCCGGTCTGGCTCCAGACTCAATCAGTCTATTTGCCTGCTTTTGCTTCAGTGCTGCTTTAATTTTAACTGATAAGTGACTGTAGGCACCAGAATTAAGAGGCTCCTCTAAGCTCTTTTCAAGAGCTTCATGTAAGGTTCTTAGAACTTTTTTTCTCTCGTTTCACTGAACTGAAACAACCCCTTCTTATTATTATTAGTGGGGGAAAAAATCTAATGTTCAGTGTTGCTTTTCAATAAGGGATACCATGGTTAATCACCCTGTTCACTCATTTAAGTGCACTTAAAGTAAATACTTTGCATTTAGACTATTGATAAAATGCAGAGAGTCACTGCTGATCAAGCGTATCCAGCTTTAGATTGCATTAGTCTTTAAAATCACGCTGACATCATTGAAATGAAGAGCTCGGTAGAGTAATTGTTTGGTGTCAAAGAACATTTTAAGAAGAACTATGCTTTTTTTTCAAGATGAGGTGATTTCTTCTCTTTTACAGTTATCCCAGACAGGTATTCACAATATATTTAGACACGTTTCATAGTGTGTAAAACAAGCCTTGTTACTGATTTTTATTTTAAAGTCACCTTTTTGAAGGCAAAAGCATAAGTTCTATATCTTCAAATGTTAAGATGTTATATTTTTAGCTGTATCACCCAGCCCCACCAATAAAGTTAGTGCTGCTTTTATAGTTTGGTAAGAATTTATGTAACTTTTGAAGGTCTCTTGATTTGTGCTCTGTGTGTCTGGCTGCATTGTTGATTAGCACAGCTTCTGTTGCCATAGGAACAGGCAGCCCGCATGTTCCCAGTCTGGCTCCCGGTGAAAAAAAAACCCAATGACATCATGCTCAGGCACAAAGCATGTATCGTAGACTGTGGTGTGAAGAGCGGCATGCGCCAGACTCAACTTGACGACTCCATTCCTGTGGGAACTGGTGTTATTTAACAGTCCCGTAAAGGCATGAACTTGCGTTTAACGATCAGTCGTTTACATACTAGAGCAAGGGAGCGTGGCACAGTGACACCTTCCTCAATGTCTGTCTGATTTTGTGTGTGTGTCTCCTAGTTTGTAAGAGGATCAGGTTACCAGCACAGAGGAGAGATTGTCTCCGTCGCTGCCTTCGACTGAATGACAGCCGTACTTAGATGTTAACCTAATCAGTATCGATCAGTGACTGTTAACCCTCAGCTTTTTAGTAGGAGGAAGACTGAATGTTCATTGTACTTGAATCAGAAAAGCACCATCACATGCTCTGCTGTATGAGCTGGTGCATGATTCTGACTCAACCTTCTGTCTCACCTTCTGCTTTACTGAATGAATAAATCCACCCACTGATGTCTTCGGCTATGTCAGCATGGGGCCAAAATTGATTTCTCCGGCCTGCACGCAGAGCTCTTGGCTGGAATGCCAAAGGCAACCTGGGCCATCTCACGTGTCCTAAAATCTGCCAGGAGGAGCAGAGTGGTTCTAAGCTCTGCTCAGAATCCAAGACAACAAAGAACAACAGAACAGAACAGAGCTGGCTCATCACACAAGAGCTGTTGAGTCATAGCTGACCAATCGCTGCTGTGTGTGCCTGAAATTAAATATTTTACCTATTCTTAATTAGGGCTGCACTGGCATAGACATTTTGCCAGATATGGATCATCTATATATGGCCCACATGGAATCTGCAGCCACAAAACTCACAGAAAGCTCCACAGATTTCCACAGAATTTGAAAATGTTATTCATAAATCAGAAAATTGTCTGTTCTGCAGTTGTTTTCTTCATAATTGGTTAAAGTCTCTGTAAAGTCAATTCTGAGAATTGTTTCTGAATGCATTATTAATGTTACAAATGTATTGCTGAAACACATTAAAAAGACTGTGAACTGTGTAGTACTGAATATTGGAGTTAGACCGTTAAACAGTTTTTCACTAATTCTGTGTTCAGGATTTTTTAGGCGGGGCTAAAAAGGGGGTTCGATGCATTGGAACCCCCGAGACATGGCCCCTCCCCTAACACTATAAGGCTACGTTCACACTGCAGGCTGAAACGACCCAATTCCGATTTTTTTGCCCCTATGCGACCTGTATCTGATCTTTTCATGACAGTCTGAACGACACCGATCCGATCTTTTCAAATGCGACCCAGGCCACTTGGGTATGTGGTCCTAAATCCGATACGTATCCGACCTTTTGAAATGCGACCTCCGTGTGAACGGCCAGGTCACATGTATCCGAACCGTACGTCATTGATACGCTACAAACGTCATAATTCTGCGTTGAAGTAGGTGGGAATGAGAAGATAAACAACAACCATGGCGGACGATGCTGCTTAAATAACTTTAATATTGCTAAACGAGCTCCGCTGTTGACTACACTGTTGTAGACATCCATGTTTAGCTACTTCCGCAAACAACGAGTGACGTCGTTGGCCGTTGAGTACTCTTCTGCGCATGCGAATCACTTCTGGGTCATTTCACGTTCACACAGGAGATCACAAAAGTTTGCATTTAATTGGAAATGTGAACGGCCTTGCTAAAAAATCAAATTTTTAAAAAAAATCGGAATTGAGCATTAAGCCCTGCAGTGTGACCGTAGCCTAAGTAGAGCACATTCGCATCAGTTCACCCGCTCAATCGCGAGCTGTCAGTACCGTTAGTAACACACTAGGACAGCGGTTCTCAATTCCAGTCCCTAGCGCCCCACCAGCTCTGCATATTTTGCATGTCTCTCTTTCTTTCGTCTTCACACACGGACAGGTGTGACATCATATACCTCGGTAAATAAATACAATTTAAATTCACATCTTGCACACTTCAATGCACTTTGAATGGAACATATTCCTTCGATTCGAACTGGAATCATGGTGGAAAATCCTGTGATGTCCACTTCACAGGGCAATTACTTTCGTGTAGAAAAAACATCTGAAGCGATAAGAGAAATATTTCAAATGAGCATCCATTGTACTGTTAAAATCGGACACGCCCCCAGCATTTGAGGGCAGAGGATACCGGCCATTTTTTCAAGATTTTCATCACTTATTTTATTTACTTGGCAGATTTTTAATAATAATAGTGATTAATAATACATTTTTCTGTGGTGTGACAAACTCAAACACATAATAAATATTGCCTGTACATGGAACTTTAAGAGAAAGTTATATAGGTCTGGCACTGTTAAAGGGATAGTTCAGTCTCAAATTAAATTTTGATATGTTTTAGCTTACCTCAAGGACATCCAAGATGTATTTTTCTTTGTTTCCTCAGTATTTCCCATTTTGATATTTTTAGGTCCAACCGTTCTTGTCTGTGACTCACATAATGGATGTCTATGGTCACCACCTCAAAGAGCATGCGCAGATGAGTCAAAATTAAACAATTCCCCATCATAAGTACACATTGATGACCTAAGACACGAAACGAGCGGTTTGTGTTAAAAAACGAACAGTATTTGTATCGTTTTTACCTCTTGTACACAACCACATCCAACTGATCTGAGTGCGCGAGTGCTTCCCGATGTGACGTGTGCGCGCGCTCTGGCTTAGTCTGCACAAGCGCGGAAAGCCCCGGATGTGATCTCTCGCGCATGCACATCACTCATTGTTTACCACACGCTACGCCACCAATCTGCACTGTCTGAAATATAATGCAGTAATTGTAATAAATTAATTTGTTTATAATGCACCCTATAATCGTTGCGTTTATAATAAAAATACAACACATTACTCACTCTATTGACAGCGTGCCATTGGGTCCCTCTGGCATTGGATGTCGCCTCCAGTTTATACGTGGCAAACTAAACACAACGTGCAAAACGCTGAGTCTCAACAGCGGAGAAAACTCAGGATCTTCAGTCAGGCAGGTGTTTGATGCGATACTGTCAATGTCCTCGTCGTCGTCTTGTAGTTGTTCCATTCGTGACAACATATGCTCTCCACTTCTGTTGGCATCTCACAACACTTGCTACTAAAACACCACCAATTTTGAAGAGATCTCTGTCTCTGAGGCTTGAAGACGTGCTGCTGTAGCGGATCGCTACTGAGTACTTGGTCTGTGTATTCTGTTTCAAATAAATGTGGTTGTGAAAAAAATTCAACGTTGTCTATGGATATATTGAAATCGTATTCCATCGCAATTTCCTGTACGTCTCAATATGTTTAGATCTTCACAGTGAAAGGTAATAATTCCGAAATCTGTGTAAACCATAGGCAGTAAGTGTAAACAATGAGTGATGTACACGCGCGAGAGATCGCTGCCGGCGCTTTCCGCGCTTGCGCAGACTAAGCCAGAGCGCACGCGAACGTCACATCGGGAAGCACTCGCGCACTCAGATCAGTTGTACGTGGTTGTGTACAAGAGGTAAAAAAGATATAAATACTGTTCGTTTTCTTACACAAACCGCTCGTTTCGTGTCTTAGGTCATCAATGTGTACTTACGATGGGGAATTGTTTAATTTTGACTCATCTGTGCATGCTCTTTGAGGTGGTGACCATAGACCTCTATTATGTGAGTCACAGACAAGAACGGTTGGACCTAAAAATATCAAAATGGGAAATACTGAGGAAACAGAGAAACCTACATCTTGGATGTCCTTGAGGTAAGCTAAAACATACCAAAATTTAATTTGAGAGTGAACTATCCCTTTAAATTATTTTGTACTTTTTGCATTGCTTTTATTTAAGAAAAATCAAGTGAAATCGAGCTTCAAAACATTATAATGTATAGTGAAAACATCTATTTTGCATTTTGGTTGCCACTAAAAATTAATATTTTGTTTAAATTGGATGAAATAAGATATTATCCTTCAGTAAGTGGATAGTTGATATATTTGTTTGAAAATTATCTATTTTGTTTTCTTTTTTTGTGCTTTTTTAGGATTGCTTTTGTTTTGTTTTGCTTTATTTGTTTGTCTTTTTCTCTATTTTTCTGAACATTATTTTATTGTTATTATTTTTTTAGTTGCTTGCTTGTGTTTTGTTTTCTTTGGAATTTTACACATCTCCAAGCAAAATCTATCATAAAACATTATAATGTAGAAACATTAACTGTTTAGCATGTTTATATATTGTCATGAAAAATCATCGAAAACCATCAAACATCTAGGCTGAGACAATTATTTATTGTCCCTCTCTTGCTCTCTTTGTGTCCTTTAGGGCTGGAGGCATCCATGGCACACGAGCGCAGACCAGCCATGGCGCCCTCCGCTTCACGATATCACCGTAGACGCTCCTCTGGCACCCGTGATGAACGTTACCGATCAGGTGAGTCAGCGGCAGGACTGCAGCAGGGAGTTTATTCCTGCATTGCAATGACAGATCCCTCATGATTGTTACACTGGACTGATGGGAAATATAGCTGCCCAGAATTCCTGTACCACAATAATAGTTCTACAGCAAGTAAACGAGAAAAATGTAACAAAACAGATCAAGGAGGTTCATTCTGTAATATTTATCGCCACTGTGTGTTTTCTGGGCTCATAATATCAATTTCTTTATATACCTTTAAAACTAAATCCAGATAATTTAGCTATTTATACCATATATTACTGAAAAAATAAATGTTTTATGAATATCACAATTATTGACACAAAAATAGGTTAAGATATTAAGAAAAAAAATTCTCTTTAATATTAAAATAAAACATTTTTTTAATGGTAATGGAATAAATGCACCACATTTTAACAGTGGTATCTCATGAACCACACGCCAGTGGTTTGAGTCTTAACACTCAGATAGGCCCTTCAAGGTATCTTGGAGAGGTGAGGTGTCGAAGTCGCAACATCTGGCTCCCGGGGTTCCTCAGGGCTCAGTTCCTGGACCACTTCTCTTCTCTGTCTGCATGGCATCATTAGGTTCTGTCATTCAGAAACATGGCTTTTCACATCACTGCTATGCTGATGAAACTCAACTCTACCTCTCATTCCAACCTGATGATCCGACGATAGCTGCTCACATCTCAGCATGTCTAACAGACATTTCTTGTTGGATGACGAACCATCACCTTCACTTCAACCTGGCTAAGACAGAACTGCTTGTGGTTTCATCAAACTCATCACTTTAACAAAATTTCTCTATTCAGTTAGGCTCATCAACCATAACTCCATAAAAAACAACTAGAAACCTTGGAATTGTGATTGAATATAAGCTGAATTTCTCAGACCACATTTCTAAAACTGCCCAGTCCTGCAGATTTGCTTTATACAACATTTGGAAGATCAGACCCTTTCTTTCAGAACATGCTGCACAACTCCTTGTTCAAGCTTTTGTTCTATCCAGGTTGGACTATTGCAATGCTCTCTTTGCAGGTCTTCCAGCCACTTCTATCAAACCTCTACAAATAATCCAAAATGCCGCTGCAAGATTCATCTTTAATGAGCCAAAAAGAAGGCACGTCACACCTCTGTTCATCAATTTGTACTGGCTACCAATACCTGCTCGCATAAAATTCAAGGCATTGATGTTTGCCTACAAAACCACCACTGGCTCTGCACCCCTTTACGCAAATTTATTACTCCAGACTTATGTTTCCCTTAGAAGCTTGCATTCTGCAAGTGAACAATGCATTATTGTGCCATCTCAAAGAGGCACAAAACCACTTTCACAGACATTTTTTTTAATTAACTGTTCCTTCCTGGTGGAATGACCTGCCCAACTCAATCCGAGCAGCTGAGTCTGTAGCCATCTTCAAAAAATGACTAAATCTGTTCCATTTTTATTTGACCCTCTAACTCTAGCACAAAAACACTAGCTTTCTATCCACTTGTTTTTCTTTGTGTGTGTGTGTGTGTGTATACACAACAACATATAGCATATAAAATGTATTTAAATAATTTAAAACCATGTGTGTTTGGGTGGCAGATTATGGATTGTTTATCCCTGAATATGTCTCTGGATTCCTCCCTCTGGGCAAAGCATACAAATACTGATATATAATATATGTGTGTGAGAGAGCTTTATCTGCTATGAGCTGTACACATTAAAATTGTATCTGTCTCTGGATGTCATTTAGACAGAATTTATTCAAAATAAAGAGATGAAAGATTAAAAAATAGGGTTCAGTAGTCATGAGACACAGAGTTTATTGAGCTTTTCGTTACAGAATGAGGTTTTATGATTTATGGTAGATATGAGGCAAGTTCTCAACAATAACCCTCCCCCCCTTTCTTTTTCTTTCTTTCTTTTTTTTTTGTAATGCTGAACAGCACATACCAGGCCTCAATGACTGTCTATCGAATCAAAATGGACGAATTATTATTAATATTTACTTTCTTTACTTTCTTTCTACGTTCCTGCTCTTATTGCACATTTTCAGCCTCTGAAGCCACTTTCCTCTTCTTGTGATGTCATCAAGGCCACACAGTTGAGAAAAAAATTTATTAACTAATAATATCAGCTCCAATCAAATCCCTATAGTTCAGTCAAGTTCTGTTTTAACTACTGTTCAAAAGTTTGGGAACTTTTTAATGTTGTCAAAAAAAAAGTGTCGTATGCTCACCAAGGCTACATTTATTTAATCAAAAATACAGTAAAAATAATAATAATATAGTGCAAAATTTTCTGCAGTGGAAAATTGCTACTGCAGTTTTATTGCAAATATATATATTCCTGTGCTAGCAAACCTGAATTTACAGCAGCCATTATTTTAGCCTTCAGTGTCACATGATCCTTCAGAAAACTGTAATGTGCTGATTTAGTACTTAAGAAACATTTCTTATCATCTATGTTGAAAACAGTTGTGCTGCATAATTTATTTTTAATTTTTATTTTTATTCTGAAAAAGACATTTACACAGCTATTGTGATTTAAATGTAATCAGCATATATTAGGAATAAATCAAGATATACACATTCTTTTTCAGTTCCTTTTAACTACATTTTGAAAGTAATTTAATCAGAATATGAGCACATTTGTATCAGATATTCTTGGATGTGTATACATAGTCAGTGTGTTGATGGAATATGTTGTTTTGTATCTCATTAGAGAGTCCACATAACAGCTTGGTTTATTAGAGGTCATGGGTACAATCTACAGTCAGTCTCTCTCTCTCTCTCTCTCTCTCTCTCTCTCTCTCTCTCACTCATAGACACACACACACACACACACACACACACACATAGAGATGAGTCAGTATTGCAAGATCACAGAAGGGCTGGAGGTGGTGGCTTGGCTCTTATCACACACTCTCATGACCATCAGCCAGAGAGACTCATCTCATCCACGTCACTGTAAACACCAGCTTGTAGGTCCTTGGCCAGTTAATACAGATTCCCTTCATTTAATTTTTTTTTGCTCCTCCTTAGATGTCCACACAGAAGCAGTTCAGGCAGCACTAGCCAAACACAAGGAGAGGAAGATGGCTGTTCCCATGCCGTCCAAACGACGATCTCTAGTGGTACAGACCTCTATGGATGCCTACACCCCCCCAGGTGAGCTTCACACCTGATTCTAAATCATCATTCATTTAAAGTCAACATGAAATTGAAACTAAATGGACTCTTTTTTTTTTTTTATGGCACATCCTTAAAAGGACAGTTCGCCCAAAATCTTTGATCATCTATTCACCTTCATGTTGTTCTAAATATTTAAAGAGTTAAAAGACTTTATTTCTTATGTAAAACACAAAAGAAGATATTTGGAATAATGTGTCTCTGGAAGTCAGTGGTGTCCAATGTTCTCAAAAACTTTCCAATTTGACTGACATCATATACTAGGTAGGCAGGGAAAACAAATATTTGGGCATTGTTTTAGGCTAATTTTGAATGAGAAACAGCTTTTCTAAAAGGCTTCATTGTTGAACACCCACTTTACAAGATCTAATTAAATCATTTATTGGAAATTGTGTGAATGTTTTGATAGAAATGCATCAGAATGGATCAAAAATCATAAAGTAGTGTGAGCTATAATTTCCAGAAAAAGTGTGTTTATTAATGTCTATGAATATATAATAATTACTATTAATTTGTACATAATTATTATTATGAATTATGTATTATTCTAAAAAGGAATGATTAAGAATTATAAATACCGGCAATCTAAAACTATTTCATTTAATAGTTATAAATAATTTGAAAATAACTTAAATGTACATCAATGTATTTGTATATTTTATTTAAATTGTATTTTTTTATAAAAATAGCAATATATTACTTTCTGACAAATATAAAATAGATAAAATATATATTTAAAAAATTATATTAATTATTATTACATTTATTTATTTCTAATTTAAATGTATTCATTTATTTATTTATTTATTTATTCTTTTCGTGACCCTAATAGATGCTTATGGATTCAATTATATCCCACTCTACATTTGTTTTTTTGTGGAATTGTCTGGTTTATTCCGAAATACATTCATGTTGACTTTAAGTGCACTTGTCCACCTTCTGGGCTGATTGTTGAGTGGGTCTGAGTGACTCTCACTAGGCTTCTCCCCCCTCTCCTCTCTGCCCCCCCTGACAGACACCTCGTCCGGCTCGGAGGAGGAGGGCGGCCAGGGCGAGGGTACCCCCACCTCCAGCCAGGGCAGCGTCAGCATGGAGCACTGGATCAGCCGGGCCATCCACCAGGGTTCCACCACCTCCTCCTCCTCATCTTCGACGCAGAGTGGGGGCAGCGGAGCCGCCGGGCGCCTGGCTGACGTCCTGGCTCAAACACATGTTGGCAAATCAGGTAACGCCCCCCTACCAAGCTCTGCCAGTCCCTCAGCTAGTCACTCCCGCACTTCCTGCCATGCTTCTAAATCCTGCCTCCCTCGTTTGTGGGTGCTGTCTGCACCTTCTTCTGCTCCTTATCGTATATCTGTGCTGTCGCTGAACCATTGTAGCCATCATTAACATGATTCTCCGCTAATCTCCTCTGAAATTGTGTCTATGGTAGGTGGACAGCTCAACAATAAGGATGGACCGATACCAGTTTTTGGGGGAGATGATGAAAAAAATCACATTAGGCGTTTGTTTTGTCCAGCAAAAGTGTGTTGAATTTATAGCCATCATGGATATATAATTTTTATCGCCATGATATTCAAAAAATATAAATCTAAATAATTGTAAATAAATAAATATATATATATATATATATATATATATATATTTTTTTTTTTTTTTCAATTTGATATAATTATAAAAATTACCTTTCTAAAAAAGTATCAATTCTAAAAAGTCTGTTTAAAGTAATCCTGACTAGCCCGTGCTGCACAGATGTTATATCTATCCATCCAGCCGATTTGAAATGTAAACGTAGAACACAGCAGGAAGAGGAAAGAGTTTTACTGCCACTTTCCCCTCTTCTACACAGAGGCCAAAGAAAGAAAGACATCTCATTTTCAAAAACCTCATGAACTCTTTGTATCCAGAGGCATTAAAGTTGTAGACCGTGGCTAAGTGATGAACTCTGGTGTTTTAATAGAGCTAAGATGATACGTAGGTGTGCCCTCTGGAGCAGTTTGATGTCTGAAGAAAGGAATTCATCTCTCTCACACTGTCCTGTTACCTCTCTCCCTTCATATTCCTTTTTATTTCCCTTCATGATTTGGTTCTACCTCAGTTTCCCTTTCCTGTATTAACTGTTTCGAATCACTCTATCCTCTTTTCCTTCCACCATTTTGTTTCTTCTTAAGGACATTTTACACGGTGCACTAAAGGTGCAAAGTTTTACGTTTTTACCTGCACTATTCCATATACAAAAGCTGGCATATGCTGCCTGCTACTGCTTTAGCGCAGTTCTAGCGAGTGAAAATACTGTATCTCAGAATGAAGCGGTTACTGTAAATGATATTCTTTGTTGCTCATATGTTATAGATAATTAAACTATCCTGCTAAAACTTTTTTTTTACAACTTTTTTTTAAGAACGTTGACACCAAGACTGATAGCTATAATGATAGCTATATTAGCATTCTCACCAATGGACAGTAACATTCTGTTTGTTTTAAGCACATATTGAATCTAGTCTCCCTTTAAATGCTTGAACTCTTTAAAGTCAGATGAATTATTATTGGCTGTCAATGTGTTTATCATTCATCTGCTTAAAAAAATAAAATCTTTCTGAAAGTGATTCCAACGATCTGGAAAGTTATCGTTATAGTTGTGACGTGGAATGCCCTACTCTCATAGAATGATTATCACATTTTTAGAGCAATAGTTATCATTACAGTTATCATCCTTGGTGTGAACGGGCCTTTAATCTGATCTAGCTGGTTTGCCAGACTGGCCAAGCTGGGTTTAGCTGGTTAAACTAGTCTCACCAGCTGAAAAGAGCCTAAAACCCATCTAAAGAGACCAGCTGTGGACCACCAACATCTGTTTTTGTTCAGCAGAAAACAAAATAACAATTGTTTCTCCATAAAGTAGCTAACCTTGAATAGAAATAAACGTGATTGGTGGGCAGACACGTGCTGTGTCTGAAAACACACATTCTTTTACTCATTCACGTTGTGTGGGCCGCAGGGAGCGATTTCGGCACATCAACTCAGAAAGTGACTAAAAACATAAGCTAAATGAAGTTTGATTGGTTCTAAAGTAATGAGACACAAAATCTTCTGACTGGTCAATGACACATCAAAGCTCCATTCTGCCAGCTTGGAAACAAACTTGGAACTCGTGGTTACCGTGTAAAAGATCCTTTTGATTCTCTCCCTCACTTCCTTTTTGTCCTCCCACATGATAATGTTGTGGCACCATCTAAAAGCAGACAACCAACCTCGAGAGTGTCGGTCATGTTCGGAGCTCTCAGTAACACAGCAAGGATAGTTCATGTATTTTTGGGACATTAACACAAACACATTGGCCCAAGAACAAGTTCTTCAAGTGCTTTCCAGGTTGTTGCTTTTGTCCCGTTTTCCCATATTTGTCTCGTACCGTTGAGAGAAACATGGCAGTGTGGGTAGTCCTTTAGGAATCATTCCCACCTCCTCCGTTCCCCCTTCCCTTTCCATGATATCCAGAGTCCTAAGGACTCTTTTGGGAACATGGCACGGTCCATGCTCAGCTCATCAGCACCCGTCCCTCCTGCCCATCCATGCCTGTGGACAGTGGGGAAGTGGACAGCTCTAAGGTTCTGGTTCTCCCCCTTCTTCCCTTCCCTATCCAGGGCCGATCGCTCACCTCTCATTGAAGAGGAAAACTATGCTCGGCATAGCAGAGAACGGAAACTCGCTGCGACGCTCCTGTGAGTTTGGATCAGATCTTCTCTGGCCGCCGCCCTTGGAGTCGGATGGTCAGTATACGTCCCCCAATGCACACACACTTCCCCCAATCATCCGATCATCTAGAACATCTCTGTGTCTTCCGTGTAATTCTCTCTGGAGTCTAGGGGACAATGGGCCCTCAGTGTGTTTGTGTTTGGAGTTGCGTGCTGTGAATTTTATGACATGATGTGTCTGAACGTCAGTTATGCTGTATATGTACGAATAAGTGAGCCCAACTCTCTGACAACAGTTATGGGACACTGTTAGTGCTGTTGTATTCGAGATTTGGTCTGTCTGGGAGTAGTGACTGTGTACCTTTGTGTTTTTTTCTAAATATGTATTTTTTTTATTCAATTATAAAGTGTGAAATGCTGTTTTCAGGCTTTCAGTCTGCTTTTAGATGTCCATTCTTTGTCTAGTTGTGCTTATCGTTGTTGTTCATTCCTGACCTTGTGTTTTCTGTAAGAATAGTTCACTTAAAATTTTGAATTCTGTCATTATTTACCCTTCATGTCTTTCTGAACCAATTTGCCTTACTTTCTTCCATGGAAAACAAAATGAGAAATTGAAAATGAAATTAGTCAATACAAATCATACACAATATTCCAAGTCTTCTGAAGTCATTTAATTTGTGTGACTGATATTAAGTTGTTTTTCCACTAAAAACCATACAAAAACCATATCGTTCACTTTAATAGTATAGAAAAGAGCAGCTTAGACATTCTGCAAACTGTTATATGTTATGAGTGTTATACAGGTTAGGACAACATTCTAGTGAGTAAATAATGGCAGAATAATTTTTTGTGTGCACTAATGCTTTAACTGTTAGTGTGTTGTCACTATCTATGTATTTATCTGTTAAATTTGCATGATTATTTGTTTAAATGTTGTGAATTGCATTGACATTTTAAATGTTTACTGTTTTACAGTGTATAAAACAGGCAAATATTGACTACTATTCAAAGGTTTTGGGTCAGTTTTATTTTTTAAGAAAGTAATACTTTAATTTAATGCATGCTTTTTTTATTAAAAGTGACAATACATATATTTTATGTTACAAAAGATTTCTATTTCAAATAAATTGTTCTTTTGAACATTCTATTAATCAAAGAGTTTTGGAAAAATGTTTAGGGGGATCCACATAAAATATTAAGCAGCAGAACTGTTTTCAATATTGCTAATAATAAGATTTGATCAGCATATTAGAATGATTTCTGAAGGATCTTGTGACACTGAAGATTGGAGTAATGATGCTGAAAATTCAGCTTTGCAATCACACAAATACATTTTTAAAATATATTGAAATATAATTTTTTTTTTATATTGCAAAAAAAAATATTTCAGCATGTTACTGTTCTTCACTCTGTGTTTGATCAATTAAATTCTGCCTGGGTGTGCATAAGCTAATTCTTTCAAAAACATAAAACTTCAGACCCCAAGCTTTTGAATGGTTGTGGTGTTTGATAAAAATATATTTACATTACAGTTTTGAACTGTAATTGAATCTAAGCTGTTTACATTTTAATGATAATGTTAACTGAAAATTTACTGTTATATTTCTCATCAGTCCCTCCAGACTAGAAGGGTTGTGTTTGTCTGGGGTTTTCTTTTCTCAGTGACGCAGATTTACCAGCAGGTTCCCTCACGTGACACAAGACGTCATTTTATTTGTCCTCCTACAAGCACCTCTGGGCTTTGAGGAAACTCCTGTTCCAGCACATTAGTGTCTGTGTCACTGAAGAGCGGGGGGGTGAAGAGAGAGTTTGGATGTGGGTTATTTTCAGCCTGTTATGTAAGGGTTCTATCTGCTGGGTGTTTTCTCGTACACTCATCGCTGATGATAGAGGCATGAGACGAGGCAAGGAGGCCAGTAATGAAGAAGGAGATGAGGTGGAATACAAGGCAGGAAGGTCGAGTATGAGGCAGGGAGGGAGTCAGAAGACAGAAGATAAGGGCTGGAGATCGGTTTCCCATTTTTGAGTCACAAAACTCTCATGGCAACTTGATTTATTTCTGATTTTGTTTGATTCAGATTAATTTGGTTAAATTTTAATATTTTTTATTTATTAATTTTTTTTATATATGTTTCAGGCCAGTAACTTGTATTTTTGAACTATTCTTTAAAAGAACTGGCTCAGAAGAGTTATTTGTTTCAGGAATCGGGCCCCATGCCCTGCTGTATGTTATTGATTCAAGAGTAATTTGTTCATGAATCAAACTGCACCGGTCAAACTGTATGTGTTTGATTCACTAAAAACCACCAGCTCATAAAATGATTTGACCCTGAATCAGGACACATAGGTCATGCTGTTTTTGATTCACTAAAAAGAAAGACTCACAAGATTCATTTGTTTGAGAATTGAGTCACATGTTGCATTGAATGTTTTTGATTTGCCCAAAAACAACCAGTTCTTAAGAGTCTTTTGTTTTATGTTTTTATTATTCACTAAAAAGCTGCACTGGTAGTCATGTCAGTCCTTCAAGAGATGAGTGAGAGTAGAAGAAGTGCTGATGGTGGGTGAAAGCCAAGTCCAGGGGTCGTGCCCTTCCTTAGTCATGTTCTCTATCACAGTCTCCTTATGTGCTTGGCACAAGAGTCATCTCTCTCACTCACGTTCATTCTGTCGCCACTGGTGACAGCTTGACTTATCTCTCCCAGATACAGTGGGTATAGCAAAGAATCACTCCCATTTAAAATAATTACATTTTGTTGTTTTGCAGCATTAAAGATGGACACAGTTTTTGTTTTATCCAGTTTTATTTATTTAGTACAATTTATAACATCCAAATGATAGATATAACACCAACATGTCGGAAAGAAAAAATGTGAATAACTGAATTGGAAAAAGGATCACCCCTTGTATTTTGTTGAACCACCTTTTGCTTTAAATGCAGCCTTTAGTCTTTTGGGATATGCCTGTACTAACTTTGCACATCTAGACATTGCAATATTTGCCCACTCTTGCAGAACTGCTCAAGTTCATTTAAATATGATGGTGAGTGTTTGTGGACTGCAGTCTTCAAGTCATCCCACAGATTTTCAATGGGCTTTAAGTCTGGGCTCTGACTAGGCCATGCAAGGACATTCACCTTTTTCTCCTTCAACCACTGTGTGCTCAGTTTTGCTGTGTGCTTTGGGTCATTGTCATGTTGGAAGATAACATTTTTTGCTATTTACAACTTTCTGGCAGAGGGCAGCATATTTTACTCAAGAATCTGATGATATTTTGCCCCATCCATTTTTCCTTCTACTTTCCTTCTAAGTGCTCCAGTCCCTGCTGCAGAGAAACACCCCCATAACAGGAAATTACCACCATATCGTTTGATGTTTAGGCCAAATAATTACATTTTAGACTCATCTTTCTTTGAGGAGTGGCCTTTTTCTTGCAACCCTCCCATTCAAGCCACATTTGTGGAGAACTTGTGATATTTTTGTCACATGCACAAAATGACCACACTTTGTCATACATTCCTAAAACTGCTTCAGAGTTGTAGGCCTCTTGGTCACCTCTCTGGCCAGTTTCTTCCTGGCTCTTTCATCCAGTTTGGAGCGATGTCCTGATCCAGGAAAGGTCTGTGTTGTACCAAATACCTTCCACTTCTTAATAGACTTCACTGTGCTTCGAGACATTGATAAAGTCTTTTACAATAAATTATGTCTGTCTACAACTTTATCCCAGAGATCTTTTGACATTGCCTTGCCACCCATAGTTGATTGTTTGCATCATTTGCACTATCAAGGGCTGAATCGCTCCAGGAAAGCTCTTTTCATGCTGAGCTAACCAAATTGACCACAGCTGATGACAGTGGAAAGTCAAATGGCTTTGTGTGCCATTGAGAAGGTGATTAGCTACACCTGATTGAGTTTACAAGTCATTTTTAGGTAGGGGTGATCCTTTTTCCAACTCAGTGATTCTGTTTAAAAAAAAAACTGACATATTGATATCTTTTTTGCTTGGATATTATAAGTTCCACTAATAGTAAATACAGCTGGATAAAACAAAAACTGTGTTCATCTTTATTTCAGGCTGCAAAGCAACAAAATGTGATTATATTAAAAGTGGGTGATTCTTTTCTATACCCACTGTGTATGACAAACTCTTCAATTTATATTTATACATGATAATACTATATATATTTATTTATTTATGAAGTCAGAAACAAACTGAATTGTGGTGAAAATAGAGCTATAAATTAACTGTGTCTCTCTACTGAAATGGAACTGAAATACACAACTCTATTTAGTTATGATATTAATGTATCATATCAGTCAGATACAAACTCAGGGTCTGTGTAAAACTTAATTACATTGAAAACTATCTTGGCTGAACTAAAGCTAAAAGCCTCTGACCGTGTTGTTCTTGATCACAGTGGATATTTCTGTTAGGGCCATTTTGGGTGTTTTATGGTGAATGAATAATAGCGTTGCCTCATTGGCATTCTCCTCATTGTCTGTGTCGAAATTACACATGGCCTGTTATTTCTCTCTGAATAGCTCGATTGGAGTACTGGATATTATGGAAGGAAACTTGTGACACTTTATGAGCGTTTAGTGAAAGGCTCACCCATTGACATCTGCCTGTTGAAATCATACATAAAAGGTAAATTACATTTATTTACTCAACATTAGACCAGACAAACTGTAGGGATATCATATTGGTGTTATCTGGTGGCTAAGGGCACTGAATGTGAAAGAAACATTTCAGAAGCGAGCTGAGGGAAATGAGAAAGAGGCCACAGACAGCTGGGAATTTATGTTGGTCCAAGTTGGTCATTAGCAGCGTATACTGTAGGTTGTTCAAGTTGGTCATTAGCAGCGTATACTGTAGGTTGTTCAAGTTGGTCATTGGCTGGTCAAGCTGGTTATGCTCTCAACTTGAACCAGATTTACGTTTTTGGAACATGATAGCTGGTTTGAAGCAGGTCCAAGTTAGTCATCAGCTGCAACAAACAAGTTTCTAACTGGTTTATTGCTGGTTCTAGTTGGTATTTTTTTTGATCAATATATATTACACAGTGAATAACCCATTTGGACCAGTCATATACCAGTCTTCCATTCTCCAAATAGCTTAAGCTGGAGTTTCTCATTCCGCATTGTGATTCCTCCTCACTTTCCCAAACCCAGAAAATCACTCAGCCCCTCCAGACGTCACAACCTACACCTCCGAACATCCCGTTCAGGTGGAGAGGCCACAGGTGTCCACCATACCCCGGACCACACCCAAATATGGCAACGCCAAACTCATGGAGACCGGAGATGGTGAGTGCACGAGAATGTGTCTGAAATAAAATGAGTGATGTTTTAGAGACATTAATGACAACTTCATTACAAAATTCACAAAGAGCTTTGAAAGATTTACATGAACCATTTTCCTAAATCATTTTGACAGCCCAACTAGCATTTCTCTTCCACCCTAACTTTATTTTGGCAGATGGTTTTATACAGAACAACTTGCATATAGTCCCCCTGCACAGCCTGGGCTTAAGAACACACTGGTAGTAGCTGGTATAAATGCTGCAAGAGTATTGCTTATTGTTAGTTCATGATACATAAAGCGTTACAGTATGTTCTCCTAAAATTTTGTGTTGTTATAATGTTCAAAATAGTTTAATACGTTAAACTAAAGCTAAAACTACTAAACTGTAAATTGTCATTGTGGTATTATATTAATATAAAAATAATAATAATAATGTAATAAAATAAAATATAAATATTAAATGAAACGCTTAAAAAAAAAAAAGAGAAAAACTACCATTTTAAATGTTGCCGTGACAGTTAACTGAAATAAATAAGTTTAAGTGCTAATATGACTTAAAAATAAAATAAAATGTAAGCTGAAAATAAATATTTAAGGAAAAGGGCAAAAACTAATAGAAATTTTAAAGCATACAACTAAATTATTAAAAACTAAATAAATAAAAAAACTGAAATATAAAAATATACACTAATTCAATAATTCTATAATAGTATGTAAATAATACAAAGGCAACACTAGTTATTTAATCCATGTATGTTATCAAATTGCTGACACGTTATATATGGTGTTGTAACGGTTGGTGTAGTTGTAAGTTGTATGTAAGCCCTGGAGATGATAGAGGATCCATCAGAGCAGGTTTCACAGACTGTCTGTTATGAAGCTGTGATTGAGGACACTGAGGACTCTTGGGATGCTTCTGAAGGCCGCATTTGACTGCATCTGTCAGGGTCATTAATCAGTAGTGTTTGTAAAATTGATTTGTTTGGGGTAAGATGAAAATTGAGGTGTTGCATACAGAAGTAAACACTGAACATCTTCATTGTGCACATTCAGCCATCCATCTAAGCCTTGTGTCTGTATTAATAGGCTCGTTCAGGAAATTTGATTCATGTTTGAATGAAAATGTTCGTTTTTTCCTGGCTTGTGTGTGTTGTTGTGCATTAACACGAGTGTGTCTTCCTAAGGAGTCCCAGTTAGCAGTCGAGTTTCAGCTAAAATCCAGCAACTTGTAAACACGTTAAAGCAGCCCAGACGACCTCCACTTCGAGAATTTTTTGTTGATGATTTTGAAGAGCTCCTAGAAGGTAAGTGTTTGTCTCAGCATGAGTTATTTGGAGCTTTTCAGAGCTGTTCTTATAAACAAACACATACCGACATACACAATCCCTGATTTGCAAACAAACCATTCTTTTGAATCAGTTCTTTTGAATGATTTGGTTGAAGTGGTTAGCATTGAATTAAATCAGTAAAATTAAATATGTGTTAACCACAAAAACAGAAGTTATGAGTGATTATTCAAATGAACCGGTGATTCAACTATTCAACAAAAACAGCTATACAGATTTTTTTTTTCTGTCTTCAGTCCAGCAGCCCGACCCCAACCAGCCACGGCCGGAGGGCGCTCAGATGGTTGCCATTCGAGGGGAACCGCTGGGAGTGGTCACTAATTGGCCACCATCGTTAGAAGCTGCACTGCAACGCTGGGGGACCATCTCGCCCAAAGCACCCTGCCTGACTACCATGGACACCAACGGCAAACCCCTCTATGTCCTTACTTACGGTAAAATAACCATATTTAATTACAGCCATACATATAATGACCACCATCCACATGCAACCATAGTGAAATAGAAATATATATGATCTCCCTCATACGTCAGACTATTAATAAGAATATTAATACAGACCACTTAGTCTGTATTATGTTATTAGTCTGATAGTTACCACATAACCTTGTCTCCTTGTTTATTTATGCTCAGTCATGAGAGCGAGTTCATTAAAGGGCTTTTTTTGTGTAGTGTGTGTGTGTGTGTGTATGTGTGAGGCGCTCAGCTGATTTTACTCAATGAGGATCCTGCCAGCAGCACATCACGGGTGAGAGTGTGAGGAAAGGATTGCAGTGTGTGTGTCTGTAATGGATTGGTATTCCCTCTTATCTTTTTTCTTAAAATTGAAAATGATCATCAAGCCACCTGAGCTTAATGATTTCTTCATCTTTAAACACACACATAAAGTTGATTCATCAAGACGCTCAAAGCTCCGACCAACAGACAACCTTTACTGCCTCGGTTTACAGTGTGAGCCAGAAAATGAATGGCAATGGCTGTTTGTGTGGCATACAAACCCCTCCCCAGAACCCACCGGAGACTATCACCCTCCTCAGCTCATTAAAAACCTTGACCAAATCAAAAGAGTAATTTCATAGCCATGAGTTAAATCCTGATAACATCAGGTCAAAAATTCAGCAGGACAGAGGAGATAAACTGCTGAAATGCCCTGTGTGTGACTCATCCAGATGCTTAAACTTCGAGTAATTTGGTCATTTGGCCCCAATCCATGTTTGTCCTTCGCTTGGCTTTCATTCTGTGGAATCTGTTCACTTTTTTCTACTTACAGTTTTCTAAATGTAGAGTATCTTAGAGTTTTCTCACGCACCATAAAAGTGCTCCATATGACTCATGCCTATGTTAAAATCTTCTTGAAGTCATGATAGCTTTTTGTGAGGAACAAAAGGGAGCTGAATTAATTATTCACTGAAAATCTTCTTCTCTGTTTCAAATCTCATGTGCATTTACAAATATTCAAACTGGCAGATTGTTGGTTTGGCTTTGAGACACAACAACCAATAGAGTTTCGTATTCACGTTAAACTTGGTGCAACTTACACAACCATTCAAAACGTTTGCAGTCAGTACTTTCCTTTCTTTTTTTTTTCCAGCAAGTATTCAACGTATTTATAGTGTTATGATGTGTGTACTTTTGAATGAATCGGTTAATCATAGTTTCTGCAAAAACATTAAGCAGCACAACTGTTTTCAACACTGATAATAAGAAGAAATGTTTCTTGTGCAGCAAATCGGCATATTAGAACGCTAAATTATCATGTTAAACTGAAGACAGGAGTAAGGGGCCGTTCACGTCGCGCCTAAAAACGCATGGAAAACACTAGGCACGCAGGTTTCTCCTTCTTTCCAAAGCGCTCGGGAAGTTGCGCCCCCGAGGTGTCTGTCGTTGCTAAGCAACCATGACGTGCTCTCTCCATGAAGACGCAGAAATTTAAGCAAAGGATAAATGGATTTGCAGCACTAAATATTGCTTGCAGTAGCTCTGCTACTAAATTTATTTCAAAATGGCAATCCATATACAGCTATGATCAGCTGTTCCTTCATCTTGGCTGAGCTTTCAACTTTGTTACGGGAAAGGATGAAGCTGATTGGTTAGTTCTTGTCACATGACCCGTGGTGCGCTGGCGGAATTCTGAAAAGTTGAGCTGTTTTTAACTCGATGCGGTGCGGACGCGCCTGGAAAAAACGAAAATACGTTGCTTCCATTATGAGCGCACATACCGCGCACCTACATTGGAAATAACGAACTTGAGCGCGCAAAAGACGCGATATGTGAACGCCCCCTAATGATGCTGAAAATTAGGTTTTGCCATTACAGGAATGAATTACATTTTAAAATATATTAAAATAGAAAAACATTTTTGATATTTGAATAATTTAAATAAAAAAATACTGTTTTTCTGTTCAGATAAATTCTGCCTTGAGCAATAGAGACGTCTTTCAAAACCCCTTTTGTAAAAATATTTTTAATGATATTTGAATACACTGAGACACAAATGAGATTTGATAACTGCAGGGTACATTTGGTGAACTGACCCCTTAAGTACAATTATTTAGGATGTACTTCTTTTGCACAGGCAAGCTTTGGTCTCGGAGCATCAAAGTAGCGTACAACATCCTCCACAAACTGGGCACCAAGCAGGAACCTATGGTCCGACCAGGAGACCGGGTGAGTGTGACAGAGCTTTACCAGACCACCTCAGTAAAGCACCTCATTAGAGGAACGTTCAGTACTAGTTAACCTCTACATGCTGTCGATAACCTCAGAAAACTTTTTGGTTAAGAAATGCATGCAGGTTTGGAACGGTGGACTATCTCTTTAATAACTCAAATAACATTTTTGTATGAAAGAATTAATTAAAACACTTGTATCAACAAAATGACACAGAACTCTGCTTGTTTCTGCATTGAAACCCTTCGGAATTCTTTGCCCCATAGACTGCAATTTTGAATGTTTTTACAGTCAAAAGTTTAAGGGACGAGTCAAGTTTAAGGGACGAGTCAAATAATTGTCTGTGGTAATCGACAGTATGCTGTAGATGCTGAACATAGAGTATTACTTGTTTGGATCCCAGAACATTTTTTTAATGACAGTGGCGTTTCCTGCCGCATGCTGCGATTTTAAAGCGTGTCCCTGTCAGATTAGCATTCCCTTGTGTTTGAAGTCTGACACCTTTCCTCTCTTATCACTTCATGAGCAGGTGGCTCTTGTGTTCCCCAACAACGATCCAGCCGCCTTTATGGTCGCCTTTTATGGCTGCCTGCTGGCAGAGGTGGTGCCCGTACCCATCGAAGTGCCACTTACCCGAAAGGTGAGACTCTAAATATACCACCATGAATGATTGTCACGTTTTCAAGCCTTCATGTCTCCATTTTTATCACCATAACGCCTACCCACAATCCTTCTTCCCAGCATGGACTCACATTGTCGAGCGCCAACCTGACCGTCTTTACAGCGCAAAATATTGATATTTGTATATTATTCATGTATAATGGTAAAGTGTTACAAAGTCCTTCTGAAAACATGCCCTTGTAAATAATGTAGTGTCTTGCTCTCTGGTCTGCTGTCTATTTTTGAGATCCGTTATTTTTTCGGAATGTCAGGGTGAATGTACAGTCGTGGCCAAAAGTTTTGAGAATTACATAAATATTGGAAATTGGAAAAGTTGCTGCTTAAGTTTTTATAATAGCAATTTGCATATACTCCAGAATGTTATGAAGAGTGATCAGATGAATTTCATAGTCCGTCTTTGCCATGAAAATGAACTTAATCCCAAAAAACCTTTCCACTGCATTTCATTGCTGTCATTAAAGGACCTGCTGAGATCATTTCAGTAATCGTCTTGTTAACTCAGGTGAGAATGTTGACGAGCACAAGGCTGGAGATCATTATGTCAGGCTGATTGGGTTAGAATGGCAGACTTGACATGTTAAAAGGAGGGTGATGCTTGAAATCGTTGTTCTTCCATTGTTAACCATGGTGACCTGCAAAGAAACGCGTGCAGCCATCATTGCGTTGCATAAAAATGGCTTCACAGGCAAGGATATTGTGGCTACTAAGATTGCACCTAAATCAACAATTTATAGGATCATCAAGAACTTCAAGGAAAGAGGTTCAATTCTTGTAAAGAAGGCTTCAGGGTGTCCAAGAAAGTCCAGCAAGCGCCAGGATCGTCTCCTAAAGAGGATTCAGCTGCGGGATCGGAGTGCCACCAGTGCAGAGCTTGCTCAGGAATGGCAGCAGGCAGGTGTGAGCGCATCTGCACGCACAGTGAGGCAAAGACTTTTGGAAGATGGCCTGGTGTCAGGAAGGGCAGCAAAGAAGCCACTTCTCTCCAAAAAAAACATCAGGGACAGATTGATCTTCTGCAGAAAGTATAGTGAATGGACTGCTGAGGACTGGGGCAAAATCATATTCTCCGATGAAGCCTCTTTCCGATTGTTTGGGGCATCTGGAAAAAGGCTTGTCTGGAGAAGAAAAGGTGAGCGCTACCATCAGTCCTGTGTCATGCCAACAGTAAAGCATCCTGACACCATTCATGTGTGGGGTTGCTTCTCATCCAAGGGAGTGGGCTCACCCACAATTCTGCCCAAAAACACAGCCATGAATAAAGAATGGTACCAAAACACCCTCCAACAGCAACTTCTTCCAACAATCCAACAACAGTTTGGTGAAGAACAATGCATTTTCCAGCACGATAGAGCACCGTGCCATAAGGCAAAAGTGATAACTAAGTGGCTCGGGGACCAGAATGTTGAAATTTTGGGTCCATGGCCTGGAAACTCCCCAGATCTTAATCCCATTGAGAACTTGTGGTCAATCCTCAAGAGGCGGTGGACAAACAAAAACCCACTAATTCTGACAAACTCCAAGAAGTGATTATGAAAGAATGGTTGCTATCAGTCAGGATTTGGCCCAGAAGTTGATTGAGAGCATGTCCAGTCGAATTGCAGAGGTCCTGAAAAAGAAGGGCCAACACTGCAAATACTGACTCTTTGCATAAATATCATGTAATTGTCGATAAAAGCCTTTGAAACGTATGAAGTGCTTGTAATTATATTTCAGTACATCACAGAAACAAGTGAAACAAAGATCTAAAAGCAGTTTAGCAGCAATCTTTTTGAAAACTAATATTTATGTAATTCTCAAAACTTTTGGCCACGACTGTATCAACGTGGACTAGAGGTCTTCACAGTGCACCCGAGACCCGTCGACCCCGGACCCGACCCGGGACCCGTACGGGTTCGGGTCTATATTTCAAATCATCAGCTGGGTCCGGGTCGGGTCCGATTCTATTACTTCGGGTCCCGGGTCTGTTTAACATTGTGTGTAATACCCGTGCGATCGGAATCATCGGACTCGGAGAACACCCGGCCGTGATCAAATACTACTTGTGTTTTTTGTAACTTGCAACTTGTACAATTAGGAAAAGAAAAGAGTGAGCCAAAAAAAGTGATCTCTCTCTCTCTCGCTCTCTCTGCTTTTAGAAGCAGAGCTCGCAGACTCAGAGTTAATACAAGTGCACGCACGGTATTAATGCTTAAAGACTTGACACACTCATATTTAATATATTTCAAATCAGCAACACAATCTGAGGTGAACTGTCACATTAATGTTTTCTATGACGCTCAAATTGCGTTAAAGCATTTTAGGTTGATACAGCTAGCACGCATGTGCAGTCTCCAGCGCATTTCATGTTTCTATGGCTACCAGTGAGGGACACTTCGACCGCCAAACCGCATTTTACATTTTCTCCCGTTTTTATAATATTATAAATGAACTGTTTAATCTTAAAGTTTTAGTGGTCAGATTCAAACTCGATGCAGAGCAGAGAGCACAGAGATCAGATGTTAGCAAATAAATAACATCAGCGGCCATGGCAATGCACGAGCGATCGTTATTATAGTTCAAAAGGGTAAACAGTTTAAGTTATTATGCGAGTTAACTCGAGTCAGAATGTACATGTGCACAGTAGGATTTGTCATCCATCACCGTGACATCAAGTGGATTTTTAAGCTGAAATAATGAGTGGATTCAGCATGGACTTGGAATAACGAGAGGAATAACATGGATAACTTTCTTGTCGGAGGATTGTAATGCATCACAGGCAGTCAGGTACAAGGAGGAGAGACTACGGCTCTTTAAATTAGGTAAGACAAAAAGCTGTATTTTTCGCAACAGGTTTATTGACTTGTAATAGTAATTTAAGGTGGAATATGTGAACGTCGGGTCCAGTCGGGTCTGTGTCTTCCCGGCGGGTTCGGGTCCAGATTTTAAATAATATACGGGTCCGGGTCGGGTCCTGGTAGGCATTTTGTCGGATCTACACGGGTCCGGGTCCAGCTTTTGAAATATTAGACGGGTCCGGGTCGGTTCGGTGTAGTACATTACGGGTCTCTTTCGGGTTCGGGCACAAATTTTTGGACCCGTGAAGACCTCTAGCGTGGACCCCTTGAGGCTGAAGTATTGCCTCAGATATGTATGTTTGAATTTTAGTGGTTGAAGTAAAGGAGGAGAGCTGCAAGAGTCAGTCTGATCCCTCGTCTGTCCAAAAATTCCAGGAAAGGACCTGGAAACTGGCAGAACACTCTCTGGCTTCCTCTGCATGCATTGCACTTCGCAAACCAATAAACTTCTGTCCAGTGCAAAAGTAGCTGTGTGTTTTTCTGCATTTTTGACTTATAGCACACACAGAATAAGTATTACAGAAACGTACTGTGCAAGAACCATGGTGCAGTGATTGTGTCCAGTGATACTTAGATGTAGATTCACATTTACATTTATGTATTTGGCAGCCACTTTTAAATAGAGCCACTTAACATGCTTTCAAAATATGCAATTTCATGCATTTCTTGGGAATTGAACCCATGACATTGGCCTGGCTTGTTTCATGCTTTACTGTTTGAGCTAGAGAATCACCTATACATACTGTAATACTAAATGATTACCATATTCACATGATATTTGCATGGTATTTATAGGTACTTTGTAGAATATCATGACAGTACCATGCGATGTGTAGAAAACATGGTAATACCATGTTTATATATATATAAATGGGGATGGAGTACCATGTACGTACCATAGATGATACATTTCAGTTAAAAAACTTGATAATATCATGGTACTTTGATATATACACCATTGTACTAAATGATATTTAAATGATACTTTAAGATACTTAAAATATTACCATAGAACCAGACCATGGTACTTGAATATATATTTTGGTACTGAAAACATAATCCTGAACTCATACTCCAAATGCATCCAAAAAGAAATGGTACTGTAGTATTATGTATTACTTGGTAGTGCTGTGGTACTTTTTTAAGGGGTACTCTGGGTTTTACCATAGTTTAAATACCATGGTATATTTCAAAATACCATAGTGTTTGTATCTGATAACAAACCTTTACCATGATATCGCCATATTCACAGTGCATTTTGTAAGGTCATGTCCAAAAGCTATTGATATTTTACTATGTAAAAAAGGCGACATGGACATTTGTTGATTTTAAAACTCCTCCATCAAAAATAAAAGAGATATTCAAGCACACCACGGTATAATTTCTTTGCTGTCAGTAGGCGTCACCTCCCCTGCAGTGTATTTTGCTGCTGTACTGATGATGGATGTTAGCTGGTCTTAGCCTATCTGTGTGTGTGTGTGTGTGTGTGTGTGTGTGTGTGTACTAGGATGCAGGAAGTCAACAGATCGGCTTTCTCCTGGGCAGTTGTGGGGTTACTGTAGCTCTGACCAGTGATGCCTGCCACAAAGGCCTTCCAAAAGGACCCACTGGTGAAATACCACAGTTCAAAGGTCAGTCCGTTTATACACAACTTCATGTAAATGATCTATAGTGTCATGTAGACAGACTTGTGATTTTTCAGAATAAAGTCTAGTCCGTTTTACAACTTAAAATGGCTAAGAACCGCTTACTTAGATAGGAAGAGACTATCTGATTTACATATAAACAACCAGTCACAGTTTGTATTGTAACATCCCATTTAGCAGCCATTGAGATTAGAGTCTTTATACATTAACATTTAAAACTTTGGGATCGGGAATTTTTGTCTTGTTTTGTTTGTTTTTTAAAGAAATTAATACTTTTATTCAGCAAGGATACATTTAATTGATCAAAAAAGACATTTATGATATTTCAAAGGATTTCTGTTTGAAATAATCCTTTTTTAAACTTTCTGTTCATCAAGGAATTGTTTCTTTCCACAAAAATATTAAGCAACACAAATGTTTTCAACATTGATAATAAAAAGAAAGGTTTGTTGATTACCAAATAGCAAATTGCGAGTGATTTCTGAAGGATCACGTGGCTTTGAGAGTAATCAAGCTGAAAATTCAGCTTTGCATCATAGGAATAAATTTCATTTTAAAATATTACTAAAATAGAGAGAGTCTGTATAGGGTAGCGAGGGAAAATCAGGAGCATGATTGGCTGTATCATGCGTGTGATATTATCTTAGCCAGACTGCTAGCAGTCAGCATTTTTGCCCTGTCTGAGCCACAGTAAGACGAGAGATGGTATAAATAAAAAATGTAGAGGTAATGAGTCTGATATTGTTGTAATGATGTTGTAGTCCCGAGAAGATAGTCATTTAGCCCGAGGCGGAGAAAAGACGGACTTACTCCAATCCCGACGCACATAGCCATTATTTAGCCAGTAACCCTAATCACTCACTATCATTCCTTTGAATGATAATCATCACTAATAATGATAATGATAGCCATGGTTGACTCATTAAGCTGCATGAATATTAATAGAATTGTATGAATATTCATGTTTTCTCTCTGTTGGGTCCCACCCACTCATCAGGATGGCCAAAGCTGCTATGGTTTGTCACGGAATCCAAACACCTGTCCAAGCCGCCCCGTGATTGGTTCCCTCACATAAAAGATGCAAATAATGACACCGCCTACATAGAGGTAAGCTTACCCATGGAATTATGACCATTTTGGAAATATCAGCTTATTCAAATCATTTTACTGGCCGTACATTCAAAGATTCTGCACAAATGGAAGCCATCAGTCTAGGATTGTTTTTTTCATATGCTGCACCCCACCAGCCACTATAATTGTTTTATGATATCTGATTGTTTGATATTCTATGACTCAAGCCCCAGAAATCAATATTTCCTAGCAGCATGCCGGGCACAGCTGCCTCCATTAGAGAGTCACTGGATAATGGATGATAAATGATTAATGTTTGTTTAATTGTGAATCGGGACTCTTGTAGGAGATGCTGGTTAATGGAGTGGGGTTGGTCTCAAGTTATTGAACCAGTTTTGAATGAGCTGTCTCAATGTTCTTCACCAGATCCCAGAAATCTGAGAGTCTGTGCAAAGTGGCCGGGTATCAGATCTCCAGTATTGGGCCAAAGTTTGCTTTCTGTTCTACTGTACGCTTTTTTCTTGTAGTGCATGAAGAACATGTCCAAAAGAAAAGAAAATAAGAATTTTATATTCTATGTATCTATGTAAAAAGAGAATAAAGCCCTATTTTAGAACCATTGGCATTGTTAACATTTATCTTCATGACATAATGCAAATTTGCATATATGCACAATGCGCGCACATATATATATATATATATATATATAGAAAGTTTCCCCCATTATCAATTATCAAAGCTATTTTATTTTATTTATAATATATATAAAATATATATATATTATTAACAGTGGAAAAAAAAATTTAAGTAGTAGTAGTTTTTGATGTACTCTCACTAATTTATGCATATTTTAATAAAAACAAACATTTTACTACTGTAATTTAATAATGTATTAGAATAATGACAATCTGATAAGAATAAAGACCTCAAAATAGGTCTAGTAAATGCTAGTAAAATGTCAAACTATTTAATAAGACAAAAAATAATCCTTATTTCTTTATGCAAAATATAATCCTTATTTCTCATGCAAAATATTATTTATCATTTTTATTTTAAGTTTAAATATGCCCTGGACATCGACAGTAATTTTGACATGCATGCTTACAGTAGTGTGTTTACGGCCATGCAAAGTGTGTTTGTTAAGGGATTTGATGCGTTAATATTTGTGTTAATGATTAACATTTATGACACTTTTGTGTTTATTGATTTCCAGTATAAGACCTGTAAAGATGGGAGTGTTTTGGGTGTGACGGTGACACGGATCGCACTTCTTACACATTGCCAGGCCCTAACACAGTCTTGTGGATACACAGAGGGTGAGTCCAACACACACACACACACAGAGTCCATTGTCCTTTAATCTCCCTTCTCAGACAATAATGTAATAAATCTGTCTTCTCTTTGTCTTTCAGCTGAAATCATAGTGAATGTATTGGATTTTAAAAAGGATGTGGGTTTGTGGCACGGCATTCTAACTGTAAGTCATGCTTCTGAAAATAATTATGTGAACATAAGATCATATGCGTCACATTCAGGGTGTTAATATGTCACTTCCTGTTTCCTTAGAGTGTCATGAACATGATGCATGTAATCAGCATCCCGTACTCGCTGATGAAGGTCAACCCTCTGTCCTGGATCCAGAAAGTGTGTCAATACAAAGGTCTGTCCATCAGTCACTAGATGTCATGGAACTAAATGATATACAGAAAATATGTATCAAAATATATATCACAAAATGTAATAATAACAAATAATACAGTATTTTCAACTTGATGTGCAGAAATTCATGTATACTGTATTTTTCGGACTATAAGTCGCACCTGAGCATAAGTCGCATCAGTCCAAAAATACGTCGTGATGAGGAAAAAAACATACATAAGTCGCACTGGACTATAAGTTGCATTTATTTAGAACCAAGAACCAAGAGAAAACATTACCGTCTCCAGCCGCGAGAGGGCGCTCTATGTTTTCAGTGTAGACTACTACAGGAGCAATGAGCGCCCTCTCGCGGCTGGAGACGGTAATGTTTTCTCTTGGTTCATTTCTCTCGGTTCATGTCAAATTAATTTTGATAAATAAGTCGCACCTGACTATAAGTCGCAGGACCAGCCAAACTATGAAAAAAGTGCGACTTATAGTCCGGAAAATACGGTACATTGTTTTGTTTTGAAATAAACTTTAAATAAATATTTTTTGTGCCAAAAGACTTTGAGTCTTTCTGTTCAGTTTTCATGAAACATAAACAGGACACATTTCTGTATAAATCATTTAAAAATCCTCATGGGACCCCTTACATCATGACAGCTTCATGAAGGATTTACTCAGAAATTTGCAAAATGTTTCATGAAATCGTTATTTGTAAGCGACAGTGTCATTTGATATTGTTTTTGTATGTGTCCATTTCTGGTTGTGTGTGTTTGTGTGTAGCTAAAGTAGCTTGTGTCAAGTCCAGGGATATGCACTGGGCTCTGGTCGCTCACCGAGATCAGAGAGACGTCAACCTGAGCTCCCTGCGCATGCTGGTGGTGGCCGACGGATCCAACCCATGTGAGTTCAGCTAGTGTTTTAACTCTTCCTTTCCCTTCCATCTTCCCCTTTTCTCTCACACCTATGTTTCTTCAAATATTCCTCTGACAGGAAACAAGCAGATGGTTAAGCAGCTCTTTACACACCCAGCAACCCTGCAAACAAGCTAAAACCATCATTCATAAGTGTGTAATATAAATGCATACACTCAGATATGGCCTCTGGGATTATACTGGGATGAGTAGGATAGATGATGCCCAGAAGCTATTTCCTTATGTATGCAGATACATAATACACAAATGGACACACTGAAGGACAAAACATTCCTTCTGCCGCCTGTTTCCTTCAAATGCCAATGTAAATGGCAGTAAGATACAGTGAATGTATTTCTGATGGAATATTCTGGGTCATATGAGGGGAAACAGGATTTTTCTTGGTCTTTTGAGATGAAGAGATTAATGTGCTGTGTAGCTGAACATTTATAATGCAAGGATCTCTTTTTAGTCCAAGATCATTAGGGTGAAACTCAATTTTCAATCCAAAAAAAAAGAAAAGGAAAAGGTTTAGAAGACATTTTTAGGGAAGAAAAATTTTGAAAATATATGTAGTTTTGAAGAAAATATATAATGTTTTATTTGTCAGTAGCTTACTGAAAAATCTCATTACTGCAATGCATAAAAAAATAATATAATAATAATATAAAAAAATATCATTTTAATCATTTAAATTAAAGCTTATAGTAGTATTTGTTGAATTTAGCATTGCTTAAATATTACTGTAATTGCAATGAAAATTGTAATTTCTTGAATTTATGTATTTATAACAATAATGATAGTTATAAATAAAATAGTTTTTAATTTAATAAAATCAACATCACAATGCAGCACATTTAATTGTCATATAAATAGGCTGGATTTTCTTTATGGTTTTATAATTTCTGATTTTTCTTTAGTTTTTAGAGTGAAATATGACAGAGCATGAATACTCATATATATATATATATATATATATATATATATATATATATATACACTCTCAAATGTATTCTGTTATTTGGCATATCATGATGGACTAAAGTTTGAACAATCACAACAGGAGTAATTTACATATAGAAATCTTAAAGGTACAGTTGTAAAAACAGTCTTCAAAATTCTAATGCTGGTCATGAAAACTCTTTGGTGCAAGAAAGCTTAAACTTAAAAAAAAAATAAAAAAATTAAATTAAATGCTACAAAACTATACAATATGGCCTTTTAAAACTGGATTTCTTTTTTTTTTTGCTAACTGTCGCTTTAAGAGCTGTGTTCCCATTGTACCCTACAGTGTTAGAATGCATCTAAATGTGAGAACTGTTTTAAATGTCATATAAGACAGGCGAAACATATCACATAATCTCTCATTTTCTGCAGGGTCCATCTCATCGTGTGACGCGTTCCTCAATGTCTTCCAGAGTAAAGGTCTGCGGCCAGAGGTCATCTGTCCATGTGCCAGCTCAGCTGAAGCCCTTACCGTGGCCATCAGGAGGTGGGAGGAGTGCTGACACATTGACCATTCATTCACCCCGAAACTTCAGCTCATATTCATAAACTCTCACTTTTCCTTTCAGAACATGTAGATCTTTCTGTGCCTCTTTTACAAGTTTCATAACAACCCCCATCCTCCCCCAAAAAATGACAGAAATATGGATACAGACCATTTTTCTGTTGGTCAGACACACAGATTGAAGTTGATGGTTCATCGAGAGAGCTTTACCGAAGTCTGTGTATGACTTTGATGCATTTTTCCAAATCCATTTACAAGAAAGTAATGTTTTTTTAGGCTGCCTCCATAATTACAGCCCTGAATAGTCCTGATCTCTGCTTTGTGACCGAATCAAACTTGTGACAGAACTCAGAGCATATGGTTTTCATTCCACAGGATTAAGTCCATTGCTGGACGTTTTTACAGACCTTCTCTCTCTCACAACAAATTTGAGGATGAGAACAGCTTGTATGAGTTTGAACAGAAAAGAAATTAATTGAAAGCTAATAAAAGAGCCCGGTGTCATAGATGAAATCATCACTCTCTAGTGAATTCAGGGGGGAAAAGTTGATTCAAAGGCGACTGATGATATGTAATTCTGCTGTTTCTGTCATAAAAGAAGTGGTGTCATCGTCATTGGTGGATTTACCATGCAAACTAAACGTAACCTCATTTTTTTACCCTTCACACACATTTGCTTTGGCCTATGTGGTTCACAGAAAATGTCTCGCTCTGGTATTAATTTCCTTCCTCGTTAGTTCATTTTTTGCACTTCTGCTCTGTTCCAAAACTTAATTAACTGCCTATTTAAACAGCATGTTAGAAATAAACATTATGCCACCTTTTAAGATACCTAATTTTTAGAAAGAATTTTTTTTTTTTACATTGTGCAATCACCCAGTATGCTGTGCAGGAATGATCAACTATAAATCTACTTTAATTATATACTGCTAAATATAAAAATATAAAATGGTCAGTCAAATGCTGTTGGAACCAACTGCCTGTTTCACATCAGTTTCTTGTAATCTTCCTTAAAAGGCAGCTCCCTATGCAGTGTGCACACTAGTTTTGGAACACAGCTATTATTTCCAGCATACTTCATCGGCACACCCTGTTTTATGTATTTTGCTCAAATGAAGCCTGCTGTACCTTGCCAGACATCTCTGTTAGCTTAAATATGTGTCTTTTAGAGGACACTATGTGTGGGTGGGGCTTAGTGCTGTCCATCAGAACTAGTTGAACCAATCAGCAACTTCTTCATCAGAACTAGTTGAACCAATCAGCTTTGTATTCAGGTTTACATAACATTAGAGTCACTGTTAAATAATAATTTAATATATTGCACTAATCTGGCATTTTATTTCACATTTCAGGCCTACGGATGACAGTAACCAGCCACCAGGTCGAGGAGTGCTCTCTATGCAGGGTCTGAGCTACGGTGTCATCAGAGTGGACTCAGAGGAGCGTCTCTCTGTACTCACCGTACAGGATGTGGGCACCGTGATGCCAGGAGGTGCACATATGTACATGCATGAGTGGTTCTGAGAAAGTCTAAAATGTGGCTTTGCACATACTCTTGTAGATTTAATGTTAAAACCATCAAAGGAGAGCATTGTGTCATGTGTACGCCTCTCTCTGCGTGCTGTATTTATTGCTTCATAAAGTGCGTAATGTGTTTATTGATGTTGTATATGTGCAGCTCTGATGTGTGTGGTCAAACCAGAGGGAGTTCCTCAGCTGTGCCGAACAGATGAGATCGGAGAGCTGTGTGTGTGTTCCATTGCCACGGGAATGTCATATTATGGGCTCTCTGGCATGACAAAAAACACCTTTGAGGTTTGTGTCCTATCAGAGCAAGATCGATTTGGCTGTAGTTAGGTGGATTCTCCTACCCAGAATCCCCAGACCTCTGCTCGAACAGATGCTAAAGTGCTCTGATCAAAGTCTTTTCCTTGGCTTGTTTGTTAAATTGCTCTGAGATAATAAAAATGGCATTTTCTCAAGGTCAGTTCGCACAGAGTCTGTTATCTGAAGGCTGTTTTCACCTAAAGTAAAAAAAAAAAGTAAAACAGGTGATTGTGAGATTAAGTTTAAGAAATTAATAAAAAATGAAATCACAAATGTGAGATATAAAGTCATACTATGAGATATGAATCCCTGATTGTAAGATAGCGAGTTGCATTTGTGGGATAAAATTTCACAATTATGAGAAACAGTTGCAATTGTTTATTTCAATGAGAAACAAAGTCGCAATTTTGAGATATTAAGTTGCAATTGCAACCTGTGAGATATGAAAAAGCAATTTTGTGATAAAACACCAGAATCGTGAGATATAAAGTTACATTTGTGGCAATTACTGTACAAGAAACAAAGTTGCAGTTGTAAGAGATTAAGTTGCAAATGTCACAGTTGTCAGATATGAATTTGCAGTTGTAAGATAAAATGTCGCAACTGTGCGAAGTACTTTTTCCTCACAAAGGTGAAAATAGACTGTCATAAATATGACTACATGACACACAAGTATTCAAGCAAAAATATTTTTTATGTGACTAAGACGAGACGTTGACGAGCTAAAACTAATATCTGATGATAAAAACTATGACGAAATTTATGCCGCGTCTTTGTTAACATGACAAGACGGGACTATAATGTTATTTGAGGACTACCGGACATTCAAAATGTGAACACCTGTCAAAATGAACACTGGTGAAAATCGGTTGTGCTACTTTAATTCTAGAAGTTTAATATGAATTTAAAATCCCCTTTTTTAACCAATCAGTGAACATTTCACCGTAATGTACAGTGGATGAGAAGAAACCCCATAGCCAAGATTCTAGAGATGATTTCCACATTTTTATACAGTTTTAAATTTACAAATGGATAGTTATATAAAAAATGTTGGCTTTTGTTTTGGAATCAGGTTTTCCCCATGAGCAGTTCTGGGGCTCCTATCAGCGAGTACCCCTTCACTCGGACAGGGCTGCTGGGCTTCATAGGCCCAGGTGGGCTGGTGTTTGTCTCTGGAAAGATGGACGGGCTGATGGTGGTGAGCGGACGGAGACACAACGCTGACGATATCGTCGCAACAGCGCTGGCAGTAGAGCCCATGAAGTTTGTGTACAGGGGCAGGTGAGTACACAACAAAAACAACCAAACAAACATAGCGTATTCTTCTTCGAGAGGTGATATATATAGCACTTGAGCTTATTTGCTGTGGACATGCAGAGTGCAAATTAAATGGATTCAGCACCTGCTGAGGCGGCAGGAGTGAGAGCGTGTGTCCTGTGTGTTGTGTTGTGTTGTGAGTTGTTCTGTTTTAGTTGCTTCTGTGAAATGACCTCAGGTTTTGTTTATCAGTTTTCTTACACCTTTACACACTAGACTCCAAGGCAACAATTTCTCTTTTTTTGTTTAGTTTAAATTGAAGTACTAAAGTAACTAAAACTAAACAAATTCTAATAAAAAATAAAAATCGAATGCAAAAACAATAATAATCAATCAGTGATACTAAAATAGCACTGTAGCACATTTTCATTTGTTTGAACGATTCCACAAAATAATTGACTTTAAATATTGCTTCAAATATATGCAATAAATGTAATTATTATAATTAATTATAATATTAGTGTTACAGTGTTATGAATGACTTTTTTTGCAATCTTGTTAATCTTTAAAAACGTATTCTTTTTTTGTAAATTGTTTGTTGATTATTGTAATACTAAATGTAATTATGTAATTAGTAACAGTTGTTTAATTTGTATAATTATTATTGTTAATTTAAATATTTATAATAATAATGCTTAATGAATTTATATTCTGTTTACCAACGTAAGCATGTCATGGTTTGAGATGTTTAATGGGTTGGTCCAGAGCTGGATTTTTGAGGGTCTAAATCTCTATTCGGTATCTCTATCTTCAGGATAGCGGTATTTTCTGTGACGGTCCTGCATGACGAGAGAATTGTGGTTGTAGCTGAACAGCGGCCGGACTCCACAGAAGAGGACAGCTTCCAGTGGATGAGTCGTGTGCTGCAGGTATTTGTCCTTTTTATACCTACCCTTGCTTATCGATTCGGGCAGTGGCGACTCGCTATTCCCATCCAGTCTGATGGGAGTCACCTTAATCGCTGCATAACCCCAGTCACCATCCAAACTTTCTGTCAGCACTTTACAAGTCTTTACCGGCATGCACAGGCTGGCCTTCATTTCCACCCAGATGGTTTCATTCCACTCTTTTGTTGTGGGTCATTAATCTTGCAAATATAGTATTTTTTCCTTCCACTTCCTGAATTCCAGTTTGGTATTTTGGTAAAGGTCAGTTGCTGCATCTGTTCTCAGCTGGCAGCCTCTTCTCAGCTCCTTACAAACTCTGTTTTTAAACCTCACCTGACAATCCAATACATCTCTTTCTGCAGGCGATAGACAGTATCCACAATGTCGGGGTGTTTTGTTTGGCTTTGGTGCCCGCTAACACCCTTCCCAAGACTCCTCTGGGAGGGATCCACCTGTCGGAGACCAAGCAGCTGTTTTTGGAAGGCTCCCTACATCCCTGTAACGTCCTAATGTGCCCTCACACCTGCGTCACCAACCTGCCCAAACCCAGACAGAAACAGCCAGGTCTGTCTGCAGCAAGGTCACCTCAGATGTCGTACAAAATTAGAACCATCCAAAATGCTGTATGCGTGGTGTTGTCTGTTTGGTTGTGATGATCTTCCTGTGCTCGCTCCTGCAGAGATTGGACCTGCCTCTGTGATGGTAGGAAACCTGGTCTCAGGGAAGAGGATTGCTCAGGCCAGCGGCAGAGATCTGGGGCAGATCGAAGACAATGATCAGGCAAGAAAGGTGTGTGTGTGGTAACATGGGGCCTCGATTTTCATTCATCGTTCACTCTCCCTTCCCTCTCATTCATTCCTCACCTCCAGCAAATGGAGTCCCAACCAGCCAAGAATAGACACAAAAATAAGCACATATTTGTGTTTAAAGCCAGTGTTTCAGTACATTTGAATAACTGGTTCTGAGAGATATAATCTGCCTTAGGGTGCTTTATAATGGCTCTCAGAGGAGATGTAGCACCTGGGTCCAAAACTGAGAAAAAGTGTGTGTATATATATATATATATATATGTATGTATGTATGTATGTATGTGTATATATATATATATATATATATATATATATATATATATATATATATATATATATATATATATATATACACACACACACACTGTACATACATAAATACATCATATTACTTTTTTTTTATATAAATCTTACAGTTTGACTTAAATATGTTGCAGTCCCTTATAAAAGTTACCGGCCAACTTATAACACGCATTTGGCACCTGCTGATTGTTCATTTTGGACCCTGTGTGGCATGCAGTAATTGTCCCAACTGGATTTGTGGTAGAGGAACTGATCCCTGACAGCTTGTCAGACCTCTTTCTCTCAGCCAGGATTGTTTCATACCCGACCCCTACAGAGAGCATTCCGGGAAACTGTTAAAACAATATGTCACCGAACCAGAACTTGACAATTTTGTGCTTCTAAAACATGCCTTTTTTGCCACTTTAAAATGTAAAGCACTCCATTAGAATAATGATTGCATGCTGGGCTGTTTGGGAGGGCTGGTTTGGTTACTTTTTGTGCTGTTTTGTGTTGAGTCTTTGGTTTTGCTGTGCTGTCAGTAAACCACCTCAACGCAAATACAATCCATTACGCTGCCCTCTCAGGCTGAAAGATGGCAGCCATTATTCCATCAGCGTCTGCTGTGCACGAAACCGTAACCTTAACACACAGCTGTCGGCCGCACACACAAACCACATACACAAACATGTGCACAGACCCTAAAATACACAGATACACAGTGCCGCAACAGTTGTTAACTGCATGCCTTCCTCATCCTCTCTCTTTTTCTCATTCCTTCACACCCTTCTGACATCGACAAATGTTATCTCCGCCATCTGCGCCACTCAAAGAAACACAGCCATACATGACTATTCCATTTTTACACCCCCAAGCTTGTGTTGTTGTTGTTTTGTGTTGCTTCCATCCATTCATGCCTATGAAAATCGGGCCCATTGAGTGAATGGAAATGGTTTTATTTCATTCTTTTAAGAAGAGGAATGCAATCCGATGTGAGAATAACTCTGGGAGGTGAGGTAACACATGACTGCATTCACTTTCAGCCTTCAGATAACACCAGCGCCACTTGCTAATGACTTTTAACAGGTCTTACTAATTGCAAAAAAACATCTTTTGTGTTTAACAGTTACTCTTTAAATGTCATGTTACTTTTATAATATTGCATTTGGTAAAACAATAAATTAAATCAGGCTTGTTTAACACCAACTTACTTGTATGCAAGCAAATAAAACTAACGGTGTATTAACATAACATAACAACATTAACTGATTCAACTTGTGAATTCTGATATGGCTCTTTTGGGAATATTATATAAGCTCCATTAAATACTTAAATATCTTGGATTTTGTAATAATCATCTCAGACTTCCTTTTTCCACCCATAGTTCCTCTTCCTGTCTGAGGTGTTGCAGTGGAGAGCCCAAACCACCCCAGATCACGTGCTCTTCACCCTCCTCAGCTCAAAGGTATGATGTGTATTTGATATATTATTTTTCTTTTAAATATATATATGTGTGTGTGTGTGTGTGTGTGTGTGTGTATATTTATTGCATTTTTTTAAGTATATTTAATTTTATTAATGAAAACTCCTTGTAATTAAAGAATACCACTAGCATTCTGGGTTAAGAAAGTGTAAGCTAAAGATTAACCTTGTTTTCAAGTGTGGTCCAGTGCTTGGCAAAAATTTCTTCGTTTCTGCACTGTTTCCCCCTTCTAGGGAGCAGGAATTGGTTTCATAAATGATGTTACCCTGGTTTTTTCTAGGGATACATCTTTTAAATATGTGGCCATTTATCATTTCAGTCTATTTTAAACACCACATGCCCTCCATAGAAAAGTTGTGATAACTCATCCTGAACTGAGAACTGAGGAAACTGATACGTTTGTGTATGTGTGTGAACATAGGGAGCAGTCCTGAGCTCACTGACTTGTCTTCAGTTGCATAAGCGGGCAGAGAAGATAGCAGCCATGTTGATGGAGCGAGGCCACCTGCAGGATGGTGATCATGTTGCGCTGGTGTACCCGCCTGGTACGACACCATCAGCTACAAATCTACAACTTTAAATCTGTGATAAGTCCAACTATATTCATACTATTATACTCATTTAAACCAGGGGTCTCAAATTATGTGGCATCGGGTGAACAGAAGAGCAGTTTAGTGCATTGAAGATGTCCCTAAGATTATATTCAGAAAGGACACCAGACACATCACAATCTGGCTTGGATATCATGGTCAGAAATGATTTATTGGGATAGTTCAACCAAAAATTTAAATTGTCATTTACTCACCCTCACGTTGTTCACACTTATATGAGTGTCTTTCTTCTGTTGAACACAAAAGAAGATATTTTGAAGAATGTTGGTAACCAGTTGACGGTAGCCATAGTATTCGTTTTCCATACGATGGAAGTCAATGAGTACTGTCAACTGTTCAACGATCCCTTAAAACACACTTGATACACACTAGACCCATTGAAGTTAAGTTGATAATTTGAGACCACTAAATTAGGATTAAAAATTCAAATCTACTTGTATATGCATTTTTAATTTACAGGTATCGATTTGATTGCTGCCTTTTACGGATGCCTGTATGCCGGCTGTGTACCAATTACAGTGCGACCCCCTCATCCGCAGAACATTGCCACTACCCTGCCCACTGTGAAAATGATTGTGGAAGTGGGTGTTTTCCTCAAATCCTTCCTTATGTAGTTTATGATATGTTAAAAAAATAGCCTAATGTATAAATTTGTGTTCAGGTGAGCCGATCGTCTTGTGTGATGACCTCACAGGTCATTTCCAAGCTTCTGAAGTCAAAGGAAGCGTCTGCCGCTGTGGACGTCAGGGCTTGGCCTCCTGTTCTGGACACAGGTGAGAGTGGGTCAGGTCAGGTGACTTCTTAAAAATGTCTAAATGAGCATTCATTTAATATCTAACATGTTTTCCAGATGATCTGCCAAAGAAGAAGCCCCCTCAGCTCTACAAACCCTCCAATCCAGACACACTGGCTTACTTGGACTTCAGCGTCTCCACTACTGGGATGCTTGCAGGAGTAAAGGTGAATATTAATCGTCCCCTGTTGTGTGTAAAAAGAAACCCCTGCTCTTTATTTCCTCAACACAAAAAAACAGGAAGAAAACGTTTGGAAACTCATCTCACAGACATCAAATCCTCTCAGCTGGTGAGATCAGGTGTCATATGCACAGAGGAACTTTTCTTCTTTTATTGTTTAGAGATAAAAACCAGGTTTAGAGCATGCAGACACTATTATGTCATAGGAGCCACAAGTGTTTGCAGAGACCACCCAGTATTGTGTAGTTCTTCTGTTCTTTTGACTAAGAACTGATCTGTTCAGCCCCATACACTTCTATTTACTAGCATTTCCACATGGCAGCCCACAAAATAACTAGTCAAAATAACAAAATAAATTTTTTATATGGTTTTAGTTTTAGTTTTAGTTTTTTTAATTATATATGTATTTTCATTTGTTATATATTTTTTTGTCTTCTCAGATGTCCCACACAGCCACCAGTGCCTTTTGCCGTTCTATAAAGCTCCAGTGTGAGTTGTATCCCTCTCGTGAGGTTGCCATCTGCCTGGATCCTTACTGTGGCCTCGGCTTTGTCCTCTGGTGCCTCTGCAGGTGAGAGACGCTGCCTCACGCAATCACAATTATTCTAAAAGAGCAGGTTAAAGACCTGGTCACACCAGGTCTGAATTTACAGCATGGAAAAAAACATGTAGAACTAAATTTCAACATGAAACAGTGGATCTTTATGAACTCGTTCGCACGGTGTCTGCAATATTGTTGATTTTTCAGTTTGTAAAAACAAGCAATAATTGTATTTACAGTTAGGATGGGAGTCTGTAGGGCAAGCCACTGCATGAAATAAATGTTAAAATATAATTTTGAATTTAAATAAACTATTTATTCTTAGAATTATATATTTTTGGAGAACCTTTACTTAAGTGCTTTACAGAAAAACAAATACAGTGTAATATAAACAGTAAAAACTAATTCAGAGAATAAAAAAATAAATAAAACATGGAATATTGTATCTTATTAGAGTTTGCACTTTGTTAAAAATCTTTCAACCTGTAAGCCGTCACCCTATACTTTGAACATGCAAAGTTTCTTTTTACAAGACTTAATCATATATACTTTATATACATGACGTTTTAATCACTTACTTATCTTGGCTGTCTAAAGTTATATGCAGTTTTTACCTCTTGTAACTTAAATAAAAGATTTTTGCCCAGAAGAATGAATAGTGCTCTCACAAAACTAAAAGTTCTTTTTTTTCTTTATTATGAGTCAGTTAACTGTAATGATGAGTGTAATTAGAACTGAGGAACAGCTCAAAATGCGGTGATCATTAGCATGCCCCAGATGCTGTCATTTTGAACCTGGACTATTTCTTTCAATTGTTTGGATATGTAACAATTCGTTCATTATTTTATATTTCCCTGTCATTTAGTCGCATCAGTGAAACACTGATGGCTGAATCGCACAAGTATTGAACCAGTTTCTCAATAGACTGCTGCCTTTGAAAAATCTTGGTCTTGTGCTGCGCTCACAAGGGTGTGTGTTTTTCTGCTGTGCTGGGCTTCTCTAGTGTAAAAGTGTGTGCTCAGCTCCTGTTTCGCTTGACTGATGTGTTGTTCTCCCAATGTGTCTTATTTGTCAGGGTGGGTAGGTTCCACTGCTCTTGTGTTGGTAACGTTGTGTTTTCTTTCATCTCTTCCCACTGGGTGAAGTGTGTATTCTGGCCATCAGTCCATCTTGATTCCCCCGTCCGAGCTGGAGGTGAACCCTGCTCTGTGGCTGCTGGCTGTCAGTCAGTTTCGGGTCAGAGACACGTTCTGTTCGTACTCCGTCATGGAGCTTTGCACCAAGGGGTTGGGCCTGCAGACCGAATCTCTCAAGGTACCAGATCCTCTCTAAACTGTCAATCATTCACTTCCTTTTCTTCTTGAGGAAACTCTAAGATTTCATGTTATATTTGCAGTAGTGTCAGAAAGAAGGTGATTGTTGGTGGTCTTGCGTCTGTGTTTAGGAGGTGTGACTGTGTAATTAAGGTCTGTTCTGAGTTAGTGAAGGAAAGGCCGTCCGTGCCTCCTGGCGAGTCTGTCTTGTAAAATTTGTTTTATTTACTCTGATTTAGTCAGTGAGAGTGCCATACTGCAGTCTGGAGCCGAGTACAGTTTATTAACATCACAACAATAAATGAGGAGGAAAAATGTGACATTTTTTGGTATAATGAGGTAGAACTGTGGAAATGTTTTCTTTTACCCAGATTTTGTCATTCCACCTCCCTCAGTTTTTTTTTTTTTTTAAATGAAGCTTAAAGAAAAACATTATAATAAATATATAATGTATAAACTGACCCTATTTACTTTTAGTGCATGTTATTCTAAAGAAAAAAGTTATTATATTCTATAATAATATTGTAATCCCAATAATCGAACTGAACAAGCACTTTCTCTCTGCTGCCGCATGAGCATTTCCTTTTAATTATTGATACACTGTGTTGGTGTAAGCACTCATTTGCTCTCTTTCTCTGTCCTGTCTCTAAGTCCCGTGGACTTGACCTGTCCCGCGTAAGGACCTGTGTGGTTGTAGCTGAGGAAAGGCCCAGGATAGCCCTCACCCAGTCCTTCTCCAAGCTTTTTAAGGACCTGGGCTTGCACCCGCGAGCCGTCAGCACTTCCTTCGGATGTAGAGTGAACCTGGCCATATGCCTGCAGGTTAGTTATGTTTGAGTGCGTGTGTCATCTGTTAATCTGGTGCTGACCAGAAAACACGAGGCAGAGCTTGGGCTGTAAATCCCAATCCCAGCGTTGTTTCTGCAAGCCGACTGCAGCCGGGATTAGTGTTCAGACTTTGCTGAGAGGATTTCACTGTGCCTTTAGTTTACGTTCCGAGTGAGAGTAGCACAGCATTATTGGATATCGTGAGGTTGTAGAGGTAAAATCAGGTCACCACTGAAATAAACATATATGTAGAACACATGTCAAAAATAGTACTTGTCAACTGATATGGGGTTTTCCAAAGCTGCTGTTGAGTAGAAGGACCAGTTGGTGATATAATGCTGGTATATTATTATTTATATATACATACAGTATTGCTGTTTTTACTGTATTTTTGATCAAATCAAAAAAGAGACTTCATTAAAAACATTTTTAAAAAAAAATTACTAGCCCCAAACCTTTAAACGGTAGTGTATAAAATATAATAAATTAAACTATAGTAAGCATTTCATGCTCATTTATTTATTATTTAATTTGCCAAGCATCTATGCATTAAGTGGGATAATGCACATCTGATGGCCATTTTCACAAAATAAACCTTCCTATGGTAACACGACTCTGGGAGAGTTTGTTTTGGAATTAGAGCAGTTATAACTTCCTCCCACCTGCTTTCATGAAGATTTTTTGTTACCAGGCAAAAAGCACCACACCACACAGTCATACTACAGATGTTTCTATGGTTACATACTAGAGATACAGTATGAATTATTTTACACCTAGGAGTCTAATAACCCTTAAATCATAAAATAGTCTAAACAACCTCAAAAGCAAAAATGATAAGCTTTGCGTTCACCTAGGCGAAATGAAAGATATTTGACAATATTATTATATAATATATAATTATAAAACATTATATAATCTATTACAATAATAACAGCTTTGGTGACATCAGCTGCTAGGAAAAATAATTGGAAATTATTATTGTTAAAAAATAAAATGTAAATGTGTACATGTATAACTTTGTGAATATCATATTTACTTATAAGACTGTGTGGGTCAGGAAAAATAATACTGACCAATAATATCTTCAGATCTTCACTTCTTATTTTGACAGTCTGCATATTGTTTTTTGTTCTTTTGTCCCACATGCTTCTCATTTCCTTCTTTTGTATTTCATATTTAATCCCTTTTCTTTGTCATATCCATAAATCTTCACCCTGTATTCCTCTTTCCTCACTCTCTCCCTGTCTCTCATCTGCTCACTGGCTGTTGTAGCCCCACAGACTCGGGAAGCTTGCAGATCAGGTAGGGAAGTCCAAAAGCTCCCGGCTCAATCTGGCACTGGGTGTGGAATGGGGTCCGACTTTCGCTTTTTTTTTTTTACCCCTCGGCTGCTGGGCTCTTGATTCTTGCGGTGTGTGTGGCTTTTGCTAATGTAGTGGAAGTGAATGGCCGGATCCATCCAAATCAGTGTGACTAATTAATCAGACTAATTGCTGACCTAATGGGCTGCTTTCCTGGGCTCAGTTTTGAAAAGGAAAGATGCCCTCGGTTCGATCTTACCTCCGAGCGGTAAGATCCAACCCTCCCCGAGTGAGATTGCAGCTCACCTGGACTTACACCAGGGTTAAGAGTTGAGTGTTATTGTGCAGCTGCAGTCATTAGTAGTGTTCCTGTAGCATAGAGCTCTATAATCACAGCCATTAGGTGGAATCGTGCTTCCCCTCCCTTGTCCGTCACATTGTTTTGCCGTGACATCACAAGCACAAAGGGCTTTGTTCGGAACACGAGTGCCTACACATGAAATATCACAGAATCCAGCACTGTGTGAGTCAGTGATCTGAAATGCATCTCTAAGGGCCGTGTCTTGTGGACAGAGCCGATTGTTGTGCTTCAGACACAGAGAGACCTCTACTGGCCTGTTTTTGATTGGAAACTACATATTAGAGAATGCTGTAGGGATGACTTGTTTTTGTATGCCAAAACCTGGGAACAATCATTTTTAGCACTTCCAATTCCATCGTCCCAAAGTCAATGGATTTTAAAGTGGGTTTTTGGTTAAAGGCCTGAAATTAGGTCACACAAGCACAAAGATATTTTCACACTTTATTCTGTGACATCAGAAGCCTTTTACTTGAAAAAGACAATTGCTAACATGTCGCTAAATTGGAATACCAAGGTTGTCTGGGACATGAAAGGGTTAGTTCACACAAAAATGAAAATTAGCCCATAAATTACTCATCCTCAAGTCTTCCAAGGTGTATATGACTTTCTTCTTTCAGACAAATCCAGTCAGAGTTATTTAAAAGCTTGTCTTTGATCTTTCAAGCTTTTTCATGCCACTCAGCGGGTGTTGCATGCATCAGTCCAAAAGAAGTTAAAAAAATAAAAAGCACCTATCCATAAAAATTAAATAAAAAAGTGTCTCACGCCTTCTGTAGCGAATCGATGCATTTTTGTAAGAAAAATATCCATATTTAAAATGTAATAATCACTTTAATGTAGCTTGCACTCACTGTTGTACATGAAGGCAGTTCCGGGACGGACTGGATTCGTCTGAAAGAAGAAAGTTATATACAGTCGTGGCCAAAAGTCTTGAGAATTACATAAATATTAGTTTTCAAAAAGTTTGCTGCTAAACTGCTTTTAGATCTTTGTTTCAGTTGTTTCTGTGATGTACTGAAATATAATTACAAGCACTTCATACGTTTCAAAGCCTTTTATCGACAATTACATGACATTTATGCAAAGAGTCAGTATTTGCAGTGTTGGCCCTTCTTTTTCAGGACCTCTGCAATTCGACTGGGCATGCTCTCAGTCAACTTCTGGGCCAAATCCTGACTGATAGCAACCATTCTTTCATAATCACTTCTTAGAGTTTGTCAGAATTAGTGGGTTTTTGTTTGTCCACCCGCCTCTTGAGGATTGACCACAAGTTCTCAATGGGATTAAGATCTGGGGAGTTTCCAGGCCATGGACCCAAAATTTCAACATTCTGGTCCCCGAGCCACTTAGTTATCACTTTTGCCTTATGGCACGGTGCTCCATCGTGCTGGAAAATGCATTGTTCTTCACCAAACTGTTGTTGGATTGTTGGAAGAAGTTGCTGTTGGAGGGTGTTTTGGTACCATTCTTTATTCATGGCTGTGTTTTTGGGCAGAATTGTGAGCGAGCCCACTCCCTTGGATGAGAAGCAACCCCACACATGAATGGTGTCAGGATGCTTTACTGTTGGCATGACACAGGACTGATGGTAGCACTCACCTTTTCTTCTCCGGACAAGCCTTTTTCCAGATGCCCCAAACAATCGGAAAGGGGCTTCATCGGAGAATATGACTTTGCCCCAGTCCTCAGCAGTCCATTCACTATACATTCTGCAGAAGATCAATCTGTCCCTGATGTTTTTTTTTTGAGAGAAGTGGCTTCTTTGCTGCCCTTCTTGACACCAGGCCATCTTCCAAAAGTCTTGGCCTCACTGTGCGTGCAGATGCGCTCACACCTGCCTGCTGCCATTCCTGAGCAAGCTCTGCACTGGTGGCACTCCGATCCCACAGCTGAATCCTCTTTAGGAGACGATCCTGGCCCTTGCTGGACTTTCTTGGACGCCCTGAAGCCTTCTTTACAAGAATTGAACCTCTTTCCTTGAAGTTCTTGATGATCCTATAAATTTTTGATTTAGTTGCAATCTTAGTAGCCACAATATCCTTGCCTGTGAAGCCATTTTTATGCAACGCAATGATGGCTGCACGCGTTTCTTTGCAGGTCACCATGGTTAACAATGGAAGTACAATGATTTCAAGCATCACCCTCCTTTTAACATGTCAAGTCTGCCATTCTAACCCAATCAGCCTGACATAATGATCTCCAGCCTTGTGCTCGTCAACATTCTCACCTGAGTTAACAAGACGATTACTGAAATGATCTCAGCAGGTCCTTTAATGACCGCAATGAAATGCAGTGGAAAGTTTTTTTTGGGATTAAGTTAATTTTCATGGCAAAGGACTATGCAATTCATCTGATCACTCTTCATAACATTCTGTAGTATATGCAAATTGCTATTATAAAAACTTAAGCAGCAACTTTTCCAATTTCCAATATTTATGTAATTCTCAAAACTTTTGGCCACGACTGTACACCTAGGATGACTTGAGGGTGAGTAATTTATGTGCTAATTTAAATTTTTGGGTGAGCTAACCCTTTAAACATCTTCACACCAAACAAGTGCTTTAGCAAATGAAAGTGAAATTGCACTCTTGCAAAAAAGAAACTATTACGACCCAGAAAGACTAAACAAGACGTAAGAATCAAAATCAAATGTTTGTTGGTGCCAGAGCTTATTTTCGGCAATAATCCAAAATCCAATGGAAAAATCTTACTCGGTTTTTTATCAAGGGAACCAGGGTGATGTTAACTTCTGTGTTTGTCTATCAAAATACATAATCTCTGTAGTACAATACTCTAGATATTGTTTCGTTCAGATGGAGTTGAGTCTGAGTGCCTCATCATGAACAGTCATCGCAAATTCAGTAATGAACAGTCATGAAAAATAATTGCATTCATTTGATCAAAACGAAGTGTTCATTTGTAGCTTGTACTCAAACGCAGTAGTTGTTTGTATTCTGTCTGTTCATTTCTCAGTTGTATTGTTCCATAAAGGCCATTTCACATTACTCATGTCGTCGGTCCTCAAATGCAGCAAACTCTAAGGAGCGATGCACAGTTCAAACGCTGTAACGTGACATGCTCAGACTCAGACAGGCGGTCTTGTTTGCTGCTGACCTTGCAAAGCATCACCAATGATTACTGGACAGTTCATCCTGACATAAGGAAAAATCCGAATGGAAGAGTTTGACCCTTCATATCAAGCTGTACGATGTATTGTCAAAGCAATATTAAGACATTCTGAAAGTGATTTATGACCAAAAAAAGACATGCATGTAATTAGTTTTGTTTTCTATAAAAAATGATTATTCATAATTATTTCCATGTGATCAATACTAAATTGTTTAAAATTGAACAATTCTCATTTTAGCATTTTATATAACATAAAATATTAGATAAACTCTTCAACGTTGCTGTCAGACCAGCCACATTTTCTCTGTGCATAGTGAACCACAGATGTTTAGAAGTGCTGCGGACAGTTTTAGTGCCATCTAGTGGTTCGAAGACAAACGAAAGATCTGCAATACTGGGGCGCTTTCACCGCAGGCAAACATTCAGATCTTTGAAGGGTCTGTCAGCTTTCATCTGCGGCCGTCTTTTTCTCTGCTTCACAAACTCCCACACATTTGTCATCTCGGCTTCATAAAGGATTCCTATTTTTCGCTCTGCTCTCTAAAACGCCTCTGTTCAAGGCATCATTTATAACCGTGTGCCTTTCATGGTGATGGTTTAAATTTGAAGTTATTTCTATCTCGGTTTGCAGCTTGTCTCGCCTTTTTTTTTTTTTACTCCTTATCTTTTTCAGCATTTTCAGTCTGTGATCATCTCTAGGCTCTGCTACTAACTAGTTAACAGCTAAAGTGCGTTGCCTCCGAGGAAATTGACCAGTTCTACCCCATCCTTAGAGAAATCACTCATAGCTAGTTCTCTGTGCAGTATAAACTGTATTAGTGTGTATCTCCTGCTTAATGGCTTCATGATGTGCGTTTCAGGGGACATCAGGGCCAGACCCGACTACTGTGTACGTGGACATGAGAGCTCTACGACATGACAGGTGAGAGATTTAATAATAGAATTCACTGAGGAATCGAAGTGGAGAAATTTGTTAAATAGCGATAATGGAAATGAGTCCAGTGCGCTGTGTGTACTGGTCGTCAATAGAGGTTTTCCATTAAACACTGTTGCTGGTGATATTCAGAGAGTAGAGTGTATTATATCTGATAAAATGTTGCTATAAATTATATATGTTTTCATATAATAGCAAATTGTGCTTGTACTTTTTTCTTTATATTGTGGTGTTATATGATGTAAAGTTTCCAGACTTAGCATACATTTCTTATTGATAATCTTATCTTTTAGTTTTTGTGCATTAAGCAAATAAAGAAAACAATCAAATTAGAGGAAGTACCTTTCAAGTATTAGCCAAGCATTTGAATTACCACATATTTATTGAAGTATAAACAATTTAGTTGTTGAAATCATTCATTTTAGATTTTGTTGAATTTCCATCAAATATACTTTGTGATATGTTAAATTTTTCAAACATTGTCAAAAATATTAAGTGTGGTATTATAAAGGTAGATTTTATCAAGTTTTTACTAAATTAAATAATTGGCTTTCATATTGTCATTCTACTTTAGTTGACTACCTATCTTCCAAAACCCTAATTTTAATTAATTGTAATTGTAAAAACTTTAAGTACTTTTTTTTACTTTTCAAAATATCCACAAATAGTCATGATTTCTTACCTGTGGTTGTAATAATATGAAATTCAGTAAATGTTACAATCAATTCTCACAATAATAATAAATAAGTTTTTCAAAAGACAATAGTTGCACTATATACACATGCATCTTTAGTGTTTTTATGTCTTGCTCACTCTGAAAAAAAATATGTTTTTACTCAGGAGTGTTGCAATGTGTTTCTGAAAATGTCATTAGTCGTGTCTACACTTGTGTTTATGAGCTGATAATTGATCATTTTTCAGGAAAGCAACAGTCTGCTTGTTTTTTCCTCAGAGTGCGTCTGGTCGAGCGAGGCTCCCCACACAGTCTCCCCCTCATGGAGTCTGGAAAGGTACCTGCAGGGCGTTTCAGTTCGACTCCATCTGGCTGTGTGTTTTGAAATAATTATTAAATTACTGAATCTCAATTTCATCCTCTGCCAGATTTTACCTGGAGTTCGAATCATCATCGCCAATCCTGAGACGAAGGGTCCGCTGGGAGACTCCCATCTAGGGGAGGTGAGTGCGTATTGCAGGACAAAGATCAAATCTAAATCATCTGTGGCTCTGACTTCATGTGTTCCTGGGCTGTTTTTGTCTCTAGATCTGGGTTCACTGTGCCCATAATGGCAGCGGTTACTTCACAGTGTACGGCGATGAGGCCCTGCAGTCTGATCACTTCAACTCACGCTTGAGCTTCGGAGACACGCAGACCGTATGGGCACGCACCGGCTACCTGGGCTTCCTCCGCAGGACTGAACTCACAGATGCAAGTGGAGGTGATCATGCATCTTTGGTTTTAGTTTCATTTGTAGTCGAAGAATGATACTAACATCGTCTGTGTTTCCAGAGCGGCATGACGCTCTGTATGTAGTGGGTGCTCTGGATGAAGCCATGGAGCTGAGAGGAATGAGGTATCACCCCATCGACATAGAGACCTCTGTGATACGCACCCACAAGAGCATCATGGAATGGTACGACAAATGGAAATAGAAATGGTCATTTGTAACCGGAGTTTTGTTTCATTTATTTTTTTACGATTGTATTGACATTAAAATTTGGCCATTTATTTAAAGATTAACATGTTTAATGAAATTAAAACACTTAAAACTAAACTTATTTTGATATTCAGATTTATACTGTTTCATCTAAATAAATGAAAACAAAACATAAAAAAATAAAATTTATCAAAATGATTATTTTTTTTTATAATAAAATGTATAGTATCTATACTAAAATTCTGTAAAAAAAAAAATGCTACAACTAAAAACAGTCAAATTTATTTATTTGATTACAATGTAGACTAAAAGAAAACTAAACTAAATTCGAATGAATAGATTTTTCAAGTGTGTACTGTTTATACTATTATGTCTAAATAAATTACAAATAAAATACTTGCATTAATTTCACTTTAGTTTTATGTACTTATTTTGATATTAAAATGTATGCTATTCACACCATTATTTCTAAATAAATTAAATTAAATTCTACTTGGCCATCATAATGTAACAATTTACAGTATTAAAAATGTATATTCCTTTTTTAGATTGTTAACGATTATGTCATTAGATGTATTGTTTTTTTTTTTCAAATAAAACTTCAAATAAAAAATTTCATAAAACATCATTTTTGTTCTTATCAGTTGCCACCATCAAGAGCATCACAAGGCATTTTATCAGTGAAAGCTCAATCAGCAGTTGTATTTTAAACATGTTCTGATTGGTTAAGATATATTTTGTCATCTCAAATCAGCAGTTGTCACTGAAAATAGATGACTTCCTGTAACTTTGTCGCTATTAATCACTGTCAGTGTGAACGGCCCTTTAGAAAGGACGTGTTTTAAATGAACTGATCTGTTTGTTTCAGTGCTGTGTTTCCCTGGACAAACCTGCTGGTGGTGGTCGTGGAGCTGGAAGGTTCTGAACAGGAAGCTCTGGACCTGGTTCCTTTAGTCACCAACGCGGTCCTGGAGGAGCACTACCTGATTGTAGGTGTGGTGGTGGTGGTGGACATCGGCGTCATTCCCATCAACTCTCGCGGAGAGAAACAGAGGATGCACCTGCGAGACGGCTTTCTAGCCGATCAGCTGGACCCCATTTATGTGGCATATAACATGTAGCATGAGTGTACGTGTGGATGTTCGTGGCACGACCGCTTGAATGGACACTTACTGAAAGAAACTTTGAGGAGTGATAAGAAAGCCAAAAAGAAAAATGGATTGGCAGAAGGATTCAGTCTCCTGAAGAGAAGAAGAATCGCCTTTGCTTCTGCTTGTGTGCGCGTCACTTTGCTTTCACGTGAGGTGTTGCGACATCATTCATTTTTATCCCGCCCTACATGAGCGAAGGCTATTTTTAAATATCTGCATACTGTGGCGAAATGTGCATTTTAAGTTTCCCGATGATTTGGAGTAACTTGTTGAAAGTAGACGTGCTATCAAACACACTGGACGCCATTTCTGTCCATTCAATTTAAAAAAAAAAAAGCTACAACATCAACTTGTTACATTTGTACGTACGTGGCAGCCGTCCTTCAGCAACTTGCCGGTATAGTTTTTCAACCTTTGTAAATGTTCTCAAAAAGCAGGAAGCAAAAACTGAGAAAAACCGTCCCCTGCTTTTTCCGATTCCTCCATGTTTAATATCATTGTACAAAGCTGAAGGTGAACACAAAGTCGGTTGATATTGTGTAATTATGTACAGATAATAGTTCTTATTTATTTTGCTCTTTTTAGAATTGGTGAGCGAAGACATTTGGAAATGTTTTCCTCATTAAATAATATTGCTGATATAAAACATTGTATCATCTTGAGTGAGTAGTATCACATCAAGTCTATGTAAAAATATAAATATACATACAAATATATATAAAAAAAGAAAATATATATATATATAAAATAAGATCTACGAATCACCAATGATGCATTTCTAATGCAGTACTTCCCACTTTGCATGGTGTCTGTTGTAGAGAGAATCAACTGACCGATCGAACGGTTAATAATAGGAACTCATAGGACTTTCAAGACGATGTCAAACATGCGGAACAAATGCTTCGGGTTTTCTAATGGAAACTAAATCGCTACGCCCTTTCCGAGAGAAAACGAACCCTAAAAATGTGCCTGGAATCTTGTTTACATTTGCTTTTATGACTCAAATCTGCACCGCGATTTGTTGTGTTTTTATTTGCTTGGATTGATTTTTTTTTTTTACTTGTCTTATATCATTTTTTTGTGTGATTGCATCCTTATTTATTGACGAGCATTTTACACAATTGCGTTTTTGTTTACTGCTCAAACATCACATTCGATACCATTCGTAAGCGTTTTTTTAATTTAATGTACTAACACAGATTTTGGTATTTTCATAAAATAACTTTTACGTTGGTGCCTCACAGTTTACTTTCATCCCTGATCAGCTCACGTGAAATTGATCAAGTTCTTGTTTTTAATCGGCTTATGTGGGGAAATCACCTACATGCTAAATAAATGCCGGCATATTGTTGGCACAAGCAATATGGGCAAAGCATGAAACATGACCAACTGGCTATAATAATGCAAACAATAGTGAAGAGAGAAAAAGAAGCGTGCCATTATTCTTTATTGTACCAGCTGCATTAGAAGTACGCATTTTCTGCGCACCATTAAATCGCCATGACAAAACGGAGCAGGCCTATTCAGGATTTTCTTCTTCACATCCTGCCTCAGTGATTGATAACACGGCAGGCGTTAGACAATAATTTAGGAGATCTACTGCAGTCAGATATCAGCACCCTCTGGCCTCCTTGAGGTCTGTCTTTAACGCAACCTTTCATTTCATGTGTCATTGACATCAATTCTGTGTACAGGAACTGAGTTTACCCTTATTCAGAAAGCAACGATGCAATGTTCCCTTTTTTTTGTCTGTTTGTTTTTAAAAGATGAAGGAAAGAAGTCTTAACCTGTTCGGAAGCTTTATTGTTGTCATTCCCATACAAGCAGAAATGTTTCCCCATTTTGAAAAGAAAAAAAAAATGTGCACACAACTTTCAACCTGTGAAGTTATTTCCCTTTTTTTTTTGGAAATCTGGACTTAAGTGAGAGAGTCTGCATGGTGTATGTAAATATTGTTGGTTAGAGAAAAAAAGACAAAAAAACAATTTATTTTGTATGGTGCAGGTGTGTTTGAAATTCTGTTTTGTACACGATTAAAAGTATTAAATTACACTTTTATAGAAGCCTGCTTTGGCCTACGTTCACAAAATATGGTGCAATAAAGTGCTTTGATTGGTAAATTTGCGTTACAAAAAGATGCAAAACAACCACCGGTTGATATGTTTATTTAAACATAGTACTGTTACATAATGTAATGCAAGAAAGGGGAAAACGTTTACATCACATTTTAATTTGTATGCACATGAAAGACAGGTGTTTGTATAGCAGACTTCTTGCTGGGTGTCGAAATTCTCAGTAGTCATTACTCTGTCCGCATAAATATAAGTTAAAAAATAAATTTAAAAAAAGGGTTACTTGCAATTACAAAGTGGTGTCAAATTACCCTAGAAAACCAAAAAGGAGACATACTGCATCACCGATGACACGCAAGAACGCAGATTAACATTTAGGCCAAAATAAGGACACACAACCTGGTTTCATGCAGACTGGAATGGAACATAATACCGTTATCACTTTCTTTTTTTCTTTTTCTTCTTTTTTACAGATTGACTTTATCAAGTACATAGTTAATGTGTTCATGAAATGTACATATGCTAACGTGCAAACGTCATCAGTCACTGTTAGCTGCAAACAGTTATTTACATGTAGTGCAACAGTGAGGCTGGGAAGGGAGCGAGAGAGAACTAGGGCAGGACAGAAACCTGAATGTAGCAGACGTGATTTAAGACGCATCCAGAACTTTAGAGGGAAACAGAATACAGGTTCACCCAGATATGAATCTGTGCAAAAACATTAGAGAAGGACCTCACGTTCCCCTTCATCCTTCAACTGATTGGTTCTCCTGGTCGACATAGTCAAAACTCTCTAAAGATAGATCTTTCTTAGAAATGTATTGCAATAAAGGAATAATAATTTGCCTAAAAATTCTAATTTTGTCATTCATTCACCCTCACATCGTTCCAAACCCGTCTGACTGATGTCTTGCAAAAAAACACAAAAGGAGACGTTTAGCCGAGTGTCCAAGCTGCTCATTTCTGTGCAATGAAAGTGGATGGGGACCAAGCACGGCCATTTACTTTCGTTGAGCAGCATTTCAGAAAACCAAACAGGTTTTAATAATTTGAGGGTATGATGGCAGAATTTTTATTTTTATGTAAACTATCCTTTTAACTTCTCTCTTAGGGTCAAAAAGTGCCATGAACGGTTATTCTTAAATGATAAAACCCTATAGCTTTAATTTCTGATTGTTTAATTTACACTGATCTCTGTACAATCTTAAAAGTCTGATAAAATTTAGATTTTTAATGAGATCTTGTCATGATGAAATCAGGTTTTTTTCTGTTTGGGAGCACTGGGAATAGTTCATACAAACGAATTCGCCCACACTAACAAACCTCTTTAAAGATTCTACTCAGCAAAGATTTAGTACACTTAAGCTACAGAAATGGACCCCAAAATCAGCACATAATTTAGTTTCTTCATTGAAAATGAAGGCGTATGTGTGTAAATGTGTAACCACGAAATGTGCATATTCATTAAAGGAAGATTGTATCATTCAGACAGACATGACTTGCCATCTTTAAACCCTGTTCCCAAAAAAAGACAATGACATCACAACCACTGATAAAAAACAAACTGTCGAGTTTAAAAGCACCAACTTCACTCAATGCAGGAGGCTGACATGATCCGCTTTTATAAAAAGTCAAATATCTACATAGCTTCAGATTAAGTTGTTTAAAAAGATTACTAGTACTTCACATTTCAGCTAGTCTGTATGCAAGCAAGGCTGATTTCCGTCATACAGCAAATAAAAGGGTAAAAACAAAAAGGAATATGCAATGAGATACCGTAAAAAATCCAAACATACAACCATCTTGACGAGGATTGTGAAATCCCGCGCTGGCTGCCCTGTTAGCATTCACCGCAACTCAGTAAAATGTTCTGGTAGAAGTGTCCTACGAGCTGGAGTTTAAAATGCTGGCTAAAAATCAAGAATCCATGGGCAGGGGGAAGGTGGTGAGTGCTAAAATCTATCCAATAGCGTGGCTCGTGGAGTCGCGTGGCCCGCTGCAGCTCATCTCTTCCGGCGGCAGGTACGTTTGTGATCGGCGTGCCAGTGCTCCTGCTGGCATTTGATGGAGCAGTACGACGTGTTCCAGCAGCAGTGGTACATCGCCTCTTCTTCACAGTTGTAACACTGAAAGACAGAATAAAGAGAACAATGAGATGCTAAAAGACTTGCACACGAGAGTTTTGTCCAGTAAAATATCCTCCTGAAATCAACATTCTTATTGGTGCATTTCCTATTGAAACAAGATGTGAAAGCACCCTTTCCCTTTAAAAAAAGAAAGAAAAAATACACAACCTGCATGTCTGTTGAATGGGATCATTAGATTGGACAAAAATCTAAGTGCAGGAGGAGTCATCAATATCTTTGGTTTGTTTTGGCAGTACAGAGACTCAATTTTAAGTGTGTTTATCTGCTAAAAGTTACGTTTTTGTCAACACATAGCACACTATCTTAGAGATTAACCTCAAAGCTAACATGTGGACTAAAAACCCAAAAAAACTCGTTATTTTGAGAGGTTGTGTGTAGAACTGGGGGTGGTTGATATGACCTAAATCTTGGGTCACAAGAAGAGACATTTCACAATAACAATACTAGACTTATTTTTGCTAGAAATAAGGTTACAATAACAATATATGAAATGTAACCATTGATTTGTTTGTTAAATTAAGAGTGTTTGATTAACATTAATAACAGACAGAAGCAGGAATTCCAAATTCTTTTTATGTTCAACTACTCACGTTCAGTTTAAACACAATAAGCAGCGAGAGACTGTGACGCGCTTTGGCGCTTTTTGTCCGTGTGCGAGTGAATGCAGCTCTTTTTCGGGACATAATGTGCTTTTATCAACTACTTTTAATATCATATTTAATATGTTTGCTCCAAGGAGTCATCTAACGCGTATTTGAATGTTTATACATACAGCGATACAAACATTATAGCGGTAACACGACGATATCACGTACTGGAAAAAATCATAGTTGCCTAGTCACGAGGTATTGTTTCAGAGCATTTCCCACAAGACAATTTTGGAGCTCAGGTGAGTAATATGCTGGAGAACCATTGCTCATCTCCTAGCAACACGTAGAAGTTAGAAATAGATTGTAAATACAACATGTTGGCTAAATTCATTTGCATGGGGAAAAAAAACTAATAAATCTAATTAGAAAAATAATGAAGATCAGATTCTTAAGAAGATTTCAGGAGGAGATGCTCTTCAACAGATCATGAGTCACATGTGAAGGAATTTTACCTGAGTTTAGTAATATTATATTAGCAATCATAATGCATTCAAAATCTGCGTACTATTTTTCCATTCCAGAGTCGGTTTCGATCTGGTTGAACGGAAGCTTATAAAAGTCATAACTTTTTTTTATTTTTATACAAATGTTGTATCTGATCAGTAACTAGGGAGTAGTGCATGTGCAAAAATGCGCAGTTTTGAATGTTACAGCATTATTGCTACATTTACCCCCTTTTTATTCATTAAAAAAAAAAGTATGAAATTTAAAAATGTACTTGAATCATCACATTAAATTCATAAGAACAAATAATTTGACTGCTCAAAACCAGTCCAAATTTGATAAAACCTACATGTTCATTTTGTTACAAAACAAGTAAATTACTCTGGAATGTTTCAAACAAAATATAAATATGATACATTTTTCATGCTGCAATGGTTTATCAATAGGGGTGCATATGTTGATGTTTATTAACAAAGTTCAGTTCCAAAAGCATGTACAAGATATAGGATAATCTAAAAATATATTTTACAGAAGTATTTTGACCAAGTCCCTAGATCATAATAAAATGAATAAAATCATGTGGTCAAAGTGGACCTGAACTCAATACTTAATCATTAGAAATTTAAATCGGTGTATTTTCATAGTCTTGATAGATTTTCAAAGTTTGGTACTATAAACAAAGGATTTATTTCTTTTTTTTTTCTTTTTTACTATATCTCTTCCATGTCAAAATTGGACCTTTATGCAGCATGATTCGACTGTCTGGTGGTTCTAACAGTTTGTATTTACACAAAAGATCTTCTGACAATACACTCACCCACTGCTTCTTCTTGGTCTGGGAAATAAGTTGTTTGTGCTGAGCTACCATCTTTTTCATCTCCTCCATGAGCTCCTCTTTGCATTTCTCCTTCACCTGTTTGCACTTTCGGTCCATCTCAGCCTGCGTGCTGGACACTGCTTTGTTCACCGCCTGCCTTTTCTCTTCCTCCATCTCTGCTCGCAACTGTAAGGACAATCACATTGCTGAGTTTGCTCCAATTTCCCCCTTTTCCACCAACTTTCTTGGAGGAAAAGGGGTATCTTTGAATCTGGCCACAAGAGGGAGCCAAATGTCAGTCCGAAATGAAAGAACGTTCCTCACCTTGTCCAGAGCCTCCTTCAGGACGCGTTCGGTTTCACGCTTGTTCTCCGCTTTCATCATTTCTTTAACGTCGTTGAAGATCTTGGTGTATTTGTCGTGGCACATGTTTTGGCAGCTGCCTTCGTTGAGCGTCTGAGTGCCTCTGGGTACCATGCGAGGACCCGGTGAGGAAGAGGACGAAGACGAGCCAGACTTTTTGGTCTGGGTGGAGACAGATGTACGTTCTGGTTGATGTGGAACAGCTGTTGGGATCTCCTGGCTTGAGCTGACAGCCTCCATCTCAGGCTCCGGTTCCTGATATAACAGCAGGTGATGTGAACTCTGTACATCACATCTCATTCAATAAACCGGATATATTACAAACCTCTTCTTTGGGCTCGGCGACTTGGGAACGGCGGCTCTTTTTAGCTTTGGGCTCTTGGTTGCCTTTCAACTGTCAACAACATAAGAAACCCAGATATTAAATAAAGCAAAGCCAATCTTGCGTATTTAAAAATGAAATGGGACTTGTGTCGCCAAAATGCTCACCTGTTCATTGGATGTGGAGGAGATGCTTGACTCCGCCTCTTCTTGTCGGTCTTCCTGTCTCTCGTGTCTGTCCGACCTGTCATGCTTCTCTTCCAGCTTCCCCTTCCAGGTACGGCCCTCCCTCAGGAACCGCTGATGGAGCTCCAGTTCATCACACGCCTTCTTCCACCCCGAGCTGCGCTTTACCTGCAGCTGCTGCACGTTGACGGTGATCTCCTGGATGTTGTCAGAAGGAATCCATGCCCTGAAGCACAACAGAAACAAGTCTGCTAATTTGCCCACATACAGATCTATACCAGGTCAAAACTAGCTTTCAGTAGGGCTGGGTGATACAAAAACCATATTTTTATACAGATATTATTATTTATATACATACACATTATATACACACACATTTACTTATTCAAACTGGGATTAATTAATTGCACGTAACATTAAGATGATGCTTCGGAAGTCTTGTGATTGCATTTTTAAATCAAATATTGTTCATTAGCCTAATGTAACCCGAGGCTCACCTTTGGTGCTGGTGGCCAAAGAACCGGACATCCACCTGACCGCCCTCCCTCTGCATCACCTTGGCTGGCCAGTAACCAAATCCCTTCATCCTGGCCCACACCAGCTCATGAGTCGGACTCTGATCACAGACAAACATCCTTAAGTACATTCACAAATCACATATAAAGCTGCAAGAATTAATGTGTACGTCTGTGCTTACACATGGGTAACAGAACCAGTTGTCGGGTCGTGCATTTGAGAGATAGAAGCAGTGTCTGCACAACATTAACTCGTTCAGCTGGAACAAAAATAATTGCAAAATAACAACAACGAAAAAAATTACCTATTAACATAAGAACATTGTCAAAAATCTATACAGGGAAGCTTAACCATGTTTGTCAAGTGCCTTAAACAAGTTTAAAATTCCAGCTGTTTGCTCAGTCTGACCTCATGGCAAGTGTCACTGTAGAGAAGTCTTGCAATTTCGGTCTGATCACTGTTGACTGTTGACAGAGAATGTGGAATTGGTCGAGCTTACACTTGAATGAAGAGCACACGTGCTATTTCATAAATCACACTTTTGGTTCGTATTGGCTCACCTCCATGAAGAATGGCTGTGTTGTGAACAATAAGCTGAGCGTCAGCCCTGAACTCCTCAAAGCTCTTGTATTTCCCCTCTGAGATGTTCTGTAGGGGAACAGGAGGACATGCTGAGGCTGATGGTGGGACATGATCTTTGAACTGTTTCTCCTTGTGTTTTCTGTGTACCTCTTGTATGTTATCCACATCCAGAGGTGAGTGAATCAGTCTTCTGTATATGGGTTGCTTTGACTCCTTGCCTCTCTTGTGCAGGTCCACAGCCTGAAAGATGATAAAAGAGAGAAATCTGCTTCACATTTCAAGAAAACGCATGTGGGGGAAAGGCTTGATTTCTACACGATTAGTATGGAAAGAAAGTGAGAAGTGAAAGTGTGAAACCCACCCTTTCCTTCATACGTCCAAGAATGAACTTGAGGCATGTTGTCATTTCCTGTTTGCTCAAATTCTTCCTTTTACTGCCCTGTTAGTAAACATCACCACAAGAAACAAATGGCTCAATAACTACATCATAATCTGAGGTGACATACTCTTAAAATGCATTTGGGGGTTTAATGGTCACGGAAAAAAAAAAAAAAAAAAATCACAAACATGCATTTCACATTTACACTACTGAATTTACACTACTGTTCAATAGTTTTTTTAAGAAGTCTCTTATGCTCACCAAGGCTGCATTCATTTGATCTAAAATACAGTAAAAACAGCAACATTGTGAAATATTATTACAATGTCAAATAACTGTTTTGTATTTTAATAGATTTTTAAATATAATTTATTCCTGTGATGGCAAAACTGAATTTACAGCAGCCATTACTCCAGTCTTCAGAGTCCTTCAGAAATTATTCTATGCTGTCATTCTAATTTACTGACATTTGTTTATAATAATAATAATCATATTCTTCCATCAAATAAAAATTATCCTAAACTATTAACCTAAACTATACTACCTAAACTATAAGTTGTTGCCAAAGCAACATAAGAATGTGGCAAATTAGTGTATCAGCTAAAGTGGCTTTGAACATCTAATTCAGTCAGAATTTTCAATCTGAACTACCGTATTTTCCGGACTATAAATCGCACTTTTTTTCATAGTTTGGCTGGTCCTGCGACTTATAGTCAGGTGCGACCTATTTATCAAAATTAATTTGACATGAACCAAGAGAAATTAACCAATAGAAAACATTACCGTCTAAAGCCGCGAGAGGGCGCTCTCTGCTCAGTGCTCCTGTAGTCTACACTGAAAACATAGAGCGCCCTCTCGCGGCTTTAGACGGTAATGTTTTCTCTTGGTTTTTGGTTCTAAATAAATGCGACTTATAGTCCGGAGCAACTTATATAAATTTTTTTCCTTGTCATGAGACGTATTTTTGGACTGATGCGACTTATACTCGGGTGCGACTTATAGTCCGAAAAATACGGGTAGACGTTTTCTAACGATCTCTCTATACCCACCCTGCAGATGCCGCACTGCCAGTGAGAGGTTGTGTCCCGTGGCCTCTGGTCTTCAGACACACATCGGAGGTGGTAGACACGGAAGCAGCCGTCACACTCCAGCACGTCTCCAGGAAGGTGACACTCAAAGCAGTACCAGTCATGACTTTCTGCTTCCCAGTCCTGAAACACACACAGTATAGTAATGCACATCCCCGCCCACCTGGGCCACCGCCAAGCCCCCGGGAACAAAACCACCAATCCAGGAACGATTATTCTTTTCATGACCTGCAAATAAGTTCTTGACGATATGGATTGAAGAACAGCCCTCTTACTCTGAAAAGTTTTTTAAATTGGTGACCAGAGCCTTGAGAGACTACTCAAGCAGAAGTAAAAGCACCACCAACATGCAAAAAGCTTTTCACATGTCAATTAGGTTTTATAAATATGTTTTATCCAATGTATTTAAATTGTTTTAATTCAATATTTTAATATATATATATATATATATATATATATATAATTTTTTTTTTTTTTTTTTGGATCAACATTTGAAGCCAAGAAAACACAGAGTATGAGGGCTGTGCTTCTATAATTAGCAGTTTTTCCAAAGCACCAAGAAAGCAAAAATATAAAACCCGCTCATTAGTTATAATATGTAATGTAACAAACTAACATTAATCAATATGTTTGATATTATGAGAGGAACATAATTATGTTCCATTTTTGCATTTTGGTTCAATTTACATGACCATTTTTATGACTCAATGATGATTCAAATGAAATTCTTATTAACCATTTCCTTATTTACACAGGAAATAGTTCATAAAGCCTGTTTATGGCCTGATGAAAGCAACAAATTTCAAACAAAAAGTTCCACCATGTATTTTCAATCAAATGGCCATTTAAATCAAACCTTAAACATGACTAAATGTTCTTTGAAAGAAATGGTGAGCAATCACATTCTCACATGCCATGATCACATTCAACGCATGTTAAGGCTATCTTCTAAAAACATAATTGTCTACCGCACACACCTCAATACACACCAACACACAGCAGAGATATTCCACCAGATTCACTTTTCTGGGTAAAGTACAAAATCTGCAGGCTTTCACCAAAGTTTAACTTCAGAAAATGCTGCCACTGTGTGCAAATAGTTTTTATTCTTACCTTTAAAATGGGTTTAAACCAGTGTAAGAAGTAAACAGGGGTTTGAAGCAAAAATGCTTATACAGTGACAAATTCACTTTAAATAACTGATATGTTTCTAAAGAAGAAAAATATTAATTATTTATATTCATAAATATAGATTTCTAATTATTTTGACAAGGAATTTCTGTTAATGCATTCGGCATATACAGAACATGCCCTTATAAATATAAAAATGGAGAAATCAGCTCTGAATGTGCAAATATTGTTCTTGAATAAGCAAGTTAACTGCTGACACTGGTCTTAGCCCTGATAAACACCTTGTTAACTTGGCAAAACACAGCTCTGACTGTGACTGGTTCTGACACTGACATACAAATCTTGCAAAATTTGATTTGAAAACATGTAAGATTAATATGTGGGAAGCATACGCACATCTTGGATAAGAGCTTCAGAAGGCAGAGAGGGCTAAAGAAGAGAGAAATCACTAATAATGAGCATTCAGTGACAAAACAAGGTGCACAAAACCTCACACAGCACAGCACTGAAGTGAAACGAAGCTTGTTGATGCCAGTATAAATGGTGTGTATTATCATGATATTTTGATTGGCAGTTAAATAGAAGGTGCATTATTGATTTCAATTTAATGGAAAATGTTACATTTTGGAGGCAAATGTCTAAAGGCCACACAGAAGCTCCCTTCGTTTCAGCTGCTGTCCCATGCACAGGTTACACATACTGTTAACTAAAGGACAGATTATGTTATTAATTAAAGAAATCACAACAACTGGACGTGAACATACCTTGCTTCCCTCTGACATCTGCTCCTGCGATTGCAAGTGATCCAAAAAACATTGTTTAAAATCCTAATCTAAGAGCTGGGGTTGGCTGAAACTAACCACAGGCGCTCCTTGTTAGGAACTCGCAGGTGGGTGTTTGGTGTGTGTGAGAAATAACAAATATGAATCTATATTAGCTTTAATATTTTAATTCCAGGAATGTGGTTGGGAACCACTGACCAATACTGCTCATATATTCACAAATATGTTATGTACAGTAAACAACTATTCCAAAGTTTGGGGTCAGTGAGATTATTTTAAATATTTTGAAAGACGCTCACCAAGGCTGTATTTATTTGATCAAAAATACAGTAATATTGTGAAATATTACAATTTAAAATAACTGATTTCTACTCGATTATATTTTCAAATGTAATTTAGTCCTGTGATGGTAAAGCTGAATTTTCAGCAGCTATTACCCCAGTCTTCAGTGTCACGTGATCTTTCAGAAATCAACTGTAATATACTGATTTGCTGCTGATGATGGTTTTTTATCATCAATGTTGAAAACAGTTTTACTGCTTAATATTTTTGTGGAGATACATTTTTTAGGATACTAAAATGAATAGAAAGTTCAGAAGAACATCTCTTGGAAACAAGAAAAATGTAACGATGCAAAAGTCATGACTGTCAAAGTTGATCAAATTTAATAAAATGCATTTCTTTCAAACTGACCCCACTCTTGTGAATAGTAGTGCATGTAGAAAGGAAGTTCATACTTATCATACATATTTTTTTTGAATGAAGACCACACATCTAGCTGATGAAACCTGGGACAGATATGTATATTTCTAGCTATAAGCCATAGCCCAAAAATAAAGAGTGCTTCCTTCAAGCATGCTCTCTCACACAGCAGAGGAATCACACTGTGCATCTACCATCACTAGTGCACACGCAGGAAGCTGACAGCTGAAAACTCACTGCGAGTATTTTTTAAGCTTATATATAAGCTGAGGAACCAATTAAATGTCTTGCTGATGGTCTTCAGAAACACATGGCTGTGCTGGAGCCAGCAGCATATCTACATTTTGAGCTCTTTATTTAATTTGATTAATGTGTAGTAAAACCAAGCCATGTTTACCTTTAGCATTTTTATCTAGGAGGCATGTAGATTAAAGTATGTTGTTTAAAATAAACATGCTCTGGTTTATATCTCACCATCTCGTCTCCTGGGAGCCAGTATCCCTCCTGTTCGATCCCGGCCTTGGAGCCTTTACAGCCCACTGTGAGCGTCTCCACCACCAGACCGTCTTTCACCGCCAGAACTAGCTGTCTGGCCGTGTCTTTAGGGTGCATCCCATACATACGACTTAAATATCTGCACCAAAAAGCACAATGCCATCTCTTAGACATGGATTTAAATGTATACATTGATATTATTAGTATAGAGAGGAGAATTAAAGCATTTACTTTGAGATTCTATCCATGTTTGCGATTTGTTTCTGATTGCGGATGACTTCGATGGCTGACCAGACATACTGAACCACCTTGGGGTCCGCTTGCCTCTTTTTCACCACCCTTGACATTGTGGCCAGTTTCAACCTAGAATAATTAAACCAGGACAAGCCCTTGAACAAAATCTACACTGCTCACAATAAGCAAAGTACAGTCTGAAGAGATTAGGTGCTTATAAATAAAACAGCAAAATGCTAATATTTGTTTGTTTTGTCAGAAACGCATCAAATTACACACCATTAGAGTGCCTCTTATTGTGCATCGTAGTGGACAAACAATAGATCTACACAGAAAATGACACCAAACTTCATCATTAAGTCTCCATCTAAATTAACTCTGTTCTCTGTATAAAGAGCTCCTGCAACTATAAATCACATGTAAACCTAGGGCAGATATTCTTCTAGGATCTTCATTAAAAATAAAAAAATAAAATACTAACCAGGTTAAACATTAAGCTTTCTTATAAAACTGTTAAGAACAATGGTGTTGATGTCAAAAGATACTGAAGACAGCAACAAGTTCCTCATTATTATTACAGAGGAGCAGATTTACAGTCAAAATGACATCCATTTCTATAAAAACCCTCAACAGACTGCAGTATATTAGAATGTGGCATGATATGACCGTCACATTTATTGCTGTTGTGCATATACTGTAAGTTACAGCTTCTACATTCAACTGCCAGATGGTTCTTACAAAGGATAAAGAGTTGAAACTGCTTTTGTAGGCTGCTTTTTATTCATAAAAGTGCATCCTAAAGAGTTTCCAGGAATCCAAGACACACTTATTAATTAAATTACATAAATAAAGCTTTCAAAGTAAAAGACATCAATCCAATCAGCTTTTTTTACATGTAAATAAAGCCTTGGTTGATAAATGTTCCCCTTTCAGAACAGAAATAACTTAATGTGTAGAAAGAACAAGTAAAATTATATATAAATGTAACACTATAAATTGACTCATTAGGGGAAAAAAGAAAAACTATTTTAAGTCATTTGTACTTTATAACAAATTTTAAAGTGTACTCTTTTTTTTCGTGGATGTTTTTGTTGTGGTCATACTGACTCCTACAGGCCTGGATGCATTCAGTTTGAATACTAAATACTGTTGGTTTACAACAAACCTGTCTGTTATTACACTTTTAAAGCACTTTGGCTGAAAGTGATACGTAGTTTAATATTGTTATTATAATTACTGGCAACTTGGTCAATTGCATGGCTGTGCACGTGACGTCACCATGGCAGCACACATTAAGTGGCGACCCACTCCATGTAGAATAAAACAGCTTTTGTGGAATATATCTAGAATATTCGCCACATGTGTATTTACATCATTTTAATGCTATTAATTTAATTACGAGTCCGCATTTGTAATTAACATAATAATTCACTGAGCACTGTTTTGATGTGACCAGCGAGATCTGTTCGCTTTATTGCGCAATACATACGCAGAAAGGATGGGAACCGATCGAATGTTGGATCAAATGTTACTACAGCAAAGTTACAAGTTTTTGTGACAATCGTAACTTTTTTTTCACACTGTTACGGTCTACAGAATGTTGCCAGTGATTTATAAACCCCCCGCAGAAGACTACAGAACCACAACAGCTCATGTGATCCACAACCCGAGTGCTGGAATGCACGGCGTTAACGCATTAAGAACCCGATAATATTAACCAAGCGATCAAAACAACGTCATTTTAAAAGCCACGATGACTTTGACAGCTGTCTGTCTTATCAGTGATCAATGAAACCAAGCGCATGACCCGCATTTCGCGCACAGTGCCTGAAAGAAACGACAAACGGGTGTCTAACAGTCGCTAAACTATAAACATGAGGACATCGTAAACGCGCGAGCCGTTTTTGACGCGCGCTTCATATAATCAACCCGCAAACAATCGCGATTAATAACCCAAACAAATTGCAAATGGAGGGAAAAACCTTCATCGGTGCCTAGACATTCTTGTTGGTCGGTGAGCTACATGGACGCCATGTTGATCTCCCTCCCTCGCTTCTAGACAAAACCAACCAGTTGGGAGTGGATTTTTTGTTCCTCTTTGGTGCGAATGTCATGAAATCGAGCAGGTTTATGCGCTTACTCACCGCTGTCCGACAGCTGATCAAACGCCTCGCCGTTCAGTCGCACTTTAAGATGTAACGCAGCGCTTCTTACATTTGTGTTTCCGGAGTTAAATGTCAGAATTGTGGTTGGTTGGAGGAGCCCGGCCACACTTGAGAGCTCGGAGGGGGTAAACACACACACACATCTAGTCAGTGGCTGTGGGAGAACTCTAGTGGCTGAACGCTGCAGTTGCGCGCTTCACTTTGCACGTCTCACACATTGAAGCTCTTTTTCTCTCTCTCTCAAGCCTTCCTACACTGTGGTAGTTTTTGTGTATTCATAAATGGAAAATTCCAATTAAAATTTAACTTATCTAGCCTAGTTGTTTATGATTTGTGTGGCCTCTCTGTTAGATATGATGATCACATCATCTCAGAAATGTATTTAGTATAAATCCACAGCATGTTTTGGGGCTTGCAATGTTACATGAGCTGTTTAATTTTCAATTCAGTTTATTGGTTTGCAGCCCTATTAAAAACATCTTTTATTTCAGCTTGTTACCAAGGTAACATTTATCATTTTCATTCAAGTAGGCTACTGAAATAAAACTAAATCAACTAAAACTAATAAATGCAAATGAATAAAAACTATATAGATGTACAAAACTAATAAAAACGACAAAAACAAATGGAATAAAACTTAAAATGAAGTTGAATTAAAATTAACACAAAATGTAAAAGTAAAAAGCAAAATAAAAGGTTATAAGTAACAAGGTTGCAAATTTTACCTGCAGTAATTAAATATTATATTTTGACCAAATATTGTTTGTCGTAGTTGATAAACATTTATTTCCTATAAATCATAGAAAAATTATTTTGTGTAATAATTTTTTTTTTCACTAACATTTTAGGTAACTTTGTTAAGCAAGGTTGAGTTTAACAAATGCAGTAGAGTTTAACAAATGTCAGCAGCCTATGGCACAGGTGCCAACATAAGCATGCAGAGGAACAATCACTGGCACGTGATCAATAGGGAAAACTGTGTACAGACAAACATATTGACTGAGGTAATCATTCCTCATAGTCACACAGTCTGTTTGAATCTATAAATAGCCTACTATTAAAGTGTGAGCATTAACCTGCACTAGTCTACAGATGAGCGTGACTTCCTTACTTTGTTAGCTATATGTAATGCTGTTATGGGCAATAAGAAGTTATGCTATTAAAACCATCTCTATAATTGCATTGTTTTTACAGGTCCAAAAAAAATCACATTACAAAACCTGTAATTTCTTTCTGGAGTGAATGGGATAAACAGACTTTCCAAAAATAATTCGTGTTGACCTTTAGAAGAAGCTCCAGCAGATGGTGCTAAATTAACACACATAGACTGACAGCAACACGTCTGCAACCTACCTGTATAAACAAAGATGAACATACTGTACATAACAAATATTGTTTCTTTACGTCATCGCCTTTTCCAAGTTGTTAGTGAAAGTAAAACTGTTATTTTTCTCTTTGAGGTTTTACTGACATTGTACACTAATAATTCAATGCCCAACATGAATACAAATGTATGTCATAACAGGATGACAGAATGTCTTGGATGTCTGAATTTAAATTAGCTATTTAAAAGTCCCTGCTGCTGTGTCAGAGATCTGAACTCATATTCATAGGTATTCCACTGTTCTACTATTATGAGGCCTGAAGTACTTGGAACCCAAATATTCACAGTTCTCTGTAAAAGGTTTGCATGACCAAATTTATTATCTGTATGTGCTTACACCCCCACCCCTAATCCCACTTTTAATATCACAAGAAAATAATGAATAGTCTAAACACATCTCAATGTTAGACAAAATGTTTGTCATTATTTCTGTTACTCTGGCAGAGTCTGTGTAATAGGTCCTTTTTTAAAAGAAAGAATTTTGCAGGAATGAGAACACAGAAGATACATATTCCTGATCCATACATCACATCATATTTTTTTAACGAGTTGATAATGTTCTTATTGTTGATGCTTATATAAAGCTTAATGGAACAGTTTACCCAAAAATGAAAATTTATCTTTTTTTTTTTGTAGATTAGTTGTTGTTTTTGACTGAAAGTGATTTGAAAAAAAAATTCCATTCATCACTTGCATCTAATGGATCCTCTGCAGTGAATGGGTGCCGTCAGAATTAGAGTCCAAACAACTGAAAACAATAATCCACAAGTAATCCACACCACTCCAGTCCATCAGTTAATCTCTTGAAAAGCTGCATGTTTGTAAAGAAAGTAATCAAAGTCATTCACTTCTGACCAAAATACCAGTCCATAATCAATAATAACACACAGAAATGTTTTGGACTTTTTTCACTTAGAATAGATCTGAAATTAACTTAGAAACTTGATTTGTGCATATTTCTCTCCTGATTCAGAAAGCAGTATTATAGACACAGTTTATTATAATTGATAGCCTGAAGTCGATTACTTGTGGATTATTGTGATGTTTTTATCAGCTGTTTGGACTCTCATTCTGACGGCACCCATTCACTGCAGAGGATTCAGTGGTGAGCAAGTGATATAATGCTAAATTTCTCCAAATCAGTTGCGATGAAGAAACAAACTCATCTACAACATGGATTGCCTGATGATGAGTTTTCAGCAAAATTTCATTTTTGGGTAAACTATTCCTTTAAGCTTAAGCATGCACCAAGACATATTTATGTTTTAACATTAATAGTTCTGTAATATTGTAGCAGCAGTGTTGATCTTTATTGCAATGCAGATTATTTCATATGTTGTAATGGACTATTTTTCTCTCAGAAAAAGTTTTAGAACAGAATATTAATGACTTGTTTTCCCTTTTTTCCCTCAACCTATGAAATATCCCAGAGTGAGACTAGCAGTGTAATATCAGATTCCTGTCTGAGCAGAATCTCTTCATAATGACATGTCCTGGATCAGTCTGCTATCTGTGAGAACTATCAGTGCAGGTCTTACTCTATACTCTTTTCAGTGCACTCTCTGTTAATTTTTCCTTTTCAGACTTTTTGGGAAATGATATACCATTGAATTTCCATAGAAGAAGAGATCCTGTCTGGGTATTAATATGCGCATCTGACGCAAGCTGCATTTTTGGGGACGTAAATGCATACACTAAAAATAAAAAGCCATAAATGATGATCAACAACATTCCTTTGTGAAATGTTCCAGTGGACATGGCCTGGATTTGATAGAGTAATGTCTTCTGTTCATCCCTCCACACTGTCTATGATCATCAGGCTTGATTCAAAATAAAACTGGCTACTCATTTTTTATGCAAATGCATTAATTCAGACATCCTGTGTAGTTTGTCAGACCTCAAAATGTGCAGATTAAATTGTGTTCTTACCTGTCTGGCTATCGTCTGGTTTGCATTTGAATAAAATGCGTTCTCAAACATCACAATTGGGATAGTTTCATCTAAAGCTCATTATATGGTAGATGATTTATCGTGTGTCACATTAGCCCTAGGAGAACCAGGAGAGGTCACTGTCATGTCAAAGCCCAGCCAGCCATCTCCAGATTAACTACAAAGTCACTAAATGAGCAAATTCTCACATTGTATTGCATTCATTTCTTTAACATTATCCTTAAATTCACTCTTAAAAATACAGGGTTCTTTATTGTCATAAGGTTCAAAGAAGAAACTTTAACAATCTACAGAAATTTTACATTCTACAAAAGGTTCAATATAATGAAAAAATTTTCTTTAGATTTTAAAATGTTCTTCACACTAAAAAAGATGGTTCTTTTAAGAACTGTTAGTGTTCAGTGAAGGTTTCTTTAGGGAACCAAAAATGGTTATCCTATGGCATCACTGTGAAAACCCCCTTTGGAACCTTTATTTTAAAGATAATTTAAGAGTATAAATGAGCTGTACTTTATAATTATAACACTTGAGACAGATCTTTTTCATATAATACCATGTTTCTGTTTGATACATTCTTCTCCCATCAGTTCAAAGAGTGGAAAACTGAACTGTACTTCAGTGCTGAGAAAGTTATGATTTATTAAGCTGCTGTTTAGCTCAAGTGACCCGTTACACACACTGGCGGTATCTTTGGTGTCATTTATTGGGTAGATCTTTAAAAAACAGATATTGCTGTTCTAAACGAATCAGGTCCAATTTAATGGTCCATCAGTGTTCAATTCATACACTGTAAAATTATTTTTCCAAGTAATAAAACAAAAATTATTGGAGTATATTTGATAAGAAAATGCAATTTTAGTCTTTCTACGGTACTTCAAAGTTACACATTTAACTTGCTGTTGCTATGTGATTTCCAAAAATAATTAAAAAGAAAATAAATACTTGAAAATTGTTTCAAAGCCAATCCTACACCATTTTTTCAGTGTAGTTTCAAAAGTTAAATAGCAAACCCGACAAGCTTATTTTTTTTATTTTTTCAGCTTATTTACCTAAATGCTCTTCTCTCCAGATGAACCTTTTCACAAGTAAAATACATCAACATATTTGCGGAAGAGTGATTTTGTATGTTACATTTAAATTAGAATATCTTGAATGAATTCTGTCCTTGTGCCATTACAGAGGCAATTCGTTCAAGTTGAGGCAATTCATCACGTGTTTTGGTATAAATTCATTATATACCCTACAATATGTACTGGCGAAAAAAAAAACGTTTTTAATATTTGTGTACATTTTGCTGTTTCATTAATCATTTTATACATGACTGTTTTACTGTTTAAATGTTGATGAAAAGCCATTAAAGGCTGTTTAAAGGCAGGTTCGATTGGGACTACCTAAACTGGGGCATGTTGTCTTTAAAGGTCAAAATGTGTTCAGTGACTGTCGACAAAACGCTTTTGTGTAGCCAATGATTAGAGTATGTGTCTATACAGAGACCGACTTTCAAACTAAATCTACTCTGAGAAATATTTACTGACCTGAGTGACCCAAAATCAGATAAACACTCAAAGTGTTTGAAATGAATGCCAGTTAAACATCTGCCCAAGTGCTGGCAGTGTAAGATGTGTGCATAAGGCTCATCTAAAGCTCTAAAGGAGGAGGAACAGAATCAACCACAGCCTCCACTCAGCGGGCGCACGCGCTCGCTCGCGCGCTCTGCCCGCCTGCACACTGCACATGGATTTGGCGCGCTCAGAAGTGTATTCAGCGGACATCTCGGCGCAAGTGGTTTGTATGACTTCTCGCTCTTGATGCTGAGGACTGCTCAGAACTTACGCTAAAGAGAGATATTATTTATGAAACCAGCAAGGAATGAAGATGAACCTCGTAAACAACTGTTTGGCTTTCCTCGTAGTTTGGCACGCGCACGCGGTAAGTAATGACCCTACCTGCGCCGGTATTTTTAGTTAATCAGCCTCAGGTGCGCGCCTTCAACTGTCAATAGGGAAGATGTGTTTTCATAAGGACCGTGTTTCAGTAAATATCAAATTTGAGTGAAAAGTCCAAACACTACAAATGCGAGTTTTCTCAACTTTTGGTTTTGTATATTGGTTTTAAACCTAGATCAAAACGTTTAACCATTACAGTATCCTCCAAACTACTATATTTTAGCCATAGCTGTTAGGTAAATAAGTTGACACTAAAACCATGCTTGCATGTTCGAGGTATCAACTGTATAATTAAATGAATGAACTCTGTCTTCAGTGTTTTTCACAAAGGTCATGTCAAGTTGACACTTATTTATATTATATTTATAGTTTCAATTTATGAATTAAACAAATATGAGTTACATTTCAAATGTGTTTTGTGCAATTGAAAAGCTTTATCGAGCAGCTTCCTGCTATAAAAATCATGGAAGTCATCTTATTTGAGCTTACAGTAGCCACAGTTTGCCAGGTTGATCTTAGCCCTGCTGATCTATCATTAAAATCTGCTAACTCTAAATGACCAACCTGGTCTAGCTAAAAACCATGTCAAAACCAGCGACTATCAGAAGAATAGCACATAGGCTAACTTTTACATTTTTGTGTATTATTTTGTGCTTTGTAATTGGTTTACTTTTTAAAAAGCATAAAATTGGCTGTTTAATGTCTGGATAAGTTGTGACAACACACCCTATTACGAAATCCACGGTTATTGGGGCATGTTGTCACAGAAGGTCAGGTACATTCTGAAGGTACATTCTGAAAAAATCAGAATTTTATGTGCAATCTAAGGTAACCACAATTTCTTTTTCTTTTTTTATATTTGGTTTATTGATCTTCGCTTTGCAACAATCTCTAAGCTTTCAGTTCTGCTTGTGCTGTTCACTCTTAAAGTCTCTCAAATATATTAAAAAGAGACATATCACATAGTGTTTTAAAGGAGCGGTCAGAACTGGGTCAGGGCTATTCTAGACAAGGTCTCTGTGGTGATTCAGGTGTTTCGCCCAAAGGGCTCTCACAAAAAGACTCATCGGGGCACAGGCTACTCAATTTCATTCTGTGGAGTATAAAACTGGTGGCTTGCAGACAAATAAAAACCTATATGCTTTTTTGCTCAGCTGAAATTTGAATTATTTTCCTTTAATATTTTAAAATGCATGCAAAAATGCTTTAAAAGTACTATCAACATTGATCTCCTAATGGACTTTTGCAGATATAAAGCCTATAAACGGTCACAAGAACAACAACCAAATATTCATGGTACAGTCTCTAAAAAGAAGTCGTAATATCTCATGCATGAAACAGAATGGCTTAGAAGATAATACAAATGAGCAAATAAAAATAATTTAGTGTTGTTTATGCTTTAAACAAGTGAAAAGTACCTAATATTTAAGAAATGTTCTCTGAAAACAAGTCATATTATCTTATGCAATTTTACTTCTAAGGTTGATTTATGTTGTTTTAAGGCTGTTTAGAGTTTTTTTCTGAAAAAAGTTACTGGTCAAAAAAGCAGGTTAAATACCAAGGTCAAAGATAAATAGAAAATTGATGCACCATAAATAAACTTATATAAGCTATTGTTTACAAGCCATTGCTGTTAATCTCGTTTTAAATAAGACAAAGCTTATCTATTCAAAAGTCCATTATTCAGTTACTTATCTTTTAGATAATCAAACATCTCTTTATGACCTTAATTAAAGTGCAACACACTGTCCATATGGCTGCATCCCCAGAGCCACAGATACACCATGTAACACACTTACTTAATGTTAGAATGCTGGAGAATTTTTCAAATGTAATTCATATCTGTGTAGTTTGTCTTCTACAGGGTTTATGCAAAAAGAGGACTTGGGTGAGAATTGAGAATGCACTCAAACATAATTGTTCTGTGTGCAGCATTTTTCATATTTATATAAAATAAAATGTTCTTGTTGTACTACTTTTTTTATTTTATTTACAGTCATTTGTAAAACTCATGGAATTTCTGCTCCCAGAAATCCTTATGATTGCGTCCCTAAAACTAGGTTTTCAATCCATGGATCAAGAGGTATCATCAGATACTGAAGACATATTACACAGAGATCCCATCAAAGCTCTGAGAGGAAGTTATGTGTGGTTGTGCTCTATTAAAATTCAATCCCTGACCAATTTCATACAGCAACATTTAATGCCATTTTTTATTTTGCTACTCCTTGTCCTCCTGTGGTATGATGGTATTGTATCATATTTCTGTGACAGGCTTTTGTGGACCCGAAAAATACAATGTTTTAGTTTTTTTTTTTCTCTCTAAAACAAATCCCAACCTCCTATGCTGTACAAAAATTAAAATAATCCAGAAGATATTTTTTTCACTCAATACTTTGAGTACTCAGGGAATTAAAAAAAATATGTATTTAAATAAATAAATTAATTATAAAGCACAGAATGATTCATGAAACAACAGAAATGTAAAAGGTAGCCTACAGTATGTGTTATTCTTTTGATAAAAACTTAGGGTTTGAAACGACACAAACAACAATATTCCATTAGGTTTTTTCTACTAAATACTGTGAGTAATAATAATAAAAAAAGAATTTCTGCATTGTTTATGATAGTAATAACACAGCTTTCCGTGTGTTGCACAATTTTTTAAACAAAGCAACAAAATCTCAGAACGCTGTTGACCTTGAAATGCATTTCTTATTGTCATTGGGAAAGTGTTTAATTACTTTTAAAGCGATGCTTTATGTTCTTGTGTGAGAAATGGAAAGTTGGCTTGCAAACTAGAAAACAGTTGCACAACTGCTTTTCATCATAAACACGAGACCACACATTCTCAGATAATCAGATGATGACATTTGCGAAGTTTCATGCTTTCCAGCTGACCCACTTCAGCTCTGTAAAGGTCTGCCAGAATCTAGATTCGCCTCATGCATCTTAAGTAATCTTGACTATGTCAGAAGAGAAACAGATTAGCACAGAAACACATTGGCAATCATTAAACTTCAACAGTCACACCGCTTTTGTGTGTGGCATTTCAGAGCAAAACCATGTTTTATGTACTAACCACCCGCAATCCAGTGTAACCAGATGCTGTCTGTGCTGTGCTTTGTCATTGTTTCCAGTGAAAATAAAAGATTAGTAACGACTTTTCATTGTAAGTAAATTTTCCCCATAACCTTCAAATAAATTTGTAGTCTTAAAAAAAAAGCATGGAAATGAGTTTGTTGGCAGTTACTCTTGTGGGGTTTAAGCATGAATGAGCAGGAAACTGTGTCACATGCACAGCTCTACAGAAGGATGCAAAATGAAATTACAAACAAAATAGGGTGACTGAGTGACATTAAAAAGTTCATCTTTGTTAAAATAAAGATGTAAATGCACTGGACATGCTGCCACTCTAAATGTGACTAAATGTTATGGCTACTTCGTCGCATTGTATGGGTCAAAAATGATTGATTTTTCTTTCATGTCAAATTTTTTTAGGACATTAAGTAAAGATCATGTTCCATGAAGATTTTACTTTTTTGCGACATTGTGACTTTTTCACATAAATGTTAACCATATTTACTTGAAACAACTTTTAGAGCTCTGATTATCTCATTTTGACATTTTAGTTACTTGCATCCTCATCACTTAGTTTACTTTTAGAAAGTGCCACTCTCAGGTGCAGCTGTTTTACATGTTTATTGCACCAGATTCTCCCCTTTCAACTGCAAAGTCTCCATTCGTTTTCCCAACAAATTATTTCTGAAAAACATGTCAATTCCCATGAAGCAGAAAGATGAGTCAGAAATGTGCCTGGGTGACCGGCTGCTAAACTGGGACAACAGACTTATCAGTACTGATACATGTGATGCACTATCCTCACAAATGTCATTCAAATAAGATGTACAAAAGGAGCTCATTTGGATATTTTTAGTAGTGCTGAGATGTTTGGATTCAGAGTTTTGGTGATCCACATATTGAATCCATTCTCTCTCCGTGGAAGCTGAGAAATCGATGAAAAAACTAAAACCTGGTGAGAATGTCAAATGTGTTTTCGACTTGGCATTTGCCCTGACCGTAATGATCCAGAATAATCTTGATCCAATCACTCATACCATTAGAGTGTGTGGTTATCTTGCTAGCTGTGATATATAGGGAAGAAAGCCCTGCTCTCGTCAAAGATGTAGCTCAAGATTTTGAAAGAGATTAGCAATGACAGACTAAAAGTGTAGGCTTATGTTGTCTTCTGATCTGGGGCTGATTTGTCTGTGTGCTGCTCGCTTGGAAAAACCTGAAGCCAAAGTGACTAACAGCTTTCAAACACATAGATAAGACGGTGACCTTGCATTAAAAACATTTGGGATTAAATATGTCTAAATCATTTTTAAATACATGTTCTAACTCTTTTACATCAAACAGAATGCTTGTATTTTACATTTTTTAAAATCTACATTTTATTTTCAAACAGCCTGTATTTTCGGAATGATTCTGTATCATTTTCCCCCACATTTATAAAGCAAGATGAGTTCGTTTATTCATTGGAACTGATTTGGAGAAATTTACCATTACATCACTTCTTCACCATAGAATCCTGTGCATTGAATGGGTGCCGTCAGAATGAGAGTCCAAACAGCTGAGAAAAACATCACAATATAACACAAGCAATCCACACGATTCCAAACACTATGTGTTTGTGATGAACAAATTTATAATTTTTACCTCATCATTTTTTTTTTTTTTTTTACTTTAAACTGTTGTTTCCGGCTAAGTTGAGTCTTCTGTCTATAATATTGCTGTCCTGTGACAGTCGTCTTGTCTGATTCAGGAGAGAAATATGCTTGGGTCAAGGACCGTTTAAAAGTACAAACAGTCTAAATCAGTTTCAGACAAATATGTTGTGGATGTTGTAGGACATCAAAGGGGGTGGAGTTTTTCACTGGAGGAAGCGTTATTATTGATTATGGACTCTTACTTTAGCCAGAAGCGACTGTTTCAAATCAAAGCTCCTTGGATTTGTTTCTCACAAACATACAGCCTTTTGCTTCCCAAGACATTAATCGACGGACTGGAGTGATGTGGATTACTTGTAGATTATTGTGATGTTTTTATCATCCTGACGGCACCCATTCACTGCAGAGGATCCATTAGATGCAAGTGATTTAATCATACATTTCAAATCTGTTGTGATGAAGGATGGCCCTGAGAATGAGCAAATCGTTTTTTGGGTGAACTATACCAAAATGAACAATCAAATAAAAAAATCAATGATATGAAAAAACACTGACTGAGACTTTTTTTTGTGTGTTACTTCTTGGCAGGCAGTAGCATTGAGATCACACGGCTGATTTTCTTTCCTTTGCCCCCTAAGGTCAGCGGGAGACATGCAAACTGTCACTTTCTGTATGAGCTGCAGATGGCTGAGAAGGAATGTTTGGGCTTGCTGGCAGATGAGCTGCCTCCACACACTAATGGTACTGTATTAGTTCACGTGTGAGTGCACACGCACAGTATATCATCTTCTAAATCCACTTACAGTGTCTGTTCTGTACAATATTTTGAATGGACAGAATGTGAAACAGCATTTCACTCGGCAATCTTTGAAAGATGTGAAGTGTTGTGTGTATCTGTGTCATGTTCCCCATAAACAGTACAGTGAAAGAAATGTGAATGAGCTCTAGCCACAATGTTTGTCCTACATAATTAGTTAATGTCTCATTGTTTTTCTGTTGGCATGCAGCGTTTGCTCTGGCAGATGTACAATCACATTTACTGTTGGATGATAGTGGTTGAGTAGCTTTTGGCTCCAGCTTTTAAGGTCAATGTTGAATTTTATATTTATATTGTTTGGAATGGACATGACCCACATGTAGAAGCCCATTTTCATTTTAGAATTGTTTTTATGTCTCACAATTGTGACATTATTTCTTGACTTTCTTATTTTAAACTTCATCTCATAATAACTTTTTTTTTATGTTTTTGAAAGAAGTCTCTCATGTCCAGCAAACCTTCATCAAAAACACAGTAAAAACAGTAATATTGTACTATAATAACAGTTTTCTATTTGAAAATGTAATTTATTCCTGTGATGGCAAATCTGAATTTTTAGAATCTATTACTCCAGTCTTCAGTGTCACATGATTTTTCAGAAATATGCTGATTTGGTTCTTAAGAAAGTTTTCTTATTCTTAGCAATGTTGAAAACAGTTGTGCCTGTTATACTTTCAATGAAGAGTATTTTTTGAAAGATAAATTTTTTGTAACATTATAAAAGTCTTTATTGCCTCTTTTGATCAATTTAATATATCCTAGCTGATTAAAAGTATGAATTTATTTCAAACGGAACTCTTAAAGACCTCAAACTTTTGTATGTGTTTTTATACTTCATAAAGTGATCTAGCCAAACCAAATTGATCTAAGTGAGCCTGGATGAAGTAACAGAAGATATATCACTTTTTAATTGTATAAAGGTTTTCATAGTTTTATGATGAGAGCATGCATATCCTACGTTGAAGCTTTTTAAAACCCAGATGTTTCAGAGATGACTCAGTGTTACTGATGCCTGTGTTTCAAAGGACTGTGTTTGAAAATGTTCTGCTTTTTCTCAGCTCATATCATCGCTGGTCATTGGGCAGCAGTCAATAACCATGGGGGACCACTTTCGGCATTTGTTTATTTATCTGACAATTCTAATATTAAACAACTACATTTAAAAGAAGAAGCCAAACACACTATCAATATGCAGTCATAGATCAAAAATCTTTTCTTTATTTTTTAAACCTTTGAGGTGTATTGTTCTTTATGCTTTGCTTCCACTTCGGAATAAAGTCTGAAGTGTGGGAACGACCCTGCTTTGCTTGTGTTTGCCTTTTTGACAGTTGTATGGTGTCCATCAGTGGACAGATGTTCCAATTAATGGTAATTATTTGGCAGTTAATACACACAGGACTTGGCTATTCAATTTGGCGAAATGAGTGACAAATCCCTCTGGAGATGACTGCAAAAAAGCAGTTTGGACCACTTAATGTATCCCACATTTCTGATGGTTCATAAAAGGACATAGTGGACTGAGCACTGACCAATCAGAGACAATGTTTACTGTGTCTTAAACAATGCTTGAAGAGTGACATATTTTCTCTTAGTTTAGATTCCTTATTTTCCCTCAGAAACAGCCGGCTGTTTCAGAGAAGAAGCAGCTGTTTAAAGGAATAGTTCCCAAAAATTAAAACGCTGTCATTATTTACTTGCCCTTGTGACATTCCAAACCTGCGTGATTTGTTCTTCTTTGGAAAAAAAACAAAAGATAAAATTGGCTTTGGCTCTTACCCCAAACTTTTGAACAGTAGTGTATAATATTATAAAATATTTTATACCGGCCACTCTTTTCCATATACAGACTGGGAATGGGTGACTGGCCTCTCAAGATCCAAAAAGCACCATAAATGTGTCATAAAGGTGATCAATGTGACTCGTGCATAATATTCCAAATCCAAATGTGCTATATAGAGTATTCCACAGAAGAAAAAAATCATACAGATTTGGAACCACATGATGGTGAGTAAATGATAAATTATGAATACTACAAATTATGTAGTAACACAGAATTTAAAATGTTTAGGTCAATTATTCTTTCAGTAGGCCTTCATAAAGAACTGCATGCCCTCTTTGCTGTGATGTTTCTGAGAGCGTTGTAGATGATGATGTATGGTGGTGTGATGTCATCGTCAAACCTCTTTGACCATCTTTCTATTTATGTCCAAACCTTCACAACACACTCATCTAACCATAAATGCTGGAATGTGTCCTGTCCCTGTGGGCCAGTCTCATGAGATCCAGTGACTCCCCCCCCCCCTTTTTTTTTTTTGGTTGTACTGTGGTATCTAGCCTATGCCAACTGAAAGGCGAATTTGAGTAATGTTTGTAGGCTTAGCTTAAAAGATAAAACGTATTTAAATACACTCAACACATAAAGCAGAAAACTCTCAAGAACATTAGTCAATTAATGCGGATCTTATCCTAAACTAAACATTTTCCCAGGTTCCTATCAAACACATGTCAACTTTCTCACGTGCATTGCTATAGTAATATTACTGAAAGTTCTGCTATTTCAGCACATTTTAAGATCCAAATGTGTTGAGCTTTTATATTGTTTTCTGGTTCTACCTCCTTACAGGTTGCAGGGGGATCTGGGACAATATTTCTTGCTGGCACCATGCAGATATCGGAGAGGTGGTGGTCAATACTTGCCCTGCTGCCCTAAAATATTTTTTCACCAGAGATGGTACATTTTACTTTAATATCTACAAACTGTCATTAATCCATCTTAACTTGATGCTGAGAACAAAAATCATCTGATTTCATGCCAAGTGAAAAAATGAATGGTTGTCACACACTCAGAAGCATCTGGGGAACCACTAATTGCTCTTTTTAAGATACTTCATATTGTAATAATTGTCAAATTGGATATTAATGAAGAAATGGTTGACAGTCTTTTAAGGAGAGCTGTCCTTAACCAACAGATGCCTAGATGTTCTTCAAAGGGTTTCACCTGATACAAACCTAAACATGTTCTGCCATGGAATTAAGCTATAAAGCCCGATTTTGTGAAGTTTATGATTATGATCTGCTCACATGTGCTCAAACCATATAAGTTATAAGTCCAGCTTTTTGTAAATAAATAGTGTGAACTGTGTTGATTGTGAGCATGCATATGTGAGTGTGAGTAAATTAATGAGGACGGGAGTAAACTGAAGGCTGGAGTGAGTGAATCATGTCTTTCCCCTTCTGCTCGGACATGCTCATTGACCCGTGGACCCGAGCTGATGGCACAGAACCAGCTTTACACCCTTTCTTCCCTACAGAGAAGTTGTTTGTCAAGCTGCAGAGTGTGGCAGTACATACAGCCCTGATTCCCCAATCAGGCTATTTTCAGTCCTTGCGAGCCTTCTAACCTGCTGGCTCAGAGAGGTCATGCAGGAACACATGAACACATGGTGCCACTGGATATCCACACAGTTAAGGAGCCAAATTATCCAAGAACATCTGGAAACACATGCTGACTTATGGTTTTATAGCACACGATTATCATTTCCAATCAAGCTTTCTAATGTATGGCTGAACTTTTTTTAATGAATCACTGTCATCAGCATCATTTATGCTCCATTAGCTGTTACCCCAGATATTATCTGCTGTTTTTTTCCCTAAAGTAGCTCTCAAAAGGCAATGCATTGCACTTTCTCAACCCAGTGTTTGGAGGAATATATTTCCAATCATTTGACAGGTTAATGGATTGTAAGGGGTAGAACATATATATATATACAGTGACAGGTTAATGGGTTGTAAGGGGTAGAACATATATATATATATATATATATATATATATATATATATATATATATACAGTATATATAACTTGTTCTCATTGTACGAGGTAGATTCAGGTGTTTCGGGGGTTGTGTGGGCAGTAAATGGTTCAGCCTCCCTCTCCTCTTCCTCAGCTGAGCTCATGTATGTTACATCCAGGGTCCAGTTTTAGAGGAAGAAAGTATGTGGTGTGTGTTTATATAGTATATATATATGTGTGTGTGTGTGTGTCTATCTGTTTGTGTGTGTCTGTGTGTGTGTGTGTGTGTGTAAACCTAAAATGGATTCCAAATCACAATTATTTTAGAAGTAGCTTTTAACATTATTTAAACAAATTAGCATATTTTGTGGGAAAAGTATAAATTTACTTACAGAGATGAAGAATATGAAATTAATAAGTAAATAAATACTTTTCCACTTTCAAGTTTATATATATTTATTGTGAAATATTTATTTATATACATTTTTTTCTATGGACATTGTTTATTTATGTATAATAATTAGAGCAGCTGTGCTCACTCTCCAGTGTGTACTAATAAAGACAAAAACATAAAAAAATAATTATTTAAACTAATTATAACAAATAGTAATATAAAATTAACGAAAACCATAAAATAGTTGTTACCTGAGATTTATTTTTGGTACTTTTTTGAAAATGGTAACCAAAAATAATATATAAAAAACCTTCATTTCTCCTTTTCATTGTGTTTATCTTGATGTACTAAAGTACCACTGAAATTAAATTAAATGAAAACTGAAAAAAATTTATAAAACACAAAAGATAATAGTAAACTAAATTACTAAAATATTAATACTTTAAAATATTAATAAAAACAATAATATTGTTATAATTATTCTAAAACCGTTCCAAAGATTATACCTAGCATTTGATTAGAAAATGTAATATTGTGAAATATTAGTACAATTTAAAAAAAAAATTCTATTTTAACATAATTGTCAAATTTAGGGGTCCTTTGCATCAAACAAACAAAAAAACTGGATTTCATTACTGCGATACACCTGCCTTCTGTATGGTAGCCCTCTGGAGGACCTAAAAAATGACCACGTATAGCCTTCTTTCTGTCTTTGTTGCTAATGTCATGCTAGACATGAAGGTTTTGGACTGATGTGCCATGCACAGAATGGAAAGTAGCTGTATGTCAGGCTTGTGCAGCACAAACCTCTGTGCCTTTGCTTTTGTGTTCCTGAATGGCAGTTAGAAGCAGCAAAGCAGTCCCGCATTGTGCTTCCGCAAAGCACTTATGCTCATGGACAAATGCATGTTTGATTACCGCTCTGACAATTTCAATTCAAGATAAGAGCTCACGTGATGACGTACATTAGCGGATCCCTGTGAATAGGACAAATAAGGTGCTCCAGGATTTCAATGATGGGTCAGTTGGCACTTTTATAAAGCCTGAATCTGTCTGTTTGTACAGACAGTCTCTTTTGTTGGGCTTGTGTGTGTTTGAGTGTCTGTATGCACATGTGTATGTTCTGATCTGCATGGCTGGGTGTGTGTGAACATGTGTGGGTGTGTATTTGGGGGATTTGTTTCAGGCTGGACATGGACAAAAATAAATCTCCATGTTGATACACGTCAGGGGAGTTTACATTCTCTCTCTCTAGCAAAGTGATGTAGTTGTGCTCGCCCTCATATCTGGCCAGATGAAATGCCATTAAATATTCATTCTGCTTTCTTCTGAGTCCTAAAATATACATAGAACATACTCATGTCACGAGAAGCTCTGAGTTACACATTAGAAGTAGCTGCTCTGAAGTGTTTTTTTTTTCACAATCACATAGTATTGGTTTTAGGAAATATACAGAATTATGTTGTAGGTCAGTGTTCAACTCAATCAAGTCCAAAGTGTGTTAGATTTCTGTGTGTTAGTTTTAATTATTATTTTTTTATTAAATAATTGAATGCTCATTAAAGCTGAGGCCATTTTTTCCTCTCTGGGGGAAAAAAATTAACCAGAAAACAAAAAGCTTCCAAATTAAAAAGATGAATCCTCATAAAATAATTTTTTCATACTAAAATATATTATATATAAGCTTGTTTCCCGCCAAAAGGAAAAAATAAATCAATAAATAGATGCATAAATAAATAAATAAGGTCATTTAGATTTTTTTATCTCACAATTCTGACTTTTATTTTCTTGCAATTATGAGAACAAAAAATCAATTATTATATATAAACTCAGAGACAATTCTGTTCTTTGGTTTCTGCCATGGAATAAAAAATATAAAATATATTAGCTTTTATAATAGATGGATAATCTTATTTCACACTTCAGTTTTTTCACAATTGCAAATTTATTTCTCACAATTCCAGTTTTTCTTCACAGAATTGCGAGTTTATATTTTGCAAGTCAAATTCGATCTTTTTATTAAAACAAAAATCTGAATTGTGTTTTAATTTTTTTTTAATTCTTCAGAAATGGGCTTCCATAATTTACTCTGTGCAAGTAAATGAAAATGTAATTGTTAAACGATATTTTGTGTAAAGTATTGGAGTAATAAAATTGACTATGACTTTTTAGTTTGTTTTTTCTTACATTACAAAATTGCAAAAATACATTTTTATAATTATACGTTTTATTATTATATTTAATAATAAATACAACTTTTACATAATTTTCCAATAGTTTTCTGGTATGGTTTGTTTACTTATACAGGTTGTTGTCTCCTCAAATTCAACTGGGATAGAATAAAGTATTTTAACATGTTATCTTTAAAATGCATTGTTCTTTTGTTCTTCACTCTATCCAGTACTATTTTTAAATCAAATATTATGTTTCAGCCTACTGGTTTTCCTTTACAGAGGTCTGCTGGGTGTTGTAATGTTTGGTTGATGTGTAAATGTGTTCATGTACTGTTTGTTAGCCTGCCAGCTGCTCCTCTCCAGGTGTAATGGTGGTCATTGATGCAATGCAACGTGTAGGAGGCTGTTGTTTCGTTACTGAGAGTATTAGCAAGCCTACACACAGACACTTTAATGCATGAAACACAAATTTTCTATATTTATACTTAGCACTCAGCCTCTGCCTCTCAGCCTTGACTGAATGCATCATTGATGTACAATGCTATTCCATTATCACTGGTGCCATATGGATTTACAAGTATATGAGTGAGTGCAACCCATGTAGCTAGAAATCACACCTAAAGAAAAGGCACAAAAAAAGAGTCTCTTCACTAATCAAAAAGGAAAATATTAGAAATTCTACTTAAAGTCTATTTTAGGACCATTAAGATTTTTGCATGGTGTATGCAGTGTACAGTACATTCAAACCCCTGATTCTCATTATGACCTGTCTCATACTTGTTTTCTCATTAACATAACTTGAAAAAAAAAATTATATTGCTATGCTGAATAAATACTTTTCAGTGTAAACAACATTTGTTTTTACTGCCTTGAATTTAATATTCATTAAGGTTACATTTATTTGATCAAAAATACAGTAAATACAGTATTATTGTGAAATATAAAATTTTAAGGAGCTGTTTAATTATCATAAAAAATAATGGCAAAAATTGCAGTGGTACTAAATATAAGCTTTGTTTTATTCATGCAAAATGTTTTGCAAAATATGTTTATTTCTTTTGATTTTGGGTGAAACATTTCTTGGCATGCTTTATTTAGCATCACTCTATTCTTGATGAATTTTTTGATTAGCTTATTTTTGTTTAGTTTTCTCTGATATCTCGGGGCCCTCCGCGACGTGCACCGTTGCGAAGTGTTACCTACCAAAACACTCACTAATGCTGCTTGTCAGTCTAAATTGCCATTAATCACTCTGATAAACTGGCCGTTAACAAAGCAATGTCTGTTTGTTTTAGGCATCATTAGCAGGAACTGCACTACGGAAGGCTGGTCCGACGTGTATCCCAGCATCAACAGCGTTTGCTCTGAGGCCACCCCCAATGCAACCAAGGTGAGAAACTGTATTTATGCAGTCAGATCTTTCTCAGAATTAAAAATAGGGCTTTTGATTGTACACAGTGTTTAGGATCATTGTGCTAACCATCCTGAAGGAGTTACACATGAATGGCAGTGGTAAAGGAAGATATTTTGTCTGAAAGGCACTGTTGTTCTTTCCACATGTGCTACAACCACAGAAAAATCACTGTGTGTGGATGCTGAGGGCACTACAGGACCCTGAACCTTTTAGTGCCCACCATCCAGCCTGAATCTATGCCAGCTGGGACTACCTTTGGGGCAATGTTTGTGTGCATTTGGAAATGCAAGTGCAAGTGTGTGTTCATGCGTGTGTTTGACAGAGACAAACAGTCAGAGAGCCGGCTCATGTGTAGTTTCATGGGGTATTTTAATCAAATTGCTCTCCATATTATATTTCTTAGGATCCTGAATTTAGAGGCAAATCATTTTAGATCAAGACCAGTTAAACTGGTTCATCAGACCAGTGAGGTGTTTTTATAGCAGAATATTAAAAGAAAGAAAGAAAGAAACTATAAATGTCCAGTAACATGTAATGTTTTGTCTTATAACAAAATTACATTCTCCCGGTTCATGTCATGAAACAGCCAATTGCCCAATAACAATCAATTAAATTTGCTATTCTGTTTTATTAACTCATTATTTACATCTACATCAACCCTAAACCTAACATTACAATAATACAAATACAGTAATTAATTGTTATTCAGTGTAACAGAAATGACGCAATATTGCACCTGCAGATGTACAGAAAGTGTAGTTAGTTATTCAGATCAAACCATGTACTAAAGATTCCATCTTTATTAATATGGAAAATTAGTAGCTGATTTTACTATTAATAAGCTGAAATGTAACTGAGCTTACTGTGATTTATTTTACATTTATTCTTAAGCTGTAGTGACTGAAACACCCGGCAGAGTTACGAGAGCATCAGGGGACATCCCTTAAACCCAAATCTCTTTACCTTAAAAGGAATGAAAAATGGAAATCTTTCCAATGTAATTTTTGTAAATCATGAGATTTTTTTTGTGCTTGATTTCAGCTTGTATCCATGGCTGGTTTTGACATAAGATTTGTTGCCTGATTAAGTTTTCATGGCACTATTTATCAAATAAATTCTCTTAATAGAGCGAGCAGTGCTATGTTATGGAGGTAGGGAGTCTAGAGAATGCAGGGAATGAGAGGAACATTTGCAACATTGTATGTTGGAGGTTGTATGGAGAAACTGTCATTTTGACAAAAAGGAAACGTCTCCAGCATAATCAGATGAAACCTCCCCGGCCTACTAACTTAAACAGCTGTCTGAGGGAAAGAGCAGGATTCACTACACGGACTAAGTAAGGATTTAAATGCAAATGTTAAGTATCCCATACCCCGTTTAAGTTATTATTATAAATAAATGTCCTATTAAGTATTAAAATGTCCCAGATGAACACGAGTCAGTTGGCAGAAGTTAAAGTTCAGGCCAGGCATTAGTTGGTTATACACCAAAATGACATTAAACTGCACTGGAGGGAGTAGCGTATTTCAGACAAAAAAAAACTTGACGATGACAGAACTCAAATCTGCATTAACTCTAGAAAGTTGAAACAAAATCAACTTTTATTAGAGGGATTTTCTATAAAAATATCAGCATGTGTGTTTAATATTCTTTCTTCTGTCATGAGTGTGTGGTTTTGGGTGTTCATGGACACGCATCTTCTCCAGCAGTGAGGGCAAGCGCCTCTTATAACTGGATAAACAGCCCTCTGAAGCGCAGAGAGTTGTCAGCATGACTTGAGGTGATACCAAGGATCAGAGCAGACATGCTGAGTTGCTGACACATCGGCCTGCTCTGATTGGCTATATGTTGAAAGGAGATGCGTGCCGTGACTGAAGCAGCCTTGAAATGGTGCAAATCTGCTATAGACACAAAAAACAGGATGATCCAGCATATAAATTGGATTTGAACTGGATTTCATTACAACCTGTTTGACATCTCTGTAAGCAGAGCAACAGATACAGCTTCACAAATACAGTATTTTTTTTGTGGAAGCCCATTTCCCTGTCAGAGTATCAAAAATAAGAGAAAAGGTAATTGACTCCCCATCATCCTTCCCCCTTATTTATTTACTTATTTATACTGCTCAAAAGTTTGGAGTCAGAAAGATTTTTTTTAATGTTTTTAAAATAAGTCTTCTATGCTCACTAAGAATGCATTTATTTGATATCAAAACCAGCCGATGTTAATGAGCTCAGTCATCATTGGCTAAACTCTTCGCTTGTAACACACACATTATGTTTTATCTGAGTCAGCTTTACAAGGAAAAGCTTGTTTTATGTTTTACTTGCATATTGTTCTTTAATGTTTATAGAAATGGTACATCTCCATTGAAATGTTTTCCATCAAAATGATTGTCGATGGACTTTTGACATCACCCAGAGTTCAGCACGTGCTCTGCAGGAAGACGGTTGGTAGCCGTGTTGGTTGGGATGGTGCCCAGATGATTCAGCTCTACTCATTTGACCGATGAGCGGACAGTTCTGTGTTTTTCATTCTGATCCTGTGTCAGGGGAAATGAAACATTAAAGCAATTTCCTGAAGGGTACAGAGACAGTAACAGAGGCACATTCCCATCCTCTCAGAGTTAATTTGTGGAAATTAACAGAGATGACTAAAGTTGTCCTCCTAAGGCGTTAATAAGAACACCGATTGACCTTGATTCAAACCTGTCTGAAACCTGATTTCTTGAGCCCTGTCCTGCTTCGCTTGAAAGAAGTCCTGCCCCAGGACACTTTAGATAAATTAAAACATGCCCATGAATTAAATTGGATATTGATCTTCTAACCTTGGGGTATTGATTCTGTTTAAAATGACACTTGATATTCGTTTTAGGGTTCACAGCAAGTGATATCACCTGATTAATGTAGAGATGTATTAAATCAAGTTGTCTTTACATTACATGTCTCTTTACATTAGAGTGAAGGTTATATTTAACTTAAATATACTCTTCAGTAGATTATTACTCTTCAGAAAGGAACAGAGGCTTTTAATAGGTTCTGGCTTTGATTTGTTAAAACACATCAAAAATTTCTGCAGCAAATTGAATCTCAAAATGAATTAATGTTTTTAAACTGCTGTTGGTCTGAAACTCATGCCACTGGTTGAGCCAGCATTGCGACAACTGATAAATATTACATAGCAGTGTCTGATAATCAACGTTTCAAGATAATCAACCTCTTATTTTAACATTAAAGATGAGACACATCACCTTAAAGTTTAAACAGACTACTTAGACATCATGTAAATAATGCTCATGCTTTGCATGGCATGTTGAGGTCCATGTGCCATATTAGTGTCACTTTTAATCTGAAATTCTCCAGAAGTTTTCCTTGGGTATTTCGTGAAACACATACCACATCCAACAATAAATGAGAGACTGTCTGAAGAAGGAAACAGTCTCTCATATCATCCAAAGCCAACACACAGGCTGGTTTCTGTCTCCTCGTCTGATAACCTGCACATCATCTAGTTGTTTATGGATGATGTATTCCAGGCTTAGTATGAAATACATATGTCAAAGATAGCACCGAGTAGAGAGACTAGACAAAAAAAAAAAAAAAACTCAGTCACTGGTTTTACTTCTGTATTGATGTTTTTTTTCCACAACTTCGGGTATGTTTTTGATTGTTTGTCACATTTAAAGTAGTTTCTTTTTGTCACTTGAATGTTCAATCTTTTTGTTTGTTTTTGTTTTTATAGATTAAAACTCTCTTGGAAACTTGTTACCATACCTTGTTTTTTTTCTTCTAATTTTTAAATTGCTTTTATTTGTAGGTTTTATGTTTTAATCCTTGTTCCCAAAAATGTCAGTAAATTTAAGTATGAACTATTTCGATATTTATTGGGGAAATCCTTTATATAATTTATGCCTTTCTCCAATTGTGACCGAACAAATGTTTTGCCCTTTAAGGTTTTTTTTTTTTAAATAAGTTTACTTGTTTACCAATATACAACAGTGTCAGTGCAGAGCATGAAATGAAATATGAGACATGACGAAAATCAAGAAAAATAGTCTTTTTTTTTTTTCAAAATAGACTTTTTTTCTAAAAATAAATTCAATAGCCTTTTAAACACTTGTGAATTTCACGTGTATTTGTTTTACATAAAATGCTAACTAATTAAATTAGCCCAAGCACGACAACAGAGTCAGCCGTTTCATTACAGTAATGTAATTTTTTATTACAGAATGATATCAAAAATCTTTTGTAACCTTATAAATGTCTTAACAGTCTCTTTTGGTCAGTTTTATGTTTCTTTGCTGTACAAAAATAATTAACTCTTTTAAAAATATCTTTAACATTATTTTTTATAGTAGTAGTATACTGTATTTTAGTAATATTTTGACCTCAAGCTTGTGATCATTAGATTATAATGTGACATACAGTACCTAACACTTTACACTGTAAAATAAATTTGTGAATTTTTAGGCATTTATATATATACATAAAATATACACTATACATAATTTTTGTCATAATGCTCTGGAAACAAAATCAAAGACACATTCACATGCACACACTCAGACAAAAAAATGAACAAACAGACCAAATGTAGTAAAATATCCATCTCACGCTAAGTTTAGTAAGTTTTATTTTTAAAGAAGCGCAGGAGGAATGTTCCTGGTGGTGATGTTGAGTGGGTCTGTGGCTCCAGTGTGCCAGGTTGTAAGTCACACTGAAGGAATGCTGTTTATGAGTCTGTCTGAGCTTCATCATGCTCTTCCACCACCAACAGCCATTTCCATGCTTGTTAGTCATTCTTGATCTGTGAGAGAATTCACATTTAGCTTGTGTAGATTATTTCATCACATTTAAAACATGGCACAGAGGTTAAACTCGTTGCCTGAAAGTGGGGTAAATGTAAATGGGTTTTTAAAAGACGTTTTGTATGCTGTACTCAGTTCAATATAGGAACAGTGCTACTGACATTTTTTTTTTTCAAAGTAGTGATTAATACACAAAAACCTTATTGCATTAATGTATTGTTTTAATTCGAAAAATGTATCTTTAAAACCACTGATATGTAAAGGTAATAAAGAAAAAATGATTCAGACTAGAACAGTTGTGGGCTAAATCTGTGATTTGGAAAAACAGTATGTTATGTATTTCTTTGACTTAAGGAAAGCTGTAAGGGATATAAGCATTATGTACTGTAGACTGTTTAACATGGTTTTATAGTTGGGTCTTTTTTGTTGTATGCCTATTTTGGAAAAAGTGCTGTAGTTGTAGCAGCAATGTATGTGGCACTTTGAGGCAATTCAAAGAATACCATGGTGGTTGTCTGTGATATAGCCATTGTATTTGTTCAGAAAAAAGGCATGGCATGGCATTACTCTGGTACCTGATAAAACATGACCAAATGGGGATTTTTTTACTACTTATTTTGTATACAGTATATGTAAATTGGGATAGTCTGGTATATAGATTTTGTTTAACCTGAAATTATTTCATATACCCTATTTAAATGTATTATTTTTATGTAAATGAAATGAGAACCAAACATATAGTATACTGAGGAATGTGCAACACGATTGGACGATTAGTGTTATTGAGTGATTTTCGCCATAGTGAATTAGACAAAGAGTTTTACCAAATACCAGCTTTTTTTTTTATTTACTTTAAGTATTTTTTTATTTAATTGCATTTAAATTGCATTTAAAATCCCCCACAAAAGAAACATTAGTTGTGCATTTTTTAGTGGATCAATAGAGAAATGCTTACTGGTGTTTTAACCCACTAAAAATTAAATATTGCAAATACAAAGTGCTCCTCAGAATTGATTTCTCTCTCTGTCCAGCTTGTTTTCTACATGGTGATGAAGACCCTTTACACACTCGGACACAGCCTCTCTCTCATCGCACTCATCACCGGCAGCAGCATCCTCTGTCTGTTCAGGTCTGAAGCAGAGCCTTAAATAGTTCCAGTAGTTGTGTCTGTTTTATATTACGCTACACTTTGTATGGATGAATGAGCCTGCCTTATATTAATCGTAATCGTTGAGGGGTTGAATTTGGCAGGCTTCTGAACGACTATATTTTAAACTTTTTGACATTGAGGCTAAACATTATGCTTGGCGCTAGGTTTTAACCTGATAGTGTTTATCTATCTGGAATGAAATGAATAATTTAGGAAGTTGTCTGTTGATGTGATAAATGGAGCAGTGCTCAAGACTCTTGACTTTTTCTCACAAGCTAACTATAAGCACAATTAAAATAGAAAGAGGCCATGTTTATTTACATCTCTGTCTCGCTCCAACAGAAAGCTCCACTGCACCAGGAACTACATCCATCTGAACCTGTTCTTCTCGTTCATTCTGAGGGCCATCGCTGTGCTGGTCAAAGATGCCATTCTGTTTTCCCACGAGAATGTAGAATGTACAAAGCAGCCATCACTGGTTAGTGAAATCACCCATCCTGAAGATCCACAAGTCAATTCATATAAGTTAATGTTGAATGTACATTGTTATTATTATTAGAAAAAATTTAAATTAATACTTTTATAAAAAAAAAAAGTGATTTATTAAATTGATCAAAAGGGACAATAAAGACATTTATAATGTTGCAAATTATTTTTATTTTTATTTCAAATAAATGCTGTTCTTCTGATCTTCCTATTTGTCAAAGAAACCAAAATAACATATCAGGGTTTCCACAAAAATATTAAGCAATTAAGCTTTTTTCTTTTTTGTTCCGTGAACAAACTCGATTTGTAAATTCGATTTACAAGACAAAAATACAGAATTCTGAGCTTATATTTTGCAAATCTGAAGGTAAAATGAACAAAGTTTGATTAGATTGAGAGTTAAATAGTCGCAATTATCATTTTTTATTTATTGATAGTTTTCAACTGGTAATAAGAAATGTTTATTTATTTATTTTTAGGATGGAATTAGCATATTAGTCATTTCATATTAATGGCTGATGAAAAATACAGCTTTGCCATTAGAAATAAATTACACTTTATAATATTAATATTTTTACAGTAATGTTGTACTGTATTTCTATAAATAAATGTCTGAGTGAACATAAGATGCAGCTTTCACAAACATAAAAAATTCTTATGACCCCAAACTTTTAAACAAATTTTATTGTATAATTTCTGCACAATTTGTGACTTAAAAACAGATAAAAACAGTTTCTCAACACTAAAACCAGAAGTTGTCCTACCAGATGCTTCAAACAAACATAGCAATGTTTGAAAGAGCTAATATTTTTCAGGAAGTCCACCTTCAAACTGTCTGTGCACATTAAACTGGGTCATGAGACAGTATTCTAACATCGTAAAAATTATACACTTCACCTTTAAGGGTCTGAATTGAGCTAAGCCAGTTTTTTAAAGCATGAATAGTCAACTAAACACATTTTACGCTTCATCGGTTTTAAAAGGGTGTTATTTCTGTCACTACAGACCCTTTAAAACCCCCAAATTTGTACTCATGTTTGTTTGTCACAGTCTTTGGCATTTCAGAGATAAGTAGTGCACATTGAAGTTCTCTATGCTTGTGTTTAGATTGGTTGCAAGGCCAGTCTGATCATCTTCAACTACTTCATCATGGCAAACTTCTACTGGTTGCTGGTGGAAGGACTGTACCTACATACTCTACTGATGGTCATCTTCTCTGATAACAGACACTTCATTATCTATCTCCTCATCGGCTGGGGTAAGTCTTCATTTGAAACACTGACCTTTTTAAGCTGTTTCCATTTTCCAAAACCAATTGTTACTTTTCAGATTCACTTTTCAGTCTTTTAAAGCTATTCATGTCAGTGTTTTCCCATACAAGCTGGTATTTGAGTAAATAAAGGATTATTCGAGTCTAAAGCTTAGAGATTTTCTACTTCCCACTGCATTTGATGCTTGAGCTTTCATCTTATCTGACACAACCACATGCGTGCATAGAAAATCATTTGAGAACACACACCTCTTCACGGTGTAGCACTGAATGTCTCTGCCTTAATTCATTCAAGCACTTCTGAATAGATGTCGCTCACTACTCAGAGGAAAAACAGTGCAGGGAACAAGATGACGTGCCATCGGTCTTGATCAGTCTGTTTGTCTTACATTATGTATTAGTATGTCTTTGTAGTTTATTGTGTCCCTGGAGTTTCCAGGCGAGAGAAAGGAGAGCATGATCTTCATTCATTTCTAAAGCACAGGCTTGGGTGTGGCTTGCTAGACTCATCATATCAACACCTCATTGCTTCTCTTTCATCATGACAGTGACGACCAACATGGCCTCTTTAATCATGTTCTGTTTACCAGCGCTTCCTCCCCGGCTTTACCTCTGTTTAGAGATAGTGCCTCACATCCCCACAGGAAACTATTGAAACAATAAAAGTAGCAATTTCTCAGCAGGTGTCTAAGCAAATATGCTGTGTCCTAAGATCACATTATCTGTCTGTCTATCTTTATATATCTGTCCATCTGTCTGTCTATATGTCTGCTGTCTATCCATCTAACTGTCTGTCTGTCTATCTGTTCCTCTGTCTGTCTGTATGTCTGTCTACCTTTCCCTCTGTCTGTCTGTCTGTCTGTCTGTCTGTCTGTCCCTCTGTCTGTCTGTATGTCTGTCTGTCTATCTGTCCCTCTGTATGTCTGTCTGTCTGTCTATCTGTCCCTCTGTATGTCTGTCTGTCTATCTGTTCCTCTGTCTGTCTGTCTGTCTATCTGTCCCTCTGTCTGTCTGTATGTCTGTCTACCTTTCCCTCTGTCTGTCTGTCCCTCTGTCAGTCTATCTGTCCCTCAGTCTGTCTTTCTGTCCCTTTGTCCATCTGTCTGTCTGTCTGTCCCTCTGTATGTCTGTCTGTCTGTCTGTCTATCTGTTCCTCTGTCTGTCTGTCTGTCTATCTGTTCCTCCGTCTGTCTTTCTGTCCTTCTTTCTGTCTGTCTTTCTGTCCCTCTGTCTGTCTGTCTGTCTTTCTGTCCCTCTGTCTGTCTGTCTGTCTGTCTGTCTGTCTGTCTGTCTGTCTGTCTGTCTGTCTGTCTGTCTATCTATCTATCTATCTATCTATCTATCTATCTATCTATCTATCTATCTATCTATCTATCTATCTATCTATTTATCTATCTGTCTGTCTGTCTGTCTGTCTCTCTGACTTTCAGTCTGACTGTTTGTCTGTAGCCTATATTTACACTGATTGTACATAAATGAATGTGACCACTAAGTCTCTTGATATTTGATAATTCCTGTTCTTCCTCCAGGATTCCCCACCGTGTTTCTGATTCCATGGATTGTATGTAGGATTTACCTTGAGGACACAGGGTGAGCAGTTGAGCACAGCATAATCAGACAGTGACAGAACTCACATGAGTCTCTTAATAGCGGATATTTAAACCCGAGAGATTAAAATGAGGCAAAAGAAGATGAAATGCATTCCCATTTGCTACCGCTGTTATGAAAGCACTTGTAACTCTTTGATGTCTCCTCATAACAGATGCTGGGAGAGAAATGATGTTCCGATTCCCTGGCGGGTGATTAACTGGCCAATCATGGCATCTGTTATTGTGAGTATAACCTCACACCAGCACTTCTAAACACTGAGACTAGCCTCATGTTGTATGTATTATGTCAGCCAGAGAGGGATTCTGCCGGCAAAGCAGACGGGGATGTGCTGACTCTCACGAACAGTTTCCATGTCCTGGATGGGACGTGAGCGCAGGCATGTCAGGAAACTCTGTCACAAGTGCCTCTCTCAGCACACGTGCCAGGACTCTTTCTTGTGTCCGCTGTGCCATTTCCATTTTGTAAACCCTCACCTGTAAGAGATCAAATGTCTAGCAAAATTTTCTAGCAAATTTGCTTAGTTCTGGTGTGTTTAGATAACTCTCTCACAGAACTCTGCACACAATCTCTCTGCTACCCAGAATGCCACTGGTAGATGAACCTTTGGACAAGATGTTCTGTTTTGGTTTACGTTTTTATGCTGGGGTTTATTATGGGGAACAGAAACAGGTGGCTTCTTTTGTTTCTACTATCTTTCTGATGGATTCAAACAAGATAAAAGATGATCAAATTAAATTTGAAAAATTAAAATCAAATTAAATCCAAGACAACTTTTGGTGCATTCAGGGCATATATTTTGTTAACTTGAATGACATTAATGTTTCTAATGTAATTTTAAAGGCCAGATCAAATCCTTAAAAGGATAATCAGCCAAAAGTGAAAATTTTGTCATCATTTTCATAATTTTCTTTTGTGGAACGTAATGAAGATATTTTTGCCCATTCAATAAAACTCAATGGTGTCAACACTGGACCTAAAAAAAATCATATACTATTAGTTTAGAATGACCTAAAATGGTGAAAAGATAAATTGTGACAATTTTAATTTTTTTGTTGAACTGTTCCTTTAAGACATTGTGTTCTGTTCTGTAATCTGGTTCAAGTCTTACAATGTTTTGAGAAGTTCTTGTGTCAGATCCAGTCAAGAGTGGTAATGTTTAGTCTGGATAATGTCATTGTATAAAAGAGGAATGATAAAAATATTTTTCTCTTCCTTTCTGTGTTCTACAGTTAAACTTTATTCTGTTCATCAGCATCATTCGAATCCTGGTCCAGAAACTGAGGTGTCCTGATGTCGGAGGAAATGATCAGTCCCAGTACAGGTATCCCAAATGGATAACAACTAATATTCTATTCTGCAAACATTACATCAGGCACCATGGTTGAACCCTCTTAAATGCTATTCAGGTCATAGCTGAGATCTCCTTTTTAAATGTACCAGGAATTGCATTCTAGCAAGAATTTCAGAAAAATGGTTGGAAATGGATGGCTGCATTCCACTTTTATCCAGGTCTTCCACTATCTATTGTGCATTGCTAAATGTGTATGCATTGAAATGGGGGTGAAATATTTATGCAGTGATTTGTAACAATCTGAGTTTTTTGTTCTTCTGAAGGTAGCACATTCTGCATTTTAGTGCCCTGTTGCTAATGCACGAGAGGCTGTGCTCTATTTGATGGCTCTCCCAGAGCCTATTTGACAAAAATGGCCATGCTATCATAACATCCCGCCCCATCACTCCGTTTAAATTCTGTTACTCCTTTTTCTGTTTTTAGGAGGTTAGCCAAATCCACACTTCTCTTGATCCCTCTCTTTGGCATCAACTATGTTGTTTTCGTTTACATCATAGATGAAAATGGAGAGATGGAAAATTATAAAATATTCTTTGACCTTGGTCTGGGATCTTTTCAGGTAAAGAATATGCCTAAATGTGTCACTAGTGATTATATATATCTACTTAAACATTCACTACCGTTCCAAAGTTTGCAGATTTTTTTGATGCATTAAATTCATCAGAAGTGATATTAAATACATACATTGTTATAAACAAATCTATTCCAAATAAATGCTGTTCTTTTGAATTTTCTACTTATCAAAGAAACTAGCAAAAAAAAAAGTATCACGCTTTCTACAAAAATATTACACTGAAGACTGGAGTAATGGCTGAAAATTCAGCTTGGCCAACACAGAAATAATTTACATTTTAAAATATATTAAAATAGAAACAGTAGATTGAAACAGTACTTTTAATTTATAATAATATTTCACAATATTACTGTTTTTTTTTCAAATAACATTAAAAAATCTTAAAACTTTGGAACGGTATATGATGCTTTATCGGTTAGTTGTACCACATTAACTCTTTGTGTTCCTTTCACAGGGCTTGGTGGTTGCGATTTTGTACTGTTTTTTGAATAGTGAGGTTAGTCTACAATTTTATTGACCTTTGATGCATCTTACTTTAACTCTATTCCAAAACCTGAGCTGCTTACTGCCTGCATGGATTTTTGAGACTGTATCCTAACTGTAATTAAATCTCGTAAGTGAGCAATTTAAAAAACTTTAAGTAAGCATAAAAAAAACATTTTTACTTATCAACTTTTAGTTTTCCACCTCATCTACCATCATTGATTTCTTTTTAACTGAGCTTTTCTCAATGTATTCTAAAAACAAGGTATTTTAAAGTCAGTGTGATAAAGTTACAGCACGCTTAATTTCTGTGCATATGATGCCTTAAAATTCTACATCCTCAGGCAGCTCACTAGGTTTTGGAACAGAGTAGTAGTTTTCCTTCCTAGTTCAAATCAACATGAAACATTCACATACCATTTAATTTTTATTTTTTTTTATTTTATTTTTATTGAAGTTGCATGACATAAATACACATTTGGTCATATAATACATACCGTATTTTTCAGACCATAAGTCGCACCTGAGTATAAGTCGCACCAGTCCAAAAATACATCATGACGAGGAAAAAACATATATAAGTCGCACTGGACTATAAGTCGCATTTATTTAGAACCAAGAACCAAGAGAAAACATTACCGTCTACAGCCGCGAGAGGGCGCTTTATGTCTTCAGTGTAGACTACAGGAGCACAGAGCAGCGTAGAGCGCCCTCTCGCGGCTGTAGACGGTAATGTTTTCTCTTGGTTCATTTCTCTCGGTTCATGTCAAATAAATTTTGATAAATAAGTCGCACCTGACTATAAGTCGCAGGACCAGCCAAACTATGAAAAAAAGTGCGACTTATAGTCCGGAAAATACGGTATTTTGATCTTGTCCTACAACGCCTTCTTTTTTCCCCCCAGAACTAAATGACCCCCCCCCCCTTCCAACCACAATAAAAAAGAAAAGATTAAATTAAAATAAACTGGTAGCAAGAACAAACAAGGGGAGTGTCCCAGGTATTCTATTTTACATAAAATCCGATCTTATTGGCCTAATAAATTCCGAGAATCCATTACACATCCTTTCAAACCTATCCATTTCATATCTAACAGTGTACGTCAATTTTTCCATAATGTAAATATCATGCATCACATCGACCCGATTTTTCTTTCTTGGCGCATCCACCTTTAGCCACTTCCTAGTAATTCCCTTTTTTCCTGCTAGTAGCATAATTTTAAACATTTTACAATTCAGATTTTTTTGCCTTGCATATTAAGTCTTCCCAAATAAAAAGTCAAAATTGAAAGGGAGATTAACCCGTAATATCTTGTCCATACAATCTTGTCCATACATTGTTTGAGTTCCATCCAATATTTCTCCATCGAAGGACAACTCCAGAAAATATGTACATGATTTGCATTCTGTTCCCCACATTCCCGCCAACAGCTTGTATCCCGATATTTTGTCTGAGCTGGAGTTCTAAAATATCTCACTAAGTTTTTCCACCCATGTTCCCTCCAAGTTAAGGATGATGTCACTCTCCATATTTGTTGAGTGAGATCTTCCCATTCTTCATCCATCAATTTTATATTTGCTTCATTTTCCCATTTTTGTTTTATGTAGTGTGTATCGTCTCCTTTTAAAGTTTCTATCCCTGAATATATCTTCGAAATTAGTTTTTTGTTTAGTTTAGATTGGTATGCAGAAATAAAGAGTTTAATAATGTTTACCTCAACATCAAAATTTTCCTTTTTTATATCTTGCAGTTATAATGCTTGCAGACTTGACACACTAATATTTAATATATTTCAAATCAGCAACACAATCTGAGGTGAACTGTCACATTAATGTTTTCTATGACGCTCAAATTGCGTTAAAGCATATTTTAGGTTGATACAGCTAGCACGCATGTGCAGTCTCGAGCGCATTTCATGTTTCTATGGCAACAAGTGAGGGACACTTTGACCGCCAAACCACGCTTTACATTTTCTTCCATTTTTATAATAATATAAATGAACCGTTTAATCTTAAAGTTTTATTGGTCAGATTCAGACTCGACGCAGAGCAGAGAGCACAGAGATGTTAGCAAATAAATAACATCATTGGCCATGGCAATGCACGAGCGATCATTATTATAGTTCAAAAGGGCAAACAGTTGAGGTTATTATGCGAGTTAACTCGAGTCAGAATGTACATGTGCACAGTTGCATTTGTCATCCGTCACCGTGACATCAAGAGGACTTTTGAAGCTGAAATAATGAGTGGATTAAGCTTGGACTTGGAATAATGAGAGGAATAACATGGATAACTTTCTTGTCTGAGGATTGTAATGCATCACAGGCAGTCAGGTACAAGGAAGAGAGACTACGGCTCCTTAAATTAGGTAAGACAAAAAGCTGTATTTTTCGCAACAGGTTTATTGACTTGTAATAGCAATTTAAGGTGGAATATGTGACATTCGGGTCTGTGTCTTCCCGACAGGTTCGGGTCCAGCTTTCAAATAATAGACGGGTCCAGGTCGGGTCCGGGTAGGCATTTCTCGGATCTACACTAATTTGAGGGAATTCTTCTATCTCTCACCTTAAACACAAATAAATAAATAAATATAAAATAAAAATGAAAAAGTAAAAAAGAGAAATTCTGGAAACCCCTGGATCAGTCGTTTGCCTCCGGCGTCCTCCTAAAAGCTTGCAGTCTCTGCTTATACCTAGGTCTAGCATCCGCTTGTCTTCTATCGTTCGCGCCTCGGTCACGGTGCCAAGTTAGGCGCTTAATCCTCTCCGTCACGTCCTCCGTGGACTGCACGACCTTCACTTGATAGCCCCTGCAGCCATGTCCTTCGTCGCCTCCTCCACTGAATCATATGTGCATGTCCCGCCATTGTAAAATTCGTTCAATGGTGAGTTCCAGGGACGGCGGTAATTCAAGCTTTTCTCTCAGGAGGGTCTCGATGAAAGCGACCATCGACTGAGCCCCTTCTTCCGCTCCTTCTTTTAAGCCGTGAATCGTGATGTTGTCCCTTCTCAAGTGACCCTCTTGATCCGTCTGTTTAGCTGCAACTTGATTTTGTAACTCTAAAAGTTCCAAAGTGGCGTCCTCGATATTTTGAATCCGGTCTTCTGACTCCGTTATGCGCCGCTCTGCCTCATCCATCCTGCTGTCTATTTTTTGTATGTCCTCCCGAATTAGTTTGAGGCTTTCCCCGTTCTCACTGCGAAAGTCTATTATCTCTTGCAGCACAATGTCCAGAGTTGCCATGTTATTAGATGAATTCTGCCGATCTAGCTCGTCTGCTTTGCTCGTGGCATTGCTAACTTCGTCCTCGGCTAACGTTGGCCTCGTTGCTAGTCCTGACTGATTTTCAACGTCTCCCATATTTCCAGTCTTCCTCGCTTTCCCTCTTGTCATGATCCTACCCCCTTACTTTAATGTCATAATTTTAATGTTTCCAATCTGAGACAAGGGGTATTTTAAAACTTTGATCGGAGAGCTGTTACTCTATGCTGCTGCCATTACCAACGCCAAACCGGAAATCTCCACAACCCATTTTAATTCTTTATGAGACGTATTTCTGAGTGAAAAAGGAGATAAACATACACTGTAAAACCCGACAAGTTAACTTAACTCAAACCATTTGAGTAAACAGATATCCTTAAGTTATGTTAACTCAAAACATTTGAGGAAACCGGTTGCCTTAAACCGTTTAAGTTGAAAAAACTAACAGTTATGAGTACTCTGAACTTAATTCAGATGAGTTCACTGAAAGAAGATATACATTGCAATTAAGTAATTAAGTGATTAATTGAGTGATAATTGAGTTTAGTGATGAACACCTGCTGTTAACAAACAGAATCACTGAAGAAAAGAGAAACACAAGAACTACTACAACTGACTTCAGACACAGCCTTAGATGAAATCAACTGAAATAAAATACATGAAATCTCTCAAGATCTGATTAAACAACCCCACAAACAGCATCACAAGCTCCACTTATTAATAACCAGACTGACTTTATTTCTGTCAGACATCTACAGAAGATCTTATTGAGAATGAACTAAGGTTTAGATGTTGATTTATTGTTTCATTTGAAGTAACCATGTTAGAGATCAGTGTTTGCTTTAGTTGGGCTCTTGACCCTTGACTTCTGTCTTTGTGTTTTCTCTGGCTGTTATAACCATGTGTTTCTAAAACACATTTGTTGTAATTCAAAAGCCCAGAAGAAATGCCATCAGGTGTTAACCTGTACCTAGGCGTAGGATGTTGTACTTTATATTGGCGATGGTAATCATCAATTATTGAACTGTACGGAGTCTAATCTCTGATGAAATAGGCATTGTGTAATTTGATTGATTATAGTAAAAGTTATTTTAAGAGCCAGTGGTTCTGTGATAATCAGTTAATCTGAATGACTTTTCAAATAGTGTGGTCTTCTACGGTGTCAAACAGTCACACAAAGACATCAATAATCAGAATATGAACCTCAACAATGGTGACCATAAAAAAACATGCTGCAATGCATGCTGGGTACTACTGTAGTACAAAACTCATCCATGGCTCCCAGCATACTCTGCAGCATTTTTTTTATGGTCACCATTGTTGAGGTTCATATTCTGATTGTTGATGTGTTTGTGTGACTGTTTGACACCGTAGAAGACCACACTATTTGAAAAGTCATTCAGATTAACTGATTATCACAGAACCACTGGCTCTTAGAATCACTTTTACTATAATCAATCAAATTACACAATGCCTATTTCATCAGAGATTAGACTCCGTACAGTTCAATAATTGATGATTACCATCGCCAATATAAAGTACAACATCCTACGCCTAGGTACAGGTTAACACCTGATGGCATTTCTTCTGGGCTTTTGAATTACAACAAATGTGTTTTAGAAACACATGGTTATAACAGCCAGAGAAAACACAAAGACTGAAGTCAAAGGTCAAGAGCCCAACTAAAGCAAACACTGATCTCTAACATGGTTACTTCAAATGAACAATAAATCAACATCTAAACCTTAGTTCATTCTCAATAAGATCTTCTGTAGACGTCTAACAGAAATAAAGTCAGTCTGGTTATTAATAAGTGGAGCTTGTGATGCTGTTTGTGGGGTTGTTTAATCAGATCTTGAGTGATTTAATGTATTTTATTTCAGTTGATTTCATTTAAGACTGTGTCTGAAGTCAGTTGTAGTAGTTCTTGTGTTTCTCTTTTCTTCTGTGATTCTGTTTGTTAACAGCAGCTGTTCATCACTAATACTCAATCAGCACTCAGTTAATCACTTAATTACTTGAATGCAAAGTTTTAAAACTTACATGGTTTAAATCAAGGCAATCTGTTTACTCAAACGGTTTGAGTTAAGTTAACTTGTCGGGTTTTACAGTGTATAGGATGAATTGAATGGGTCTTGCAAAAGTTGCCTCTATATGAAAGGTGGTTGAAGGGAAAGAATTTTTTTCCTGAGGAAGAGCAAGTATAATTAAAGTCTGATGAAATAATAATGCCCTGAATCAATTATAATAAAACTAGAAACATATTTTAAGCATAAATTGGTTCAGTCTTGATTTCATGTTGACTTGCCACCCTGTGTGTGGCTGTGCTAATGCTAAAGACCATGCTAACAGATGTTTGGCTGCTTTGCAGGTCCAGAGCGAACTCAAGAGGAAGTGGCGGAGTTTGTGTTTAAAGCGTTACATCGGTCGTGACTACCGTCTGCACAGTTCATCCATATCCAGGAACGGCACGGAAAACATGGTCCGATTCCATCGGAACTCCAGAGCCCAGTCTTTCCTACAGACTGAGACAACCGTGGTGTGAGACCTCCAGAAGCGGCGCTATATGAATCATGTTCTTACTTCACTGCCCCTCAGCCAACAACTCAGTATTTTTCAAAAGCTTTAAGCTGAAGAGGACAAAGCTTTCTGAAACATGAGATTGACGTGCATATGATATGATGAGGATTCAGCATCTCTGAGGCACAACACTGTTTTGTCAGTATACAATGCAAAATCTCGTTTCATAGCAAATTTTGCTATAAACCACCAAAATAGCACATTAAACCAAATCTCTGTGGGATAATATTGGTGGCATTAAAAACTACAATTCCATTTTTTCAGATGCAGATTACATATACATTGCTCTTTGTAAACTCTTTCATTGCATTAGGGTCAGATTATATAATAGTGTTATGTAAATGCTACTTAAGGCCCACAGCAATTTTCTAAGACGTTCATGGAGACACAGCGCCAAGCTATCAACTCAGCCACCTCACCAAGAACATGTTTTAAATGAATTCAAGAAGTGGGTCACCTCTATGCCAAACTCAAATGTGAGGTTTTATAAAGAGGACATTATGGCTGGAGGTGTCCAAATTAGCCAGGGACTCATTTCAAGAGAGCATGTCTTCAGATACATGTTGAAACTGAAAAGTCAGTCATGCATTCAAACAAAAAATGGTGATTGTAAGAAAAAGCAAAAATTATTTAACTGATATTGAACTGTTCTTGCATCTACAGCATTTCATAGTGTTATGTTGTCATTATACTACCCCTTGGACTTTTTCCCCCTCTTGTATTCCTTGAAGAAAAGCCACAATATAAAAAAAGGAGAACTGAGGAGATTCAGTATAGTCTTATAAATTAAATGACAAATATGTGGCATAAATATTTAGTTCGACCACAAAAAGGTGTGTCCAGTGATAAACCAAACCAAGACTCGCTGACATTACTTCACAAACTCTTTTATTTCCACTGATCAGTCATTTTAATAGGTGTTGATGGTGTTTCTGATTATTTTTGCTTTTGTGTTGCTCTGCCTCACATTGTCAGGGGGGTTGGGGAATTGTACACTGCAATGAATCCGGTGCTCTTTCCATTCAGCTGAAAAACAGATAATTAATCCAGTAGACAGCTGGATGCAGATTTAGGACAAGTGAACTGACTAAACAGTGAGTGTGAAGGTGTATGAAAGTGACATTTCAGTGTGAGCTGTGCTCAGCGTTATTGTCGCAAACAGATTCTGGGAACTGCGGTCCAGAGACTTCACGATGGATTGGAGAGGAGATCGGATCTCTTACAGCCAGGCCCGAGGAGTGAGAGGTCCCCAGGACACCACGTGTGAGGTTGTGTTCATTTAAAGTGACACAGATGCCATGGGCTGGGGCATTCATCATCATTATCAGATAGTCAAAGGGAGAAGAAAAGATGGAGCTTTAATTAGAGCTGCCAGAATTGAATTGTGGCTAAAGTATGCCTTCATTTTGAAAGACGTCATGGTCTGTGAAGAGTATGGTTTGTTTGACAGATGCATTTATGATGTAGAAAAATATGTAGAAACAGGCCATAATGTTGTGCACTTCTCTTTAATTGTTTAACCATCTGCAATGCTTAATTGGAAAATTGGAAAAGTTTTTCGGTTCTTACATTTTTGCTGAATGTTTCTTGTAGACTGTATTGAGATTTTTTATTAAATGTGAAAGTTGTTTTTAAACAGTTTTTAGTAAGTTTGTGCATTTGATTGATACACTGAAAAAAAATATGTAGAAACAAATTTCACCATTATTACACAGCAATTAACAGTGAATAAAACGCAAAATCTGAAGTAGAAAGACTAAAATGGTATTTTTTTTTGTAAAACATACTCCAGTAATCTTTATTTACAACTGTAGTGGTTCTTTTTTGCCACCACTAATGTAGCTGATTTAATTTGAATTAAATTTTCAGCACATATTCCGCTAACTGAAATTATTTAATACACCAAAATAATTTGCTAGTGCATTGTAGATAACGTTGGTAGGGTTTGTGTTTATGATCCTAGATCTTGAGAACAATTAATGAGATGCTAAAAACGGACCAGTGAAATATGATTACACTTTTCCCTTGCTGATAAACAGATGACCTTCACCATCAACACAGATGATATCACACACAGATGATGTTGTTTCCACTCATTTCCCATTCTATTGCTGTATGTTGTCTTTTCACCTTCCTGTATTCTCAAAAAGGAGTGAACATGCTTCTACTTGGAGAAAAGTACAGAGAGAGTAACAGCTCTCATTTTCATGCTGCTGACCTCCACATTCACAGTTCATAATTCATTTACAAAGCAAGTTTGTTTTGTAATTTTCAAATTTTTATTCTCGCCCTCATGCCATCCAAGATGTACATGTTTGTTTCTTCAGGAGAACAGATTTGGAGACATTTGGCATTACAGTACATCACTTGCTAACCAATGCATCTTCTGCAGTGAATGGGTGCCATCAGCTGATAAAAACATCACAATAGTCCACAAGTAATCTATACCACTCCAGTACACCAGTTAAAGTGTTGTGAAACGAAAAGCTGCATGTTTGTAAAAAACATACTGTATCTCATTAAGGTGTTTTAACTTTAAACTAGTTTAAATACGAGTCTGTTGTCCTCTCACTTCAAAATTCAGCATTTGTTTAGAACTGTTTTGGACTCATATGTAAACAGTACTAGTATCTTTGCATATCTCTGTCCTGATTCAGCCATAATTACTTTTTCACTGGAGAAAGCAATATTATTTTTTTGAGGACTCATATTATAAAACAAATTGATGGATTTTCACAAAATGTTAATCGATGGATTGGAATAAGCCAGTTAAAACACTCAGAATACCTTAGTACAGTGGTTTTCAACCTGTGGGCTGCGGCCGGGGGGTCGCAGTGGTATTGCAGGTGGGCCGCCAATTACTATTAAAAGAAATAATAATATATAGAAAAGAGAGTTCTCTGCGCTTCTGTAATCCACAGACAAACTGGTGCAACCAGGGCAGGACAAAACAATTCAAACAAAAGGAATCGCCGGTGCAGCACAGATGTCTACTGATTAAATTATTTATTAAAGGTGCATAACAAAAAATAAATGACTAACGTTTCGATGTGGTTACATCTTCATCAGAGTCCTTGGAGAGAATGAGCAATGAAGCCATTAATAAGGATCATCAACAGGTGTGATTAAGGGGGCGTTGGCCACCCAAAACAAATACATCCCTCTGAACCAAGGTGTCACACTCATAAAACAATCATTAAAGGGCAAGTGCCCACATTATTACAAAGATCACAATACAATGGGAGTAAAAATATATTAATCTTAAACACTGTATTTTAATATGCTTAGGTGTTTAGGTGTTTAAAGGAAGCATGTTAAACTCAATTCATCATTTAGACCTAGAGGTTCTCGAGTGTTAAGTGTATGTATCCAAAACGCTTCCCTGCATAGAAGTTTATTAATAATGTCACCACCTCTGGGTGAAGGTAAGATTTTCTCAATTCCCCAAAACTTCAAGGAAGCAGGGGAACCATGCTTGGCCTGCTTATAGTGCCTCGCCATGGCATATGTTAAGTTCTGAGTACGAATTGCTGTTTTGTGTTCAGCTATCCTCAGTTTAAGTTGACGTTTTGTTTGACCTATGTACACCAGTCCACAGGGACACTTCAGAAGGTATACTACATGAGTACTGTTACAGTTAATAAATGAAGAAATAGAATATTTCTTACCAGTACGGGGATGTGAAAAATCTTTCGCATTGGTCGAGTTGGAGCATTGCGCACAATTGCCACATTTATAGAAACCCAGAGGTGGGCTAGGAAGCCAAGTAGTAGAAGGTGGGATACTCATATCTGAATGAACCAATCGGTCACGAATGTTACGGGCACGTCTAAAAATGAACCTGGGCGGCTCAGCGCAGATGTCTTTGAGTGTCGGGTCACTATTAAGAACGTGCCAATGTTTGCGAATGATGTTCTTTATTCTTCCTGCTGCTGGAGTGTAGCTAGTTGAAAAAAATACTTTAGATGTCGTATGAGGCTTAGGTTTTTTCTTTAATAATGAGGCACGGTCTGTGTTAAAAGCCCTATCCCAAGCTTTAGAAATATCAGATTTATCATAACCTCTTTGATCAAAAAGACGCGCTAGGTGGGCTGCTTTTGACATAAATTCACTTGTGGTACTACAATTTCTTCTGACTCGTAAGAACTGGCCCACTGGTATATTACGAATCAAGTGAGGTGAGTGATTACTGTCTGCTCTTAACAGGGTATTCCTGCTAAGAGGTTTACGGTAGATAGTAGATTGTAAGATATTATTTACATCCTTAGAAATGGTAAGGTCTAAGAAATCAATGGACTGCTTGTTAAACTCCATAGTAAAAGACAAATAATCTGTAGTAGAATTTACATAAGTCAGAAAATTATTTAACTCACTAAGTGTGCCCTTCCATATTAGTAGAATATCATCTATATATCTGCGCCAAAGTGATATTTTGGAATGGAACGGGTTATTTTCAGTGTTCTCTATATATTTTTCTTCCCATAGGCCCATCACCAAACAAGCATATGAGGGTGCAAACGAGGACCCCATTGCAGTCCCCTGAAGTTGTAAATAGAATTTATCATAGTATTTGAAAAAGTTATTAGATAAAATGATCTCGGCAAGATTAACAAGGAATTCTGAAGGAGGCAAAACATCAATGGGGCGTTTGGTAAGGTAATACAATATGGCTTGTAGGCCTATATGGTGGGGTATGCATGTATAGAGACTTTGTACATCCAACGATACAAGGACATCATTGCTTTCACACTTCCAATTGTCAATCAAATTTAACACATCAGTTGTATCCCCAAGGTATGATGGTAAACTGTGAACATATTGTCTTAAAAAAAAATCAACAAATTGAGAGAGAGGTTCGGTTAGGCTGCCTATACTAGATACAATGGGGCGCAAAGGAGGGTCATCAAGTCGTTTGTGAATTTTAGGTAAACCATAGAATACTGGACATCGAGGGTGGTCAATAAGTAGAAAAGCCTTTTCTTTATCAGTAATCCAGCCTTTTTTATGAGATGTATCAATAAATTCATTAATCATATTTTTTGTGCTGGAAGTAGGATTATGAGGAAGGAGCTGATAATGTTTTTCATCATTTAATAATTTAAATATACCACAATCGTAGTTCTTTAAGCCCATAACCACAACAGCGCCTCCCTTGTCAGCTGGACGAATAATAATGTCATGTCTAGATTCCAAAGAGCGTAGCGCATCCAGTTCACTTTTTTCCATATTTTTATTTTTGGGAGGAAAGGGCCTACTTATTTTAGCCATGTCTTGCTCAACTAGCTGACTAAAAGTGACAATGGTAGGATTTAAATTAGAAGAGGGTAAGAACCTTGATTTCTTTTTAAAGGGAGTCATTTCTCTAGGGGTCAGTATATGATTGGCAAGGAAGCAGAAGGAGGTTTCTTAGGAACAACCGTCCACCCATGCCTAAATCTAATAGGTACACGCCTTTTTCTACAGCGAGTGAGAGAGACTCCTCTGAAGATCTGAGTGACGTCGGAGGCGGCGCTTCACCATATCTCCGTACTGGTAAGAAATATTCTATTTCTTCATTTATTAACTGTAACAGTACTCATGTAGTATACCTTCTGAAGTGTCCCTGTGGACTGGTGTACATAGGTCAAACAAAACGTCAACTTAAACTGAGGATAGCTGAACACAAAACAGCAATTCGTACTCAGAACTTAACATATGCCATGGCGAGGCACTATAAGCAGGCCAAGCATGGTTCCCCTGCTTCCTTGAAGTTTTGGGGAATTGAGAAAATCTTACCTTCACCCAGAGGTGGTGACATTATTAATAAACTTCTATGCAGGGAAGCGTTTTGGATACATACACTTAACACTCGAGAACCTCTAGGTCTAAATGATGAATTGAGTTTAACATGCTTCCTTTAAACACCTAAACACCTAAGCATATTAAAATACAGTGTTTAAGATTAATATATTTTTACTCCCATTGTATTGTGATCTTTGTAATAATGTGGGCACTTGCCCTTTAATGATTGTTTTATGAGTGTGACACCTTGGTTCAGAGGGATGTATTTGTTTTGGGTGGCCAACGCCCCCTTAATCACACCTGTTGATGATCCTTATTAATGGCTTCATTGCTCATTCTCTCCAAGGACTCTGATGAAGATGTAACCACATCGAAACGTTAGTCATTTATTTTTTGTTATGCACCTTTAATAAATAATTTAATCAGTAGACATCTGTGCTGCACCGGCGATTCCTTTTGTTTGAATTGTTTTGTCCTGCCCTGGTTGCACCAGTTTGTCTGTGGATTACAGAAGCGCAGAGAACTCTCTTTTCTATCGACTACTACCAAGGCCAATAGGACAGGCCTCCACGTTCCCTGCTGCACGCTGTGAAAGAAAACAAGATGACCAGCTTTGAATCTATTAATGCAAGTACAAATGCACGATCAGAGACATTATCTTTTACTGATGAACAAGGTGCTAACATTATTGTGTCACACTCTTTATTCAAAGACACGTTTATGCCTCCAGTGCCTAATATACTGTCACTGACTAGAGAATTAGAAGATTTGAAAAAATCAGAGTCCAGATTTCTTTGGCATTCCATAACTTTATCAGAATATTGGAAAGCCAAGCGTATCCCTCGAGGTTTACGCATGAACAAAATCCCGTCATTTGGTCTGGATGATCAACCCTTCATGCAAAAATGGGAACACATTCTAAATAAATGCTCCCTTGATCTTATGCTCTTGATAATTGAGAAGACCAAATCTGAACAAGACAAAATAAAAACTGAAGTGAAACGGGTAGAAGATGAAATGAAGAGCAAAGTTAATGCAGAAAAGTTTGCTGAGGCTGCTGAAAAAATCTCTTCTACTCTATCTGGCTTTGTGAAGGACTTACAGAACTATAAGATAAGGAAATATGAACGGGACACTAAAGACTATGCAGACGGGACAGTATATGATTGGCAAGGAAGCAGAAGGAGGTTTCTTAGGAACAACCGTCCACCCATGCCTAAATCTAATAGGTACACGCCTTTTTCTACAGCGAGTGAGAGAGACTCCTCTGAAGATCTGAGTGACGTCGGAGGCGGCGCTTCACCATATCCCAACTCCACTTCTTTTTTGGATCGAGGTTACAAACGCGAAAGACAAAGACGAGGCGGGGCTCAAGGGGGAAGAAGAAGAGAAGCCCCACCACCCACGCGCTGGTCCCCGCGGAACCTCCAGAGGAGACTGTAATCAATATTTCGGACATTGACCTCACGGATACAGAGAAAGTAGTGCTTCGCAAAGGACTTTCCTTTGCCCCGTCGAATCAAAGTGACTCTTTCTCTCTTAAAGTGGACTCATTCAAATTCTTTAGACAGCTTCACCTTAAACATTTCTTTTCTAGGTCCAATGTCTTATCCAATGGTCATACTGTATGTAGAAACTATGATTCTAATACTAAGGAGACCCCTAGAGAAATGACTCCCTTTAAAAAGAAATCAAGGTTCTTACCCTCTTCTAATTTAAATCCTACCATTGTCACTTTTAGTCAGCTAGTTGAGCAAGACATGGCTAAAATAAGTAGGCCCTTTCCTCCCAAAAATAAAAATATGGAAAAAAGTGAACTGGATGCGCTACGCTCTTTGGAATCTAGACATGACATTATTATTCGTCCAGCTGACAAGGGAGGCGCTGTTGTGGTTATGGGCTTAAAGAACTACGATTGTGGTATATTTAAATTATTAAATGATGAAAAACATTATCAGCTCCTTCCTCATAATCCTACTTCCAGCACAAAAAATATGATTAATGAATTTATTGATACATCTCATAAAAAAGGCTGGATTACTGATAAAGAAAAGGCTTTTCTACTTATTGACCACCCTCGATGTCCAGTATTCTATGGTTTACCTAAAATTCACAAACGACTTGATGACCCTCCTTTGCGCCCCATTGTATCTAGTATAGGCAGCCTAACCGAACCTCTCTCTCAATTTGTTGATTTTTTTTTTAAGACAATATGTTCACAGTTTACCATCATACCTTGGGGATACAACTGATGTGTTAAATTTGATTGACAATTGGAAGTGTGAAAGCAATGATGTCCTTGTATCGTTGGATGTACAAAGTCTCTATACATGCATACCCCACCATATAGGCCTACAAGCCATATTGTATTACCTTACCAAACGCCCCATTGATGTTTTGCCTCCTTCAGAATTCCTTGTTAATCTTGCCGAGATCATTTTATCTAATAACTTTTTCAAATACTATGATAAATTCTATTTACAACTTCAGGGGACTGCAATGGGGTCCTCGTTTGCACCCTCATATGCTTGTTTGGTGATGGGCCTATGGGAAGAAAAATATATAGAGAACACTGAAAATAACCCGTTCCATTCCAAAATATCACTTTGGCGCAGATATATAGATGATATTCTACTAATATGGAAGGGCACACTTAGTGAGTTAAATAATTTTCTGACTTATGTAAATTCTACTACAGATTATTTGTCTTTTACTATGGAGTTTAACAAGCAGTCCATTGATTTCTTAGACCTTACCATTTCTAAGGATGTAAATAATATCTTACAATCTACTATCTACCGTAAACCTCTTAGCAGGAATACCCTGTTAAGAGCAGACAGTAATCACTCACCTCACTTGATTCGTAATATACCAGTGGGCCAGTTCTTACGAGTCAGAAGAAATTGTAGTACCACAAGTGAATTTATGTCAAAAGCAGCCCACCTAGCGCGTCTTTTTGATCAAAGAGGTTATGATAAATCTGATATTTCTAAAGCTTGGGATAGGGCTTTTAACACAGACCGTGCCTCATTATTAAAGAAAAAACCTAAGCCTCATACGACATCTAAAGTATTTTTTTCAACTAGCTACACTCCAGCAGCAGGAAGAATAAAGAACATCATTCGCAAACATTGGCACGTTCTTAATAGTGACCCGACACTCAAAGACATCTGCGCTGAGCCGCCCAGGTTCATTTTTAGACGTGCCCGTAACATTCGTGACCGATTGGTTCATTCAGATATGAGTATCCCACCTTCTACTACTTGGCTTCCTAGCCCACCTCTGGGTTTCTATAAATGTGGCAATTGTGCGCAATGCTCCAACTCGACCAATGCGAAAGATTTTTCACATCCCCGTACTGGTAAGAAATATTCTATTTCTTCATTTATTAACTGTAACAGTACTCATGTAGTATACCTTCTGAAGTGTCCCTGTGGACTGGTGTACATAGGTCAAACAAAACGTCAACTTAAACTGAGGATAGCTGAACACAAAACAGCAATTCGTACTCAGAACTTAACATATGCCATGGCGAGGCACTATAAGCAGGCCAAGCATGGTTCCCCTGCTTCCTTGAAGTTTTGGGGAATTGAGAAAATCTTACCTTCACCCAGAGGTGGTGACATTATTAATAAACTTCTATGCAGGGAAGCGTTTTGGATACATACACTTAACACTCGAGAACCTCTAGGTCTAAATGATGAATTGAGTTTAACATGCTTCCTTTAAACACCTAAACACCTAAGCATATTAAAATACAGTGTTTAAGATTAATATATTTTTACTCCCATTGTATTGTGATCTTTGTAATAATGTGGGCACTTGCCCTTTAATGATTGTTTTATGAGTGTGACACCTTGGTTCAGAGGGATGTATTTGTTTTGGGTGGCCAACGCCCCCTTAATCACACCTGTTGATGATCCTTATTAATGGCTTCATTGCTCATTCTCTCCAAGGACTCTGATGAAGATGTAACCACATCGAAACGTTAGTCATTTATTTTTTGTTATGCACCTTTAATAAATAATTTAATCAGTAGACATCTGTGCTGCACCGGCGATTCCTTTTGTTTAAATAATAATATATTTAATGTATGTAAAAATGTCTAAGTCATAACATAATAACACCATTTCATATATATAATTAAATAACAAAAATAAATATTAAACTGTAACTATGCTTCCACTATTCGAGCTCGCTGATTGGTTTAAGAATTAAACACCAATTTGTCTTAGATAATTTTGCTGCGTATGCTACAGAACACAAATTCAAACATGCATAAATGGCTGTCAACATGTTCCCTCCTGACTGCTTGCTGCACTGACTGTATACTCGCTGCCGAGCTCTGCCTGGATCTGGTTTTCCTGTTTTGCAGAGTAGTGCCAGCCCGAGTTATTTTCTGTTCATTGCCAGTTCATTCAATAAATACAGTTAACAACCTAGCTTCTGAGTACTAAGTTATTAACCCAACAGCAGCGGGGTCAGTTAATTTTTTTGCAGTGGGCCACGCAAACATATGTGTTTGGTTGTGTGGGCCGCGAGTTGAAAAAGGTTGGGAACCACTGCCTTAGTAACTGCATAGCAATTCCTGGTACACACCAACTTTCATTGAGGCAGTAAGTACATGCACAATCCATATGTCCTTTAAAAAAATGCAAAATAGGCAAGCTGAGAGTCACAATTTTGTCATAGGAATTTTTAAAAGTTGTGCTAATGTATTTTTGTCACAACTTCAAGAAAATTAGTAAATTAAACGTTTTCTTACATTAGACAACCTCAAATGTCTGACTTGCTAACTGGCACCTGTGTCCTATCCCTTCACCCGAAGAATCTCCAGATGCTTCATTTTGGCAGTGATTCATCATGATTCATCCTGACTTATCAGTGCTGTTGACCTCTGCCTCAGCTAAATCATTTGACATGGGTCTTAGGCCGTAATGACATGCATCCAATCCTGTGACAAGAAGCCTGTGGATGTGGTGATCAGTGAGTGGTTAGAACCGTGTGCTTAAAAGCCAGCGAAGTGAAACCTCCACACACTATACTCTTGGGAACTGCAAATCTGCCTTCAGAATCCCTGCATCGGATGGAAATAGACCGGCATTTCAGAAGCACACTGACTAACTTACTGGTATTTGTATCTGGGTGGCATGTGCTTTAGAGGAATAGAAATTGTCTTTTGGGATGCTATGACCGGTCACTGACCCACGTTCACACACACAGTGTCTGGGAGTCTTTGAAAATATGTCGTCTGTTTGGAACAGCTGTACTTTTCAGTTAGTCCCCTGTTTGTCAGTGTCACCTCACAGTGAGAAGTTCCTTGTGTTCATCAGTCAGGACGATTGTACACATTAACTGACCCGTTCCCCTCTGGCCTCATCAATATCTCCTGCTGTAACAGAAACCTCTCACTGAGATCTTGTTCTTTTCTGAGTGGACGTACGTGCCCAGGTCAGTCTGGAGTGTATATGTTGAGATTGATGCCAGAAAAAAGTCAAAACCAACAAACATGTACTGTACATATTTATAACATGGGATGTGTTCACCCGTACAAAATTGCTGGGCTGGGTACCATAATAGTATCAGACGGTAATACTATGAAACCTTGATATACAGTATACCGTGGTAGAGAGTGATTCACATATTTCTATGCTATGTTTTTACATGGTGCTCAAAGAATGCCGCTACATTACCATGGAAAAAATTATTATCTTGGTACATATACAAAAACTACAGTATTACCATATTCCCAAGTCCAAAAACCAAAATATTACCCTAGTGTGTGTCCAAAAACATGGCAATAAATGTTGTCTTATTTTCAAATGGTTTGACAAGGATGCTTTGTTTTACATTGTTCTCAAAGGTACTGTAAAGAATTTAGTACCATGATATTATGGTAAATGCCCAAAATTTGTGGCATTAGGTTGGAACTTATTAAAATATGGCATTATCTTATTACAAATCCAAAAATTACAGTATTAACATGGTAAATGTTCAAAAAGCATGGTAATATCTTGATTTTTTATGCAAAAACCATAATAGTACATGTCCATAAATGTGGTATTTTCTTAGTACATATCCATAAACATAGCATTCATGCAGTGAGATAGAGAGAGATATATAGATATAAAAATATATATTCTAAAAAATATATGGAATATATGGATACAAAGCAAAGTATTACCATATTTCTGGACCCGTACCAAGACAATATAATGTATTTTTGACCTGGTATCTTGGTTATACAGTATCACCCTTTTTTACTTTTCTTTTATTGTATATGTGCTATTGACCATAGTTTCAAGGTAATGCCATGTTTTTTTGATGGTTTATGTTTTTGTTTTTTTGTGTGTGTGTGTGTGTGTGTGTGGGGGGGGGGTATTAACCATGTTAATAATGTTTTTTGATTATGTAGCATGACAATGCAATGTTTTTAATGTATATGTCAGAACTGTTACCCAGTCTTGATGCCTTTGGAGGGAGAAATATCAGATCAACACCAGGTGATGCTGAATTTATGTACGTGTCTGATGTTTGTGGCACTGCTACAGTAAGGTGATGGAGTCAAAGATTTCCACTGGCTCAGATGGACAGAGCAGCGTTTAAGCCAGACAGGCAGCAGATGGAGGGTTTACACACGTTGAATAATGAATTTTCTGACCAGGAAAAAAGAACATTCTGAGCTCCATCTCCAGGGACAGGTCCAAAATATCCATGCAGTACAGAGTAAATGGGCTGCTGATGTTTCTTAAAGGGGTCATATGATGCTACATGTACCTTTACGAGCTTTTTGAACTGAAATATGTGTTGGCAGTGTGTGTAACCAACCACCCTAAAAATTATAAAAAAAAAACACCCAGTGTTTTTATTTTATTTTTTATCTGCTCAAATATTTACCCCTTTCTCGGCGGGGTCAGTAGAGCTCATTAACATTTAAAGGAAAATTCTACAAAACGGCTTGTTTTTTACACTACAAATGAGAAATTTTAACCAAACTATGTTACAAACTTTTCATTAATTCCTTAAGAATCATACAACCCGAATTCCGGAAAAGTTGGGACGTTTTTAAAATTTTAATAAAATGAAAACTAAAGGAATTTCAAATCACATGAGCCAATATTTTATTCACAATAGAACATAGATAACGTAGCAAATGTTTAAACTGAGAAATTTTACACTTTTATCCACTTAATTAGCTCATTTAAAATTTAATGCCTGCTACAGGTCTCAAAAAAGTTGGCACGGGGGCAACAAATGGCTAAAAAAGCAAGCAGTTTTGAAAAATTCAGCTGGGAGAACATCTAGTGATTAATTAAGTTAATTGATATCAGGTCTGTAACATGATTAGCTATAAAAGCTTTGTCTTAGAGAAGCAGAGTCTCTCAGAAGTAAAGATGGGCAGAGGCTCTCCAATCTGTGAAAGACTGCGTAAAAAAATTGTGGAAAACTTTAAAAACAATGTTCCTCAACGTCAAATTGCAAAGGCTTTGCAAATCTCATCATCTACAGTGCATAACATCATCAAAAAATTCAGAGAAACTGGAGAAATCTCTGTGCGTAAGGGACAAGGCCGGAGACCTTTATTGGATGCCCGTGGTCTTCGGGCTCTCAGACGACACTGCATCACTCATCGGCATGATTGTGTCAATGACATTACTGTATGGGCCCAGGAATACTTTCAGAAACCACTGTCGGTAAACACAATCCGCCGTGCCATCAGCAGATGCCAACTAAAGCTCTATCATGCAAAAAGGAAGCCATATGTGAACATGGTCCAGAAGCGCCGTCGTGTCCTGTGGGCCAAGGCTCATTTAAAATGGACTATTTCAAAGTGGAATAGTGTTTTATGGTCAGACGAGTCCAAATTTGACATTCTTGTTGGAAATCACGGACGCCGTGTCCTCCGGGCTAAAGAGGAGGGAGACCTTCCAGCATGTTATCAGCGTTCAGTTCAAAAGCCAGCATCTCTGATGGTATGGGGGTGCATAAGTGCATACGGTATGGGCAGCTTGCATGTTTTGGAAGGCTCTGTGAATGCTGAAAGGTATATAAAGGTTTTAGAGCAACATATGCTTCCCTCCAAACAACGTCTATTTCAGGGAAGGCCTTGTTTATTTCAGCAGGACAACGCTAAACCACATACTGCAGCTATAACAACAGCATGGCTTCGTCGTAGAAGAGTCCGGGTGCTAACCTGGCCTGCCTGCAGTCCAGATCTTTCACCTATAGAGAACATTTGGCGCATCATTAAACGAAAAATACGTCAAAGACGACCACGAACTCTTCAGCAGCTGGAAATCTATATGAGGCAAGAATGGGACCAAATTCCAACAGCAAAACTCCAGCAACTCATAGCCTCAATGCCCAGACGTCTTCAAACTGTTTTGAAAAGAAAAGGAGATGCTACACCATGGTAAACATGCCCCGTCCCAACTATTTTGAGACCTGTAGCAGAAATCAAAATTGAAATGAGCTCATTTTGTGCATAAAATTGTAAACTTTCTCAGTTTAAACATTTGCTATGTTATCTATGTTCTATTGTGAATAAAATATTGGCTCATGTGATTTGAAAGTCTTTTAGTTTTCATTTTATTAAAATGACTTTTTGAAAACTTTTCTGGAATTCGGGTTGTATAAACTTGGAAAATGGGCATCCTATGACCCCTTTAAATGCTCAGCACTGGGCACTCAACATGAATTAGGAGCTTTGATGTGGACGCACATGAGCTAGAGCAATGAACTTGATAGATTTTATTGGATTTGAGGGTGTAATAGTCCATAAGAGATGGTTTGAAATTATACAGTCCCAAGAAAAACATCCCTCTATTTCATCACATAGATTAATGACACAGCAAGGACGTGAAGTTTTATATTTATTTATTGATTACGTTCCTGGCTTATGACCACTGTTGTGTATTTAACTGTCTCCATTATTCTTTAAGGCACCAGAAGCAGACACAAATGGTATAAAAATTCAGGAGACAAGACTTACTCAAGCCAGAGGAAATAGTTATTGTTTTTGAAACATATTTTAAAGCTGCTGATCTAAGGAAGAAAAGCAATGGAGAACAGCAAGATGCTCACAAGAAGCCTAAAATTTTCTCTTTCAATTTAGGAAAATGCTCGTTTGTGACCTTATACACTGTTCTCTGTCTCCCTCTTTTGGCCCTCACAGGAATAAAATAGTATACTTATTTCTGGACATATCTGCATGTCAATTTACTCAGCGCCCTCTAGTGGAATGGTTCTATACAAGCACAAGTTGTGTCATCAAAACCAGCGTCCTGCATGAAAGTCCTGCTACAAAGAGTGCATGGCGGCAACACGTGCAGAATTGTGACAGCAGCTGTTGAGCTAGATGCCACATTTGACATTTAAAATTCTGACATCTATAGTTCATTGCTACATTACTATAAAGTGTACATAATGCTGTTATTACAACCTACCTTACTGTTGGGTGTGTTGTAACATTATGTGAGGTAAATAGGCTACGCAAATCATGCCTTTATTTGGTTATTCAAATTACCTGGTATTTAAAAGAAATAGGTAAGCATTATTTATAAATTCTGTATATATATATATATATATATATATATATATATATATAGATAGATATAGATATATAACACAAAAAACAAGCATGTTTTTTTTTTTATCTATATATATATATATATATAGATAGATATAGATATATAACACAAAAAACAAGCATGTTTTTTTTTTTTTTTTTTTTTTTTTTTTTACTATGCGTGTAAAATCGATTCAAATAATGTTATTTTTGGTCAGGGATGGCTAAAAGTATATCTGTATACTGTACTATGTAGCCAAATACCTCTTAATTTTATTTTAAATGAGAGGATATGCAGGTCAATTAGACCATTTTAGAATATTTTACTGAGCTCATATCATATCATACCTGAAAACCATTTTTTTATTATGACACTGAATTTCAAGAATTTACTTGACCCTTCAAAAATCTCATACAGAGATAAATCCAGAGCATGGTTTGCCAGGTAATAAACAACTGCAAAATGTCATAGTTAACTAAAAACTATGATAGTTATAAACCTACAGTAAATAAATTATTTTACTGGTTTCAAATGAAATTATAAATAACATCAAATAATGCATTACTGTGCATGGTTGAAAGATGTAGTAAAAAACATGCATCAGGTTTTTTTGCAAGTGATACAGGAACAAAAATAATGTTTTGTCACTTTAGAAAGTGATAGATTACCAGCTAACTACTGATTTGACTGAAATATAAATTAGTATGTAAATATCTGATAAAGTCTGCACAGTTTTTAATTCTATTTATTTAGCTTTTAATAAATCAGAATTTGAATGTCTATAGGTAACATAGGTAACGTGGAGCAATGACCTTTTTGCTGAACTCTGAAAGTGCAGAATGAGCACCTCCTCAATTGCACGAAACACTTCCTCTAGACAGCAGTAGCAGGGCAATCACAGCATCCCCTGGACCTAGTACCTGTTTGAGAACACAATGATCAGCATTTTAATATGTAAGTATGCTGTATAGGGATAAAATTGAATTGCAACACTATGATTACTTCATAAAGACCTACACTGTAAAATAGATTCATATAGTTGTTATGGTAAGAAGTTATTTCTACTTGATCTAACCCGAGTTTTGTTTGTAATCTAGTCTGGCTGATTCAGTCAAATTAAATAATATTTTTAATTCAGATGTTACCACACGAAGTGCATTGTTTACAGTGTATATATTATGATATAAATATTGTCTAATAGATTAGAGTAGATGTTAATGTTCAAATATATGTATCGTTTGTCATCATATTTAGATTAAACTTATGTTGCTTTGTTTTTTGTTGTATTATTTCATGTTTAGGTTTCACTGTTGTATTGGAGATTCTTACTGAAGGAGCATCAGTGAAAATTCATCCAGGAGGAAACACAACACTTCCCTGTAGCATTAAAAATGATAAAGAGATTACCTGGATCATTACAAATGGAAACCAAACATTTGTCAGAATTCTGAGACTAGAATATGTATATGGTTCAGAACCTAAACCAGAGCCCTCCAATATTCACCCCAGTTACGCAGGTCGGATAAGAGCTCTCAGTTCATCCACAAACACTCACTCTCTGCTTCTGATGAACATCACGAACACTGATCTCATGCTCTACTGCTGCACTGACTATAAGATTGAGCAAACTCACTGCACAAAGCTGGACTATGAAGGTAGGTTTTGTTTTAATTTTCTTCTATTAAGTACATTCCTAATCATTTTTTCATTAATTGCCATTTACTTTTTATTTTTGAACTAAAACAAGAGGAAAGAATTTGACCACTAACTTTGTATTGCTTCCTATGAATCAAAACGAATACTAAAGTAGAAATCTGTATTTTTCTGTGTTGTTGTGTGTAGAAGTGAGCACTGAAGATGTCGATGTCAGTCATGATCCAGTGATCATCAGTGTCGTCCTGTGGCTGCCCGTCTTCTGCTTGCTTCTGCTACTCTTACTGGTGTCAAGTGTCTATGTGTGTTGGAGAGGAACAGGACTGTGGAAAGGTAGATTTTACTTGAGCATTTCTACAATGGTTTTGTTCAATAATATGTAATAAATGTTTTCTTATTTCAAGGTTGTGGAAGAACTAATAACCTGAACCAGGACTGGATTCATATTGTTCAGGTCAAAATCTCTCATTAAATTGTTTGTTGGTAATTTGTAATTACCGCATAAAACGGTAACATTCTCTTTTTTTTCTTGCTTTCTAGGGTAAAATTGGACGAAGTGATTGGACACTGGCTGAAGTTTTGTATACAACAATACCTTAATTCATTATTACAAAATTATTTTATACACTAAACTTTATCTTTTATCTTTAATACAATTCGTAAGCATCAGCAAGATATCTCACATATTTTAAACAGAGACACTCTATTTATAGAAATTCTTCTAATAAAGTGACACAATCAGAACTGAAATAGAGATTTAAGAAGCTTTTTTGGATGCATTTTCTGGTGGGGATCTGAAGCAATGATTTTTTTTGTTAGACATATATTCTGTTCAGTGGCCTTTAACCACGTCCTGTTTTTCACTGCTGTCAGTAACCACATATATTGCTTTAGCACAATGAGCCACTAATGTGTGAAATGTACAGTGGTATCTGACCAGAGCAGGTCCAGAGAGACCGTGATATTTTCAGAGAACAATGGATGGAAATATGGTCACACCACTCAGAATGTAGATGAGGTTTATATCTGCTTGGTAGTCTTTGATACATTGCGATACATTGATGTTTGTTTAAAAGGTCAGTAGTGTGGACTACATTACGTGAACGTTTGACTAATGTCAACTGAAAAAATTGTCTGTTTGCCAGTGATAAAGGTCTTGTTAACACCTGCAAGTAACGCTTGCCATCTGATACATCACTGTCCAATGATCATTTTGACAAACTGTCACATGAATAAATATTTTAGATACACTTCAGTCTTCTGAATCTGGCCTTCTCTCTGTTCCTATAGTATTGCATCTATTTCATAATATAAATTATTATTATTATTGTCATAATAATCAATTATGACAATAATTTTGTTTGTGCATGAAGGTAAATTTTAGACTTTTTAAGACTAATTAAAGAGATAGTTTCAGGAATAAATGGAAGGGAACACAATACCAGGGGATATAGTTAACTAAAACTGCAGAGAGAGAGAGAGAGAGAGAGAGAGAGAGAGAGAGAGAGAGAGAGAGAGAGAGAGAGAGAGAGAGCAAAAAACAACAGCCTTTAGCTAAAAAAAAAAAAAAAATCACTTAAAGGTGCAGTGTGTAGATTCTAGCGGCATCTAGCGGTGAAGTTGCGAATTGCAACCAACGGCTCAGTCCCCCGCTCACCTCTCCCTTTAGAGAAGCTACGGTGGCCGACACAGGTAATGATGTCGTTGGTAAAGACAGCAGAGAGCAACGATATTTCGGAATTATATTTAAGGAATTATATTTAAGGAATTATATTTACTTTATTCAATAAATCGTTGTTATTGCTAATGTTAATGTACTTGTTCATCATTGTGTCAGTGTTTTATTCGCAAGAACAACAAAGTTACGAAACGCGTTCAGTAGAGCGGTTTGTCCGTTTTGGGCTGCTGTAGAAACATGGTGGCTACTTCCACATAAGGGGACCCGCGGTGTATGCAGATATGCTCAATCTAAGGTAATAAAAACATAACGGTTTATTAAGTACGGTCTTTATACACCTCTGAAAAAAATAGTTATGTATATTATATTGCATTTCTGAAGGCTTGAATATGTCTGCTCACAAACACTAGAATATGGGCATATGGAAATGCACAATAAAAAAGAAAAAAAGGAAAAGAAAGAAAAAATTGACTTGTCCCCCAGTACAAATATCTAAAGATTCATCAATCAAGATACATTCAAGCAAAAGGACAGAAAAAGTCTTGTTTAAGTTCATGAATAAACAAGAACAGATACCTGCCAGTGTGTTCAGAAATATCTTATTTCAAAGGGAAATTTTGTTTCCATACCCCAATGACAGATATTTATTCTTGTTTTAAGTGTAAATTTAAATACATCATTAAAACTTTATATCTTTATTTTGCATTTCTGTTTCAATTTAAGTAATTTTTTTAAGGGTTAGGGTTATGATTTGTATTGAAACAATGGCTAGGTACTAAGGTTCGGTCTTTAAGTGGTATACACTCACCTAAAGGATTATTAGGAACACCAGTTCAATTTCTCATTAATGCAATTATCTAATCAACCAATCACATGGCAGTTGCGTCAATGCATTCAGGGGTGTGGTCCTGGTCAAGACAATCTCCTGAACTCCAAACTGAATGTCAGAATGGGAAAGAAAGGTGATTTAAGCAATTTTGAGTGTGGCATGGTTGTTGGTGCCAGACGGGCCGGTCTGAGTATTTCACAATCTGCTCAGTTACTGGGATTTTCACGCACAACCATTTCTAGGGTTTACAAAGAATGGTATCAAAAGGGAAAAACATCCAGTATGCGGCAGTCCTGTGGGCGAAAATGCCTTGTTGATGCTAGAGGTCAAAGGAGAATGGGGCGACTGATTCAAGCTGATAGAAGAGCAACTTTGACTGAAATAACCACTCGTTACAACCGAGGTATGCAGCAAAGCATTTGTGAAGCCACAACACACACAACCTTGAGGCGGATCGGCTACAACAGCAGAAGACCCCACAGGGTAACACTCATCTTGTACATTCCTGTGTATCTTAATATTTAAGACTACAGTAAAATGCACATATGCACATTGTACATCCCTGTATATCTTAATATTTAAGACTACAGTTTACTTTCATGCACATTATTTTGCGTTCTATATTTGACCACCATGTACCCATCCTCTGATGGCTACTTCCAGCAGGATAATGCACCATGTCACAAAGCTCGAATCATTTTAAATTGGTTTCTTGAACATGACAATGAGTTCACTGTATCTCAACCCAATAGAGCATCTTTGGGATGTGGTGGAACGGGAGCTTCGTGCCCTGGATGTGCATCCCACAAATCTCCATCAACTGCAAGATGCTATCCTATCAATATGGGCCAACATTTCTAAAAAATGCTTTTAGCACCTTGTTGAATCAATGCCACGTAGAATTAAAGCAGTTCTGAAGGCGAAAGGGGGTCAAACACAGTATTAGTATGGTGTTCCTAATAATCCTTTAGGTGAGTGTATGAGAGTATTGTTGTAAAAGCACCACTAGAATGGTATAGATCACAATACTAAATACTGTATGTGAACACTTTATAAGCATTTTATGATTATAAGCATGCAATACATTTTTCTGACCAAAAATTACCATTAAAAAACAAATTAAATGCTATTGTAAATAATACAGATAACCTGTACCGATAACAGTATCATGTGATTAGCATCTGATACGACCGCTGTACTATGGCCCTGCCAACTTTTTGTTTTTGTTTTTTTACAGAGAAACGTGCTATTTGTTTTTGAACGTCTTGGTTGTGTATTGTTACTTTGTTCATGTTTATATCTGTTTATGGCTTTGTTGGGCTTTGTCTGTTTATGAATCCCATAACATGTGTCATGTGTTTAGTTGCTAGGCACATTAACAAGGGTTGCCACTTTATTTGGTTGATAAACTGCAGTACCTGCTTTGTACATTAGGCGCTGTTCTCCACTAGATGGCGCACATGTAACACAATGTAGTTAGTAGGGAGAAGAATATTGTACCAAATATTGATTTTTCCATTCAGTTACAGGTTGGTGCAGTTACAGCTAAATCTCACACCTCAACAACAACAAAAAAGTCTTAAAAAACCATTATAGTATATTTATAGTATCCCACACAAGAGAGAAAGTCATAGATTCAGATTGACAAGACGGTTAGAAATTATGACAGAATGAACTATATTTTTAATGATTCATCTTAAATATGATCAAATACAGTCCAAACTGTTGAAAAGAAATGCCTTGCTGTTTGTGTAAAAAATACATAACAGAAAAAAAAATCTGTTAAATAAAAATCAACCTCTGGGATATAAAAAGTGTCTGAAGTTGAAGAGACATCTAACTGTTTTGCTTTCAATATTTAATGTGGATTATGAAGTCAAACATACAGTACATGTGGAAATTAGACACAAGAAAAATGACTTTCTCATTGTACCAATGTACTCATGCAAAATAACATTTGATTAATGATGAAATATACATAATCAGTAATGCAAGGTAACCTGCAAACAGCCACAAAGAAAAGATTAAAGATGCTAAAGAGAAAAGCTTTCTTCATGTCTGAGGAAGAACCTCTTTCATACATTCAGAAAAATCAACCACAAACAAAGCCAGTAGATGCTGATCACAGTTTATTTGGAGTTTCAGATTGCAGATGTTCATTTGCATCATCAAAAAACAAAAAAACTAAACAACAAAAATTCCAGGTTTGTTCTCATACAAATCAGTATAAAATTCACTTGAGTCAGTCTTCTTGACACGGGAGTGCATTAGTAAGTCCATTATCAGTGCGTTAAATAGGCCTACATGAAATACATTTCAGTGTGAAATATAATGTATGCTAATATTTAATTTAAACCACATTTGTTCTGAAACAGGTTCACTGTAATTTAGTTTCTGAATAAATGAAGAACTATCACTGTCAAATTGGCCTGTGTATATTTGACAACATAATATTTTAAAAAATTAGTTTAATCATGCAAAATGACAAACATTTTCTAAATACAACCACGTCTTAGAGATGTGTTCTCATTACTTTTGGACACTGAGGATTCACGAGCTGCCAGTTGTTTGTGTAGATCCTCCCACATGATTTTACTCTCTAAAGAATGACTAAAAAAAAAAATTGAACACAGGTAAACTATACCAAATACATCAATGTGAACACTTTATCACCATACTTATTGGGTTTAACTTACAAAAACTGCAAACCTTTCCTCTTCACCCATGGTTGTTTCCAGTCACTGCAGAAATCTCCTCGTTCGGTCTGAAAGCTGACTAAGAGAGTGAAAAAGGTGAAAACACAGAAATAAAACATCAGATACTGTTGATCTCTAATCATGTCATGTTTTCTTTAGAGAGAAGCAGTGATTTTCACATGACGGCCTTCACACATGGAAGACTTTTCTCTTGCATCCTGCAACCGATGATGGGTTCACTCACCTCTGCTGTGGAGACTCGAGTACAGCATGAGTACACCATTTCAGCATTTGCTAAAACAGAAGATCTAGGTAAAACTTTATAGCTCCATTAGATAGAATAATATACAAACAGTATAAAGTGCTTTACCTGTTATAGTCCAGATCACAGATGCAATAACAACAACTGCTAAACTTCTCGTGAGGATCCTTCGTGTCACTATTATCACAGTTGATCTTCAACTCTTACTTCTTGTGTCAGAGAGAATATATTCAAGACTCTTACTAAATAGTCAATATAGCGGATTTCAAAATGCATGGGCTGCATCCTGTCCATTGCGACCGGATTTATTTTTAGGTTTTAGATGATCTCATCATTGTTCGGTTTCATCATCTGGCTTTCCGTGTAGATTAGATTGGGAGTGATTTTATTAGTGATAGTACAGTAGGTTAAGTAAATGTCAAGTGCTAAATTAATATATGTAAATGTAGATGGGGGAATCTCTGCTTGATAGGGGGATATTCTTGCATGATATTTAATTTTTAACCTTGCTGTCAGACATTTAAAGGGATAGTTCACCCAAAAAGGAAAATTACCACATGATTTATTCAACCTCATGCCATCCTAGGTGTATATGACATTCTTCCAGTAAATATCATTTTCATTTTTGTGTGAACTATCTCTTTAACTGATATAGATTCAGTGATTTATTTTTAATATGCCAATAGGACCATTCAGCATATTAATAAGGTGTGTTTTTTATTCAGTAATTCAAATATATTGTAGACCTATTTTGTAAGTTTTACAGATGTCAAATGAATAAAAAAAGCAAGGAAGAGCTGACTGAAAAGGTTTGTTGGGGAGTTTTGATAGTTGTTGGGTTGGGTCATGTTTTTCCATTTCACAATGCTGTCACATTTACTGTAGCTGCTCGGCTCGTCATCATGATAGCGTCCTTTAGTGACTGATTGGAACACATCCGCTCAGTGCTGATCCTAGAATTCTGGGGGCCCTACGCAAAACTGTTTCAAAGAATGGTATGAAAATGCCTAGAGATGATGAGTCCAGAGTAATTAGGACTATCACTATCCTATGCTCAAAATGCATGCATGTTTTTTTTAACCAAAAAGGAAAAAAGTTACATAATGTACATTTAATATTAGTTAATCATGTCTCTGATTGCATTTCTTCTTAGGAGCCCTTTCTGAGCAATGACAGAAAATAAACTTCACATTACGAGGCAATATTTCGTTCCTTAAACTGATTTCCAGGTGCATTTTTTTAAATCTTTGTAAGGCCATTTTTTTTCCAATCTTATTAAATGCATGTGTCATCTTTTGTCAAATTCTTAATTAAGATAAATAAACTTTTCAGTTTTTTAAATGTAAAAATAAATTCAAGTAGATTAATAAAGACAATAAGGTAGAATAAATTGCAAATAAAAATGAAATCATTATCAACAAAATACATAATTGCACTACAAAATTAAAATAAATCTGCAGGTAGGTGGTGACAAGTTGCTTTTGCCAAAGAATCAACCCTTCAGTCAATCTGTTCAAACGGCTGATTGATGAAGCACTTAATAGAACAATTAATGATTCAGGAATGAAGCGACTGTCTTAAAGGAAGAGTTCTCTGTTAATTTACTCACCCTCAGACCATCCAAAACTTAGGTGACTTTTTTTTTTCTTGAGTAGAACAGGAAAGAGGAATTTTAGCTGAAACCATGGGCCTTAGTGATTTATAAAATGCAAGTCAGCAGCTGCCTGTTTCTGAGAATAACAAAAACCATATCCAGGAACACAAAATTAATACCTGTGGCTCCTTATGATATAGTGAAGTCTTATGAAGTGAAAAAATTGGTCTGTGCATGAAACTGAACATTATTTAAAACATTATTTCCATGTAATCTTTAGCCTATGACCACCATCTTATTATTCTCCTGAAGAAGGAAGGCACCTACATCTTGGATGGGTCATTTTTTTCATTGAAACAAAAGTTTTATCATAGTTTTTGTGACAATGACATAAATTATAAACCAAGTATGAAAAATTCTTTTTTTCCACGTGATTAGATTTTTAACACAAATTTAATTTGTACAAAGGGGGTGGTGAAATGGCCCCAGTCTGACAAAGCAATTTGCTTTATACATTTACAGCAAAATCAGTGTACAGGCAGTGTTATCTTGAAATGAAAAAGAATATAATCAATACTTATGAATTACTAAATTATAAAAGTCTATTTGAAAAAATATTGTTAGCTGATAACCTGAGGTTATTTTTAAATATAAAGTCCAAACATTTTTATTCAACCACCTAATTAGAGTACAAAGGATTTAAAAAAACGGTTAATTTCTGAACGTTTTGATTGTTTGAATATTAAGATTCACAAGATCTACAAGTCATACTTTTACAAATAACTGCATCAGCATTTCAGAAATAGTTTGAAATTAATATTTGAATGTTTAACTATTAATATATTAGTCTGCATTTATATTGCTTAACTCACATGTTTGATGTATCATATTTTTTCCTGTCCATTGCTATGATCATCACGATCACTGCATCATGTCGATCACTGCAATTTTGAGAGGGAACCCAGTATTTATGCGTGAATCACTTCTGAAACTTTTGTAGCATATGTTGGCATCGGTCCTCTTAGCAGCAGGAAAAACGTCTCAGGTTCCGAATGTAACCATGGTTCCCTGAGAGGGAACGAGACACTGCGTCTTCTGAGGGGACACTATGGGGAACACCTCGTCGTGACCCGTGTCTGAAGCATACTTTGAAAAACGCCAACGTGTTGGCCGGCGACAGCCTCTGACGTCACTACCAGCGTGACTATAAATATGCGCCCGTAGGACCCGTCACTTATCTTCTTCGTGAAGCTTGCGTCTGAAGCATGGCAGGGAGCTAGAGGACGCAGTGTCTCATTCCCTCTCAGGGAACCATGGTTACATTCGTAAACTGAGACGTTCCCTGTCAAGTGAACTTCGAACTGCGTCCTCTGAGGGGACACTATGGGGAACAGTATACCCATGCCGCCATGCTGAGGGGAGTGCAGACCAGAATCATGGCAAACACTAAGTACCAACTCTACCACTTCACCGGGAGTCGCCCCTGGGATGGTTCGACGGCTGTCAATGACATTATCCCTTACGGCCAAAGGCCTAAGCTACATACCCAACTTACCTAGAGCCGAAGGCTTGGAATCACAAATGATACCTTTAAAGGGATACGGCTAAGAACCTGGCACTTTCTTCTACCAAGTCTTTGCCTGTCACACAGGGGCTACTGCTAGCTTTCGCAAAAACTTGCCGAAAGAGCTGTTCCAACAGTACTCTAGTAGCGGTGCCCTGTTCTAGATAGGTATCAGAGGATACCTGGGTGGAGTGGTGCCCAAGATGAATGGGGCTTAACCGACTCAAGAAAGGGCACGAAGCAGCCGCGCGAAGCCCTTACCATATAGGATTTTAGAAAGAACGCAGAGTACTAGCGTGCGAACTTACCACAATGTGGATTTCAGAAAGTGTGCAAAGACTTCACGTGCACACTTACCATAACATGGATTTACAAATACTGTTCTAAGGAGGGGCTCTCGTGGAACTCTGATAGAGCATCTCGTAGATGGAATGGCCCGGGAGCAGAGCAATTGGAGGACGGAACGTACAGATGAAGCCTCGGCCACGCCTGTACCATGGCGTCCAGCCCCCAAAGGAGCTGGATGAGTCAGAGGAAGCCAGAGGGGATAGTGCGATGCTCTCTCGAGCCGCAAAACCGATCCACCCAAGTCTGGCCAACCTCTCCAACTCTGCTTCAACACCTCGGTGCGAAGGCGCCATTCCCCGAGCCTCAGCCCCTGCCTCAGCAGGATGTCTGCTCTCACAGTGCGTCTCAAAACAGTATGTAGTACTGGGGCTTGAGGTGTACAATAAATACACACCGGTTGGATGAAGCCCAAGGAACACCGGGGCTAATCATCTCAAGAAAGGGAACGAAGCGGAGCGCGTAACCCTTACCGTACAGGATTTTAGAAAGTGCGCAGAATCTTGCGTGCACACTTACCACTTTACGTGGATTTCAGAAAGTGCGCAGAGTCTTGCGTGCACACTTACCACTTACGTGGATTTCAGACAGTACGCAAAGCGTTAACGTGCACACTGACCACCATGTGGTTTTGAGAAAGTACACAGGCTTAGCGTGTGTACTGAAAGGTTACCTGACAACCACAGTATGTGGGAGCTCACATTCAGAGAGACCTGTGAAGCCTGCTACCTGATAACCACAATATGTGGGAGTTCACCTACAGAGAGGCCTAGAGAGGCCTACTACCTCTTACCAGATAACCACCTCAAGTGGAAACTGCAAGTAATATGGAACTCGACTCCAGGGAGGCCTGGTGAGGCCTACTGCCTGACAACCACAAACCGTGGGAGCTCGCTTTTTAGTGGAAACACACAGTATGTGGGAGCTAAATCTCCAGGGAGGCCTGGTGAGGCCTACTACCTGGCAACCACAATATGTGGGAGCTTGCCTTCAGAGAGACCTGGTGAAGCCTACTATATGAAAACCACAATATGCTATTTAGTGGAAACGCACAGTATGTGGGAGCTAAATCTCCAGGGAGGCCTGGTGAGGCCTACTACCTGGCAACCACAGTATGTGGGAGCTCGCCTTCAGAGAGACCTGGTGAAGCCTACTATCTGAAAACCACAATATGCTTGTGAAGAAGGACTTGCTGTTACGGGGATTAGCCAATCAGCGGCTTCGTTTCGGGGTCACAGAGAGAACACAGTTTTAGTGATGACAGTTTTTAGTTTCGTTTTGAGTTGGTTGTGAGATTGGCCGGTAAACGCATCGTAGATATTACTGAGGTGAATAGTTGTCGTCCGTGTCGATATCTGTGCATGTGTGCGTTCAGAGACATGTGAGTACCCTGGTATAAATGTTTATGTATGTGTATTTCGGTGCATCGGGTTGTTAAGAGTTTATTCTGAGATACTCTATTGAAATGCAGTATGTTAGCATAAAGTTCGCTAGCATCATGTTAATGCCTATTAATATTAGTTTTTATATTAATATTGTGTTTATGTGTGTTCTCACTTGACACTGTATAGTTATTATCTGAATGTAATTATGGTTGAGAAGTAGAGAACTATGTTTTTGGGTTGATAGTATTGATAACTAGCAGTATGAAGGCTGTTCTTTAATTTAATAAGAAGATAATGTGTTATCAGGTATTTTATTTGGTTATTTGATATGTATAAGCAGCTAAAGCTACTTAAAGGGAAATGTATAATAATTACAATTTATTAGCTTTGCTAATTGGATTCTGTCTGCACTGTTATTTAATTGTATGCTGATATTTTCGTTCTTTTATTGTTTATTGTAGAACCACACACATACTGTACATACATGAAGATAGATAATCCTCTGCTGACTGTCAATAAACCCATCGAAGAGATTTACAGCATCCAATTGCATTCTTACCGATGCACCACAGTGGTCACTTATCCACAACTAGCTACAGTTACAGTCCTAGCTATCAAGTCGTCATTACAATGCTACTTAGTGGAAATGCACAGTATGTGGGAGCTAAATCTCCAGGGAGGCCTGGTGAGGCCTACTACCTGACAACCACAGAATGTGGGAGCTCACCATCAGAGAGGCCTGATGAAGCCTACTACCTGATAACCACAATATGTGGGAGTCCACCCAGCGCCTCATGTTGAGGGAAGCGATGCTTGAGGTGTATAACAAATACACACCGGTTGAATGAAGCCCATGGAACCCAGGGCTAATCATCTTAAGAAAGGGAATGAAGTGGAGCGCGTAACCCCTACCGTACAGGATTTTAGAAAGTGCGCAAAGTCTTGCGTGCACACTTACCACTTGTGGTTTTGAGAAAGTACACAGGCTTAGCGTGTGTACAGAAAGGTTCCCAAGCATCGCAGAAGCGCTGGATTGCACGGGAGAGGTGAGCTCCAACCCTCAAGCGAGGGGAGCATCACCTGAGGCAGTACATACAGAGGACTCTGTAACTACCACCTCCCCGGATGCGCCTAAGTGGCCAGGCGGCCCCTCAGGGTGACCTGGCTGGACATCCATGGAATTCCCTGCAGTGCTGTGACAATTGTGATGATCAGCCAGGCTCCTCGGGAGGGGGTGTGGGATGGACAACCGCAGAGCGCTTGCCTCCCACGCGAGGGTCTCACTCCGCGGTGGGTGTCGAGCCCCGGGGGGGCGGAACCCACGTGGCGCGGCCGCCTACTGAAAGCCTGTGATCTTGGCCAACTAGCTATTTCCAGAGCACTGTAAAGGAAACTCACAGAGTTTGTTAGTAGACATATAACCACCAGCAACATAACATCCATAATTGTTGGATGTTAATAATTGTTGGTTGTTCACTTGGCGCCGGTACAGGATGGCTGCCTCCGTGACGTGCTCTGCATATGTTTTTGTCTTTTTGTTAGTTTGTCCTGTCTTTAGTTATATTCCTGCAATCAGTTTCACCAGGGATGAACTGCTGAACATTCGGCAGAACGCACCACAAGATGTTTTTCCGGATTTCAATTATTCAGACGTTTTATTGAATATTGTTATCGGAGGAGCAGCGGCGCTGATCAAACGCTTCAGGACGCGCAGATGGGGAAAGCGTGCTGGCGCGCTCATCAGACTCAGGAAGCGCGGATTTCGAACGCCGTTGCCTAGCATCCATCTGGCAAATCTCTGCTGCTCTGTGTTTCACGGAAACCTGGCTGAATGACGCCATACCGGACAGCGCGCTCCATCTGCCGGGCTTTCAGCTGTTTAGAGCGGATCGCGACGCAGAATCAACGGGGAATTCGCGCGGCGGCGGGACATGCTTTTACATCAATGAACGGTGGTGTACAGATGTAACTGTGTTAAAGAAGATGTGCTGTCCTGATCTAGAAATGCAGTTTGTCAACTGCAAGCTGTTCTATTCGCCGCGGGAGTTTCACTCGTTCATTCTGGTTAGTGTTTACATCCCTCCGCAAGCGCAAGTAAGCCTGGCTTTACAGAAACTCGCTGATCAGATCACAGACACAGAACAACAACACCCGGACTCTGTTTTAATCATTCTTGGGGACTTTAATAAAGCCAATCTCTCCCGTGAACTGCCAAAATACAGACAGCATGTTACCTGTCCCACCAGAGACAGTAATATATTGGATCACTGTTACACAACAATAAAGGATGCATATCACTCTGTTCCACGAGCAGCTTTGGGACGTTCTGATCACCTTCTGGTTCATCTTATACCGACCTACAGGCAGAAACTAAAATCAGCTAAACCTGTATTAAGGACTGTAAAAAGATGGACTAATGAAGCAGAGCAAAATTTACAATCTTGTTTTGACCTCACTGATTGGAGTGTTTTTGAAGCTGCTTCCACCGATCTGGATGAACTCACAGAGACCGTAACATCATATATCAGTTTCTGTGAGGATATGTGTATTCCTACCAAGACTCAACTAAATTACAACAATGACAAACCGTGGTTCACTGCAAAACTCAGACAGCTCCGTCAGGCCAAAGAAGATGCTTACAGGAAGGGGGACAATGTCTTGTATAAACATGCTAAATACACACTGGAAAAGGAGATCAGAGTGGCAAAGAGGAATTATTCTGAAAAAATAAGGACTCAGTTCACTTCGAACGACTCAGCATCAGTGTGGAAAAGTCTAAAGAAGATCACCAATTACAAGACACCACCCCCCAGCACTGTGGAGAATCAACAACTGGCAGACGATCTGAACGAGTTTTACTGCAGGTTTGAAAGAACACCCATCACCTGCCCTGAACACCTCTCCACACAACCGTTCACACCATTAACAGCTCCTGCAACCCATTCTGAACACCTCTCCAATCAAGCACTCTCACCATTCACACCTCCTGCATCCCCCCTCTCCCCCACACCTGCAATACAGATCAGCGAGGATGCGGTGCGCCAGGTCTTCCGGAAGCAGAAAAGGAAAAAAGCACCAGGCCCAGATTGTGTTACACCAGCCTGTCTGAAATCCTGTGCTGACCAGCTGGCCCCCATCTTCACAAAGATCTTCAACAGATCGCTGGAGCTGTGCGAAGTCCCTTCATGCTTCAAACGCTCCACCATCATCCCCATCCCAAAGAAACCCAAAATTACAGGACAAAATGACTACAGGCCTGTGGCTTTAACATCCGTAGTCATGAAGTCATTTGAAAAACTGGTGCTGGCTCACCTGAAGGACATCACTGGACCCTTGCTGGATCCTCTTCAGTTTGCCTACAGAGCAAACAGGTCTGTGGACGATGCAGTAAACATTGGACTGCATTATGTTCTGCAACACCTAGACAGACCGGGAACCTATGTGAGGATCCTGTTTGTGGACTTCAGCTCGGCTTTTAACACGATCATGCCAAACCTTCTCCTGCCCAAGCTAACTCAGCTCTCCGTGCCCACCTCCGTCTGTCAGTGGATCAACAGCTTCCTGACAGACAGGCAGCAGCTAGTGAGGCTGGGAAAATACACATCCAGCACCCGTACAATCAGCACCGGAGCTCCCCAGGGCTGCGTTCTCTCCCCACTGCTCTTCTCCCTGTACACTAATGACTGCACATCTAAGGACCCCTCTGTCAAGCTCCTGAAGTTTGCAGACGACACCACACTCATCGGCCTCATTCAGGACAGTGACGAGTCTGCTTACAGGCAGGAGGTTAAAGAGCTGGCTGTCTGGTGCACTCTCAACAACCTGGAGCTTAACACGCTCAAAACAGTGGAGATGACTGTGGACTTCAGGAGAAACCCCCCTGCACTCCCCCCACTCACCATCATGAACAGCACTGTGACTGCAGTGGAGTCATTCAGGTTCCTTGGCACCACTATCTCTCAGGACCTGAAGTGGGACATTCACATTGACTCCATTGTGAAAAAGGCCCAGCAGAGGTTGTACTTCCTTCGCCAGCTGAGGAAGTTTATCCTGCCACAGGATCTGCTGAAACAGTTCTACTCCACCATCATCGAATCCATCCTCTGCACTTCAGTAACTGTCTGGTTCAGCTCAGCTTCTAAATCGGACCTCAGAAGACTACAAAGGGTAGTCCGGACTGCTGAGCGAATCATCGGTTCAACTCTCCCATCTATTCAAGAACTGTACTTATCCAGAGTGAGCAAAAGGGCTGTTAAAATCACTCTGGACCCGTCACATCCAGCACACTCCCTCTTTGAACTGTTGCCATCTGGTCGACGCTACAGAGCACTGAGCACCAGAACGACCAGACACAGGAACAGTTTCTTCCCTCAGGCAATCCATCTTATGAACAGCTGATACACACTGAACACACTGAACACACTACACTTTATATTTATATACACATACACTTAATTTATCTAACACACATACTTAGTATACACTTAAATTTTGCACATAATATACATGTACATACATAACTGCATTTTTGGAATATACCTGCCTACAATTGTCAATTTGTATATTGTCATTTCTTATCTACTTATTTGTATTTTTTGTATTTTTATATTCTTTTATTATGTGTTTTATGTTCTGTCGCTGTCATTCTGTTGTACTGCGGAGCTTCTGTCACGAAAACAAATTCCTCGTATGTGTAAACATACCTGGCAATAAAGCTCATTCTGATTCTGATTCTGATAAGCAGGGGTTACGTACTCACCCACCCTCCTGTACTGGAGTCCCGCTTGCGGGGCGCCCCCTTCTGGTCTGGATCATCAGTAAGGCGATTACTATGAACATAGAACCAACCAAAACATCATAGGTCCAGGAAAGGAGACTGTAATGTGAGAGACTTTCCACCTAACCTCGATCAGGTGGAGAGCTTGTGGCTACAGGGGAATTAGGCAGGGGAGGATAAAAACAGAAGTTAAAACAGAGGTTAAAAACATCCGGAGCTACTAGGTTTTCCTATCGCTCTGATCCGGGCGAGGACGCTGCCTCGTCTGAATCACATCCCTCAGACCCTGCTTACCTCTCCGCGACCCGCGGTTCCTCTTGTCCCTGCCCTTAGGCGGGGGAGGAGCGCGAGCCACGACACTGGCCTTCTGCGCCCGTGTCGGGAAGAAACCCCCTTTCTTCCCTCCTGATGTCTGCCAGGTTCACCCACAGATGTCTCTCTGTTACCACCATGGCCGCCATAGACCTGCCCATGGCGGAGGCGGCCTGCTTGGTAGCCCGGAGAGAGAGGTCTGTGGTGCGGCGCAGCTTGGCTTCCTGGTCAGGTGAAAGGCCCTCACCTGTATCCAGGTCCTTCAGCAGGTTAGCCTGAAGCACCGCCATCATGTGCAACGAAGCCACAGCCTGACCTGCTGCTGCGTATGTCCTGCCATTTAAGCGGGATGTATCCTGGAGGGGCTTAGATGGCAAAGAGGGAGATTTAAGAGAGTACGTTTTCCCCACAGAGAGATATCTAGCCAGCGTCTCTTCAACCTCTCATAGCCGTTTTCGTGCATGCCCTCGATAGTAGCATAGCTCGTATGCTGAAACCGATGGATGCGAGAGGAAAACGGCCTCTTCCATTCCTTTTCAACTTCTGCATGCAAGTCAGGCAAGAATGGAAGGCTCACCTGGGCTGGAGGGCTATGGTCAGACAAATAACGCTCATCGAGGCGACCTCGTGATGTTACCTTTCTGGCACGCTTCCATGGCAAGCCTAATTTTGCCGTGGCGCGATCCATAACCTCTAACAGCTCCCCATACGCAGGGCAGGAGGATTGAGAAGGCTCAGCCTCAGCTTCTTCGCCACTCTCAGACATCTCCTGCTCTTTCTGGGTAGAACCCAACAGAGCACTAACTTCAGTGTCAGAATGGGTTAATGACAACGCATCCTCCTCCCAAAGTTCACTCTCGTTCGCCGCCGGAGGGTGTGAAAGGAAAAAGTCCTCTCTACACTCCTCAGCGAGATCCACCTGTGATCCCCACGAGCTCATTCTCCTCCGTGCCTCGGCAACGGCGGGTCCTGAGCCACGGGATCCAGATGGCTGTCCCTCTTTCCTCGAAAAGAGAGACAAACGAAAGCGGAGCTTTTTCACAGAAAAACACAAATTGCCCCCTCAAGGACATCGCGTGCGTGCTCTTCGCCCAAACAAGAGACGCAAAGAGTGTGTGTGTCATCGGGTGTCAGATAACGCTGACACGGATGCACACACTGTCTAAACGCCTTGCTAGTGGAAGCCATGATGATAATAATAATAGATCGCTCTTACCGTTTTGGTCGTTTCTCAGATGCACGCTTCAAACAAAACAGTCAATGAAGACGAAGAAGATGAGTGACGGGTCCTACGGGCGCGTATTTATAGTCGCGCTGGTAGTGACGTCAGAGGCTGTCGCGGGCCAACACGTTGGCGTTTTTCAAAGTATGCTTCAGACACGGGTCACGACGAGGTGTTCCCCATAGTGTCCCCTCAGAGGACGCAGTTCGAAGTTCCCTTAACAGGGAACTAAATATTAATTCAAATTTGTTTTTGAATGTCTTTTTTAGGGGTATGTTGTTACTTTGTTCATTTTTATTTCTGTTTATTAGTTGTTAGCCAACTACTCTCGGGTTGACATAATTCTGGTGATAAATTGCATTACAAGCTACTCTGTGCATTCGGTGCTATTCTCCACTAGATGGAGACCTACAATAGATGCAATGCAACATAGTTAGAAGGCAGAGGAATATACCCAATGTTAATTATTTCCATTCAGTTACCAGTGAATTAAATCTTTGAAGCCTCAACAAGAACAACATTATAATGTAACATTATGTTATAATTATAAGAGATATACACAAGAGATAGTCATATGGATTGGAAATGACATGAGGATGATGACAGAATTTCCCCCTTTTTTGTGTAAACTATTTCTTTAATGATTCAGCATAAATATGATTAAATACTGTACAGTCCAAACTGTTACAGAGAAAAGGTTGGATGTTTGAGGGAAAGTAAGCAGCCCGGTTATTTTTCAAAAATTGCATTTTATTTTGAAAGCAGACAAAACGAAGCGATTAAACAGCTTTTATTAATATTCTTTTATAATTGTATTAATACTTTTAATATATATTCTCTTTTTATAGATGGATGTATTGATATAAAAGATAGATCTGCAGCAGCTTCTCGGCTTTCATTGGCTTAGTCCATTATCTCCTCCAGATCTGGGGGAAAGAAGATCATGTTAAGATTTTTTTCATCAGTGCATAAGCATCATATTAAGATGTTATATTAATGCTAGTGTTGTACCTTTCAGACGGTCTTTAATCCAGCGCGCTTTTGGATCAGAGCAGTACTTTTCTCTCTCTGTGTAAAATCTGCAGGATAGATTAAAGAAAATGAACACAATATCATGCATATCTGTGAAATAACACAGTAGAGAGAGCTTACATTATCGCATCCACACATGGACTCAGAGCATTCTGATGCTTGTATCCAATCAGGGTAGTTGTAGCAGGTATTCTTGCTCTCGACACCTCCTTACAACAGCTCACTCCAACACGAGTGGGACGACGATCTGAAAGAGAGACTGAGATTGAAATCTTATATTGTCTGCATACTGTATATGTGTGAAAACTAGATGATTGTGATTGTGATAAGGGCTCCATCAAAGAAAACAAAACTGTGGTACCGGTTACACAATATATATTAAAAGGATCATCCACATAAAAATTTTTAATTCTGTCATCAATTACTCACTCTCGTCTCTTTCCAAACTTTTATGCTTTTCTTTCTTCTGCTGAACACAACTTAAGATATTTAAGAAAATGTTGGTATCCCAACCGTTTTGGCTCTCATTGAATTTTACTATATTTTTGGTCCATATAATGTAAGTCAATGGGAACCGAAACTGTTTAGTGACATTCTATAATTCTTTGAAATTTCTTCTTTTGCCTTCCACAGATGAAATAAAGTCATACAAGTTAGTAATGACATGAGGATGAGTAAACGATAACCGAATTTACATTGTAGATTATGCCTTAAAACATCAATACTAGTCTGAAAACAAGCTGGTTTGAATTAAATGAAAGTGTAAATCGGAAAAAAAAAGTATTTAAAAATCAGAGGATCCATAATAAAAAAAACAAAAGGCATTATAAAAAAAAATCCAGTAATAACAAATCCTAAAACTTACAGTTGACTTGCTGCGCGGTAACACACACAATAACCATCATCATCAGAGCTAATTTCCAGCAAAGCTGCATGATGTTGTAAAATATTTAGATGACCAGACAAGGAAAATGTTTGCAGGCTATCTTCTGTTTTGAAGATGCTACCTAGACTCAGGTCTTTATATATGATAATTTTGAAGACAGGATATTCACTTCCTTTACATCTCTAACCAGTAAGAGTAGCCTGCAGACCCCATGTGACAAAAGTAAAATTCATGATCACAGCAGTGTGAGATCCTAATGACAGATCATGATCCTAAGATTTCTCATCATCAGCAATAAATGAAGAGACAGTGACATTGACTTTGGTATTGAAATACTGAGTGCTGCATGTTTAGTTACTTACAGTTGCCTAGTGCACCAGTGAAACATCCCATGAGTGCGATCAGAACAGCAACGCTGATTAATCTAGAAGTCCATGCCATAGCTCTTGGTGTCCAAATCAAATCAAAGGTACATTTGGTGATGGTCAGTTAGCCAGTGTTGATTATGTAGGTGAGTTATCATGCAGAGGTCTTTTAAGTGATGTATAGTAGCACCCAGAAGGAAATAATGCGTCACAAACTTACCACCACCCTTCTGAAATCATTGCCTCAAGTGATCATCGAAGCATTCACACCTCTCACCCACAATTTTACCCATCAACATAATTTATGAGAAATGATATCCCCCCTTAGAAAGAAAATGCTAAACAGGCAACAATTCATGAAATGAGTTAAGTGGTTAAATGAGTTTAGGGGTCAATAATTTTAACAGAAAACGTACGTCTTAATTTGAAGTGTTGAGTTACTGATTTGGATGTAATTTTATGTTCTTTATCTTAGAAAAACTAAATAAACCTTATATATTTAGATCATTTTAACTGGGTGTTGAGCCATGAGCACGTTTGTTTCTGTGGATTGTTGTTGGTTTTCAACCACATTTTCATTTCAGCATTTCACACGTGTTGTGTTTTTACTATCATTCTGTGTAAGAAGTTATGGTGGTAAAAATTAAACCAGTTTTGGAATGCATTGGCCAGCTGCTTTGTCTTACATATAGTTAATATATAGCTAGAACTGTATGTATCCTAAATACACACAATTGTTTGTTACTCATATTTGTTTTTCATATATGTGTTTTTGATATTTGATGATTAAAAGTCAGAGTCAAGGATATTACAATAAAATATACATTTAAAAAAAAAAATCTGTAAAAAATGTGAAAACATACTGGTAAATTAAATGTTATTGTCATTTTCTTTAACCCTAAAAGGCGACACTGCAATGCGTAATTCAAAATGTTCGGGAAAACACCTGTAAAAAAATCAATACAGAAATATTTTTTCATATTAACAGTACATTAAATTTTACAGACTTTGAATGTATAAATAAAAGACATTAAAAAAAAAGGATCGTTTATAAATGAGGATATAATTAAACGTTTCCACTCATCTTCATATAAGATTAAAAAAAACAAAAAACAAAAAAAAAACAATCTGTTAAATAAAAATTAACCCACGGGGCATAAAAGTGACTGAAGCTAAAGGAACATTTAACTTTTGTGTTTTTAATGTCTAATGTGGTGATTATGATGATATTTTGGTATACCTTAATTAAGCTGAGGAGTCAAATATACATTAGTATATGGAAAAAAATACTTTCTCGTCAGCACTCAAATTTAAACTGTACCAATTTACTCATGCTACAGTACATAACATTTGTTTGTGGATGAAATGTACATGATCAATAGTACACATTACAATTAATAGTGCATAGCCAGAAACTAGTCATGAAGAAAAGATTAAAGATGCTAAAGAGAAAAGATGTCTGAGGAAGGACCTCTTGCACACATTCAGAACCACATAATGGGCATAATGGTGTACTCATAACATCAACCACAAAATAGAAACAGTAGATGCTGATCACAGTTTATTTGTAGTTTCAGGCTGCAGTTGTTCATGTGCATCTTCAGACGAAAAACAATCGGGTTTATTCTCATACAAAGCAGTCTAAAATGACTTGTGTCAGCCTTCTTGAATCATGAGTAAATGACACAAGTTCATAACCAGTACATTGAATGAAATCTATTTCAATGTGTGTTATTTTAAAACAGTTTTACTGTAATTTGGTTTCTGAATAAATTAAGAACTGTCACTGTCAAATTGCCATCATTTATTATTTTAAATATTAAATGTTATATATTCAAAAATGTTCAAAATAGAACCGCAAAATCTCTTAAACTTTAAATCTAGTTTCAAAATGCATAACTTTATAAATGTGTTCTCATTATGAGTTTTTTTTTTTTTTTTTTTGATGTTCATGATTGGTGAACTGTCATTTGCTTGTGTAGATCCTCCCACTCCAGTTTGGTCACTAATAGATGATGCTGGTGGTGGCATGGAAGTCAGGACCGGTGTTTGTTTCTTTAAGTTCTGCTAAAAAAAACAAAAAAAAACAACAATCTTGAATACAAGAATACTATACTTAAAGGGATACTCTACCCCAAAATTTAAATTGTCTCATTAATCACTTACCCCCATGTCGTTCCAAACCCATAAAAGCTTTGTTTGTCTTCTGAACACAATTTAAGATATTCTGAATGAAAACTGCAAGGCTTGTGACTGTCCCATAGACTGCCAAGTAACAAGTTTGACAGTGTAACTTACTTGGCAGTCTATGGGACAGTCACAAGCCTTGCAGTTTGGGGTGGAGTATTCCTTTAATGCATCACAATATGTTTTATATGTTTATACTGGTACAAATACTGTGATGTCACACCATACCTTTTGGCTTCAGCTAACTGCTCAACTTTCTTGTTCACCCATCGTTGTCTAGGATCACAGCAGAACTCTCCCTGTTCAGTCTTAGATCTGTCAAATAGAACTGAAACTTTGAAAACGCGTAAATATAACATGAGATGCTGTTGATCTCTAATCATGAAGTTTTCTTTAGAAAGGGGCTATGATTCTTACATGATGGCCTTCACACATGGAACACTTTCATTTTGCCTCCTGAAACTGCTGATGGGTTCGGTGACCTTTGCTGTGAAGACTCGAGTTCAGCATGATTTCACTTTATCTTGCGCTAAGATAGAAGAGCCAACTAAGCCTCAATATTCTGCATCTTCCAACAGATAGAATAACTTATGAACAGTTAAAACAATTTACCTGTTATAATCCAGATCACAGATGCAGTAGCAAAAACTGCTTAACCTTTCGTGAGGATCCTTCTTGTCACTTTTGTCACAGTCGATCTTCAACTCTCACTTCTTGTGTAAGAGAGAATATTTTCAAGACACTTACTAATTCGGCTTAAATAGTCAATATAACTTAAATTGAATGGGGTGCATCCTGTCCATTAAGGACATTTATTTTTGTGAATGATTTCATCATTTTCATTATGTAAACGTCATGTGCTAAATTATTATGTGTAAATGTAGATGGGGAAATCTCTGTTTGAAAACCTTCTTGTATTATATTGAATTCTAAAGTCATTTAATTGATATGAATTCAGTGCATGCTGAAAAAAAGTGTTTTATTTTAAGTATGCAAATAGGACAAGTCAGTCTATCAATAGTTTTTTTTTTATTTATTTTTATTCAGTAATTCAAAAGTCAAGTTTTTTAGTTTCATAATATTGTCACACTCATATGCTCCACTGTCAGATTCTTCTGAACTGCAACACACTTTTTTGTCAGCTTCTCATTATGACGGCATCATTTACTGACAGATTGGAATACATTGACAACTGCAAGTCTATTATATTTTGAAAATGGATATATAAAAACTAAGTTCATATATTAAAATATATAATAAAATGAGTGAAATGTAGACAGAACAAAAAGTAGTTCACCCAAAAAAGGTGGTCATTATTTACACACACACACACACACACACACACACACACACACACACACACACACACACACACACACACACACACACACACACACACACACACACACACACACACACACACACACACACACACACACACACGTGTTCTCAGTATTTTTTTTTCATCGTCTTTTGCATTCCACATATTAGCACACCTGGGTGTCTACGAACATAACATTGTCCAATCATGACTTCCTGTTTCATAGGAGCATAAATATGAGTAAATACCAAGTCAAATTTCATCATCCACCACAACAGAATATAGTTCTGATGTGTGGAACAAGATTTTTGCGCTTCACTAAGTAGAAAGTGGCTGTAAGAAAATAGTTAAAGCATTGAAAATACCCATTTGTTGATGTGTGTATGTATCATCGTAATGCACGATAAGGAGGAGAGTTTGAGTGGCCAAAGACTCTCTAAGGATCACATCTGGAGAACTGCAGATATAATTTGAGTCTTGGAGTCAAAACGCCTCAACCAATCAATCGATGAAAATCCTCACATCAGCATCACCACATGTTGTTAAGGAGGGTTTCAAGAGAAAATAATCCTCTGCCCTCATCCAAAAACAAACTCCGGAGATTCAGTTGTCAGACACTACTTGAACTTCAGATGAAACAAAATAAAAAAGTAACTTTTTGGCACACACAAGATGGGTTAAAGTAAACACAAGGTAAAAAAGTACCCCATGCCTACAGTTAAATGCACTACTGAATCATTAATGGTTTGTGCATTTCTCTGCCATAGGTCCTGGACATCTTGTTCAGGTATATGGTATCATGGATTCTATCAACCAACAGATAAAAAAAATCTAAACCTGACTGACTCTTATAATAAGCATCAAGACAATGAACCAAAAACAAACATCGAAATCAACACAAAAATGGGTTAGGCTCTCTCCAGGTTGCAAATAGTATTAAGTAAAAGGGGGCAATAACTGTGGCCACCATGAGGTGGAGAAACACATTTATTTCATAATAAGATCCCCCTTCATTTGTTAGACTTCAGTTGAAAGGTTAGATTTTTCTTGAATGGAAGATGAAAAGGATAAACATTTATTTTCACAGCCTTTGTTTATATTTGATTTTTTATTAAATAATTAATTTCTAACATGGTCCTGAAGGCTGACAAGTCTGACTTGTCTGACATCAGTACTCACAGCTGACAGTCATTAATCTGGAGGAAGGTGATGCACAGTTCCCATCATTAGAGTGTTGCAGAGAAACGGAACGTATGACACTGCTGTTTCATCAGACAGCAGGGTGTGAGTCTCTGTTCATCTCATCTCTACTGCGACCTCTGGGTTAAATCTGTGTCAGAATACTTGTGAAACGCACGCTACCTTTTGTAAGAGGTCGCTAACCTCTCCTCATTGCTGTATGCCTCAGGCCTTTAATCATAGGTCAAGACCGTCTCAGTAGACAATCAGAATTAAACTGACTTACATTCTGTTAACTGGTATTCAAAAAAATTAGATTCCACAATATTTTATATAGTTGAAAAGTGATATTTAGTAGTGTTTATTAAAGTTTCTCATTGTTTATATACATACTGCATCCGATAAACTTTTTTAAGCACTGTTAGAAAGGTAACTGATGTTTGTCATTAGAAAAAAAGAGAAATAATATTACATGAGTGATAATAGGAAAATAAATATATGCTCTGTTAAATTAGAAATAAAATAAATATATTAAACAATAACATACACGTCTGCAAATGTGTAATACGTTTAGTTCTAAAAAAGAAATTAAAGATTTATAAATAAAGCCTTATAAATAAAACATCAATATTTGAAAAATAAATAAAAAGACAAAGGGATAACCATACTGTGTAACCAAGTGTGAAAGCAGATTGTTTCCTTTGTGCAATGTGTTCAGCATATTTCTCCAGTGTAGAAGAGCCGTGTGTGTTTACGGCTTAGAGCAGAATTGTGTAACAGGGATGGAAAAGGATTCTTGCTGGTACGACTGGTGAAGACCAAGTTCTTGGTGAAGTTCACACATGTTTAGTCCCCAAGTGTGTATCTTAAGATTTAGTCTTATTCTCACATATTACACCATTCTGTTGAATTAGAACAGAAGAAAAACAGGTTAGGAAGTGGCCATTTTCTTGATATATATGCCAACATATACAATGTGTTGGTATAAACCCTGCAGAGGTCGTCATGTTTTATTCAGTTTAGCTGATCTGTATTATTCACTCCACAGATTTTTTCAAATTCTAACCTTTCGTAGACGTTTTATCCTTCTAATGAGCCATGGAGCGTTTGGATCAATGCAGTGCAACCCTTCATCTTTATCAATGAACCTGTATAGATGAAAGGAGAAAATGCATTTAGACTGCATATATAGACTAATTAAAATGCTCTTTAACAAAGAGAGTTCTTAAAAGGTGATTTTCTTTAAATGTTGCTCAACTGACTTACACTACTGCTGCAGGACATTTGCGTGTTGCAGGAAGGATGTAACAACTTGTTATTTTGTTCAATGGTTCTGTATTCTTAAGCATCTCCATTTTGCAGCAGGTTGGATTTTTAGGGTCATGAGAGATCACTGAAAGCAGACAGAAAAAATCATCCTTAAATAAAAGTTTTTCCCATTTTAGGTTGATTTCAGAAGCTCTCAATTTATAATGGCCTTCAGTTAAAATAAAAACACTCTTCAAATGTCCTTGAAAATGAAAAGTGTAAGACTGCAAAAAAAGTGTATTTTCATTAAAATCTCTAAGAATCCTTAACATGATAAATTTACTTGAAGCAAAGTTGCATAAACTTGTTTTGAGTAGATTTTTTTCTTAACCCATCAACCAATTATTTTTTTGCTCAGGCATTATCCTAATTTCACAAGGTAAAAAATTATGTATTTTTAATTCGATTAAATAATTTTCTGTAAGTTTTGAGTGCAAATGTCAGTTAGTGTGCAGTAGTCGAAGGATACTCACCTCCTGATGTAAAAGCACACAGAAATATAACCAAAGAAAACAAACAGATCATTTGATGAGATGCTGAGGACAGGTGCATGTTTGCTGAGGGATCCTATGTGCTGTTAGTCTCCACAAACGGTTTGCGGCCTTTGGGTGGCTTTTTGCTTTTATGTCCACAGAAAAAGGGAACTATTGTCATATGAAAAATGCGAATGGAATATCTTGCGCCATGATTAATCATTCTGAAGCATTACGCTGTTATTGAGCTATTGAGGCTACTTCTTAAAGATGAACATTTACAGTTATCCAAGTTGTTGCTTCACAGCGAGATTAGCTAAATTATCTCATTGTTTGATATGACAAGTCAAGAATGACATGAATTATTTGAGCGTAACATCATGTTTAGGGTTTCTCTGAAATTCATCATTGGACAATCTTGACATATGAAAGGATTGTCACTGGACATTCTAGAAATCACTGGACACTCTGTGAAAGGAGTGTAAAATACAGGACTGAATAATGGAACATGTGATGCTTTGTCACTGTTCTTTAATTTTGCAAAAATTATTTAATCAGGACAAAACATTGAGAATGAAGTAACCGTGCCACAAAAGATCAGCGCTGTCGACAAGTTTATTACACTAATATGTGAATAAACACAAATAACACATTTAAATTAAATAATTCATGCAGACAGGATATAAGAAAGTGAAACCAGTAACATTTTAACTGCTAAGCAGCTTGTGTGAAAAACCACAACATGTTTCCTTCGTGCAAAATGTTCAATTGGAAAAATGTGGTGCATGCAAAAATGTGGTGGGTATTATACTAAATCTTTCTTTTAGCCAACCAGAATATTAATCAATAATATGTTTTTTTTTGGTTTTATGTCTTTTACTTTGTTTACTCAGAACTCGTAGTCTGTGATAGAAAGTGATATATCTGTGCTGAATTACCACTTAAAAAGAAGTTCATCCGTAGATGCAAATTTGCTGAAAATGTATTCACCCTCAGACCATTCAAGATGTAGATGAGTTTGTTTCTTCATCAGAACAGATTTTAAGAAATTTGGCATTACATGACTTGCTCACCAATGGATCCTCTGCAGTGAATGGGTGCCGTCAGAAAGAGAGTCCAAACAGCTGATTAAAACATCACAATAATCCACAATTAATCCACACTCCAGTCCATCAAGGCAAGTAAAAAACTGTGTGTTTGTAAGAAACAAATCCACCATTAAGCTGTTTATACTCTCATTCTGATGGCACCCATTCACTGCACAGGATCCATTAGTCAGCCAGAGATTTTACAGAATGGCTATAATTAAATAATTAAAAATGTAAATCATAAAATAAAATGCAATAAATGTAGAATATTGAAGGTATTGGTGTAGTAAACACTGTTGTTCATAATAATGATTATAATACAAAAATATTGAAAATAATTCAAAATTCATTTCAAATTGTATAATGGACTTGTGACTCTAAACCTTACAGTTACTGTGACAACTAACCCCAGTGTTCAGTATACATAATTGCCTTATTTGGACTTGACCATAAATGCTAGTCTATGAATGTAACTTCTCACACCCTCGTTCTCTTTTATATATTTGTAACAAGGGAATATACTACGTACAAAATTACCAATAAGTGCAATAAATTCCAGCCAAGAGGAGTTATTTTAGTGTGTGCTGGATAGTTATAGTCCAAGTAAGTTTGAGGCTTTAGTCACAGTTATGGCAGGAAATCCCCACAGTCACATGACAGCAGAGTCATAGATGGTTGTCTGTTTTTAGAGATTTCCTGTGCATCATTTTGGTAACATGACAGCTTCAACCCATTTCGAAACATGAGAGACTATTTTTAACCCCGTTGACTTGACTTGACAGATCAGCCACAGTGTTAACATGCATGCATTTTTTTTTCTTGTGCGATTTTACCAACACATAGGAGATTGAGGGAATTGTCCGTGGAACTTAAAAGTTCTGTCTGCTCAGTATCAGACTCGTTCTCAAACTAACTTGAAAAAAAAAATTAAATAACAATAATAATAATAATTCTGAATCATTTATTGGCTTATAAAGTTGCACAAAGAATTAGCTGGGTTGTGAGGTGACAGTATATATTATGTACTCATAATATATCAATACACAATATACATTTTAGACAGGGTTCGAAATTACTTAGGACTCTTGGGGGGTCCCCTAAAATTTAATTATTAAAGGTTCTGAAGACTACCTTGCTTCACGATATACTGTAGGCAAAATTATATGGACCAGTGTTGAAAGTGGGATAATGGTCTTGGGATGTTTCCCTTGCCCCGCTGCAAATATCTAGATACTTACATTGCCACCAACCCCTGCCATCTTACCCCTGTAGGCACATAGAGTAAAATGAAATTCTGAAAAACTATCACTTCTTCTTGCTTTACTACTCCTTCCTCTTAGGGCTAGTGCCTCTGCATAGAAAATAATAAACAAAGTACAAGCATATATAAATGCAATAGAACAAAAATACATGTAAAATAAAGCAGTGCTTTTGGTTTCTCAAGTAAATTAACTGTATTAAGTTACAGACATTGAATAACCAAATGTAAAATAACACTGCCTTCACTGTACACATTAAATATGGTTCATACAATTAATACAGTTTACCTTTAGCTACAAAAATGTTTTTTGTCTTTTGTTTTTTGATTAACTTTGGTGACAAACAGCTGCAGGTATATTGTGTTGCTGTCCCTTTAAGACGAATACATGTATCTAATACTGGTAATGGAGGCGTTAGGAAAAATGGCGGAAGGAGGAGCGGAGTGGGGAGACACCTCGGAGGATGATAATGGTCAAGATATGGAGTATCAGGAAGTAAGATACAATAAAAGGAAAAAAAAACAGTAGTTTGGGTGATGGATCTGATTGTGGACAAACAAAACACATGAGAAGTGAAGCTATTAAAAAGATGTCAGGAAAAGAAATCAAAGTGATTATTACGTTTGCTAAGCAGACAGAACAGCAAGCCCATCCTATCAAATTATCGAAAATAATCGAGAAAGAGATAGGAGTAGTGAAAGCTGTATCTTGTCTTAGCAATGGAAGAATAATGATTAAATGCATGGATCAGAATCAGAAAGGAAAAATAATGACAATGAAAATGCTAGCAGGGGCACGGATAACGTGCACAGAAATAGGCAATAAAGTTCAAGGTGTTATTTCGGGAGTACCTCTTAATGTAAGTATGGATGATATCAAAGGCAGTCTGAGTGGAGGCACAGTCATTTCTGCTAGAAGGCTACAGATGTGGAAAGACAATAAAAAATGTGAAAGCATGAGCGTGATGATACAGTTTGAAGGGAATAATCTGCCGATAAGAGTAAAACAAGGATTTATAAGCTTCTCAGTGAGAGAGTATGTACCTCCGCCTTTAAGGTGCTTCAAATGCCAACGCATGGGACATACTGCTAGTGTCTGTAAAGGGAAAATGCGTTGTGCAAAATGTGGGGGAGAACATGATTATGATTATGTGAGGAGGGTGCAGAGATAAAATGTTGTAATTGCGGAGGAAGACACAGTGCAGCATATGCAGGATGCCCAGTACAACAAGAAGCCCGTGAAGTACAAAAAATAAAAACAGTACAACATTTAACATATGCAGAAGCAACTCGTCAGGTGAAAGGTGCAGTAGAAACAAAAAGGACTAATGTGCAAGGAACTATGGCAGAATCCTTTCCTCAGAAAGATGTAAATGATGTGAGAAATAAACCAGATCAACATGTTGTGATGAACAAAATTGATTTTGTGGCTTTTATTTGTGCCGTGGTTAATGGTACCTCGCAAGTGGAAAGGAAGTCGAATAAGATAAAGATTATTGTTGGGTGTGCTAATAAATTTCTGAAGTTAGAAGGCGTTACAGCAGAGGAGGTCCACAAGATTTTGAAAGCTAAGGAAGGAAATGTAGCTTTGGATATGACTCAGAATAATACTTAGGTATAATGCCTTTCCTATTACTACATTGGAACGCCAGGAGCTTAATATCAAATGGGCAAGGTTTTAAAAAATATATCGTAGAAATGGGAAAATTGCCAGACATCATGTGTATTCAGGAGACATGGTTAAATAGCTCCTTGGATTTTAAGACTGATGGATATGTAGTTGAAAGGAAAGACAGAGAAGATGGAAGAGGTGGAGGATGTGCAACATTTATTAAAGAGAGCATAGCATATAAAAGAGTATTCATAAGTAAAAGTTTAGAATGTGTAACCATAGAAGTACTGGGAAAACATGAAGGAATCTGTTGAAAAGGCCAGCGATGCATATATTGAGACATTAGCGCCCCCTTGTGACTTAAGACGCATTACTCTAATGACTCAGTAATTTTCCTTTTAACGGGTCGATATTGACCAGAAGCAGTTCGGAGAGCTCGTATAGAGACTTCGCTAGTGTCCTGCTGTTACTGTTGTTGTTGCAGAGTGCGTTCATATAGAAGTGAGTGATTTGTTTTATGTTATTCATTATCTTTAAAGAGCTGCGATTTGAATGTGAGATTGACTGTATCTGCGTTAGTTAGTTATAATCGCGTATGTACGCAACACGCATTGTCGATTGCATCATCCATATACGGCGCTAGTGAAAGCATACACAGACAGTTATATATTGATATTTACGTATTATATTGTAATTATGTGTCCCTTTGGGTCGTTTTTTGGTTATGTGTATGTTCTTATTTACTTTGAAAAGGGAGATTGTTCATTTTAATGAAACCATATGTATCGATTCCAGTCAGCTCACGTGTCAGAGAACGTGATGCCATTTTTCTTAAGTGCTATAGTCTCTACATGTCTGAATCGATTGCTATGTGTATAATTATATACATAATGTACGTATAATTGACAGATTGTGTTCATTCTTGTTATTACTGTTCATGACTAATTTAGTATTATTATTTTCTGTTTGTTTTAGAACCACTCATACTACGTTACACTCCAAACTACTCTGTCATACCCTCAACTACTTGTACTGCAATTGTTCACTCAACTCAATTCTACGACTGTAACTGTCTCTACAAGCCTCAATCCATTAAAGTGTACTTCGTCTCTGACCGGACGACTTATGTCTGCTCAATATCCACCAGCACCACACTAGTCTACCCAACAGAATCAGAATTACAAATTTCTACAATCCATGTAAAGAAATAAGTAATGCTATATTAAAAGAAATGATGGGTAGTATTCAGGGCAAATTTATCATATGTGGGGTATGTCTTTGGGGTAGTAAAAATACAGATAACAATGGGGTAATCATAGAAGAATTTATGGAAGAAAACTCACTTGTGTGCTTGAATGATGGGAAACCAACAAGAATGGATATAGTAAAAGGTGGTATGTCATGTTTGGATCTAACAATAATGTCAGCAGCTTTAGCTGGTAAGTGTACTTGGAGTGTACTTGACGATAACTTGGGCAGCGATCATTGGCCTGTAATATGTGAGATCCAGAGTACAGTTCAAAAGGAAAGTATGGGTCAATTTGCAAGATGGGGATTTAGGCAGGCAAATTGGGAGGAGTTTTATATGTTGTGTGAAGAAAATTTCATAAATATTAAGATGGAAGGAAATATTGAAGAGAAATATAATAAGGTAGTAGGAGGAATAATTTCTGCAGCAAATCAGACTATACCATTAATAACAGGTAATGGAAAGAAAAAGAAAAATGTGCCATGGTGGTCTGAAGAGTGCTCAGTGGCAGTGAGAGAGAGGAATAAGGCATTCTAATTTTAAATTTTTTAATTTAAGGATTTTAAAAAGAGTAATAACTCAAGATAACGTAATAGAATATCAGAAAAAAGGGCTACTGCAAGGAAGGTAATTAAAAGCGCAAAGAGAAAGGCTTGGCAGGAATTCTGTAATACAATTGGGAGAGAAACTGGAATGAATGTGATTTGGAGAATGATTAGGAACATGAATGGTGTTAATAGTTGTAAGAAGATTCCTGTAATTGAAGAGGAAGGGAAAGTGGCCATAACAAATAAAGAGAAGACAGAAGTCCTAGCTAAAACTTTTTCTAAAGTCCATAGTACTGAAAATTTAAGTGACAAATTTTTGAATAGAAGACAGGAATTAAGCAGAATATATGAGAACGTTCGTGTGAAAAAACAAGGAGCTGAAAATAGTATGGATGAGGATTTTAATACTTTTGAGTTAAAAATAGCTATTAACAACTCAAAGAATACAACTCCAGGGAAAGACATGATTACTTATAGCATGTTAAAAAAGTTACCAGAGATAGCAATTAAAACAATGTTGGATTTATATAATCATATATGGAATGAAGGTTATTTACCCAAAGATTGGAAAAGTGCAATAGTAATACCAGTAGTGAAACCAGGTAAGGATGCAACAAAATCTAATAGCTACAGGCCAATTGCATCTACATTATGCAAAGTAATGGAGAAAATGTTAGCGAGAAGGTTAAATTATTTTCTGGAAAAGAAAGAAATATTTACACCAGTTCAGTGTGGTTTTAGGAAAAAAAGAACAACAATGGATGCTCTTTTATTGTTTGAAAATGAGGTTAGGAAGGCACTAATAATGAAGGAGTTTCTTGTCGCAGTTTTCTTTTATATTGAAAAAGCGTATGACACTCTATGGAGGGAAGGACTGTTAATTAAGTTAGATAGAATTGGTGTAGGTGGGAGAATGTATAACTGGATATTAGATTTTTTATTTGAACGTACATTTCAGGTAAGAATAGGTGAAGAAACATCAGCATCATATGGTATCCTGAATGGTACCCCAAAAGGAAGCGTGATTAGCCCAATTTTATTTAATTTAATGATCAATGATATATTTGAAAAAGTTAAACAAAGCATTGGGAAGGCATTGTATGCGGATGATGGTGCTATATGGAAAAGAGGTAGGAATATAGGAAATGTAATTAAAGGAGTACAAGAAACTATAAATGAAGTTGAAAGATGGTCAGTAGACTGGGGAATGAAGTTTTCAGTATCAAAAGCTCAATATATGGTTTTCTCAAGGAAAAAGAAAATTGAACAGATTACATTGAAATTATATGATCAACTGTTAGAAAGAGTGATAGAGTTTAAGTATCTTGGTTTAATCTTTGATGAGAAGATGACTTGGAAACAACATATTAAGAAAATTTAAAATAAATGCAAAAGAGTAATAAATTGTATGACCTCAATAACTAAATATGAATGGGGAGCAAGGAAAAGTGCAATGTTATGTATATATCAACAGTGTTGGGAAGGTTACTTTGGAAATGTAATCGGTTACAGATTACAAGTTACCCTGTTTAAAATGTAATAGTAGTGTACCTTTTCAATTGCTTTATTAAAGTAATGTAACTAATTACTTTTGAGTACTTTTTGATTACTTTTCTAAATTTGTGAAATTTAAAGAATAATAAATAAAAGCATATACATCAACTTAAATACATTTATCTAATAAGCATGTGACGTATTCTTTGTAATAAACTCCTGAAACATTGGTGTTTTTTTGAAACTGCTGTTTCTTTGTATATGATGATAGTTTTCTCAAAATAAGTAAAATGCACATGAAGTGACACAGACCAGTTCTAGAAATTATGTTTATGTGCTCGTGTACTCCTATACTGAGGCAGCAGAGGTTGAAAACAGTGCGAGCTTCAGTAGGCCTATATATGTGTAGTAAATGAAACCATGTCTTTGCCATTAATTTACAGGAGGGGCGGACTGGGAAAAAAATTCAGACTGGAAAATTCAAACTCATACAAACAAATTCATGGACAATACTATTTTTTGTATGGACCTGACATAAAAAAGGTTTAAATCTTTAATTTGGGGACATGCAAAATAATTATAAGTTCTCTCCTGAACTGTACCTTCACTTCCATTTTTCTCTTCAGTCTCTTTATTTTGCCCTGTTATCCATCTCTCTCGTGACTTTAATACTCAAGATTGAACAAAACTATACTTTACAATACAATACTCTACAATACTACAATATCTTTATAGAAAAATCCTAATACTGTACACGAGTCATGTTTTTCCCTTACAAAAAATTACCATGCTTTTATTAGCCTATATAAAAGTAAAATAACCTTGTTTTGTTTGTTTTTTTTGCAAATGGATTTGTATTTATTTTTAAATAAATACATTTGTAAAATAATTTTACATTTTTGGTGATCACAGTTAAACAATAGTAACCATTTTCTCTGGATTTATAGTTAAATATTAAAATGTTAATTTTCGTAAGGGTTGTGTTGTTGTCTGTCGTAGCTCCCCCTAAACCTATAAAAAAAAATCGGATTTTTTTTTCAGATAAATTCCTACTGTAACATTACAACAGATAATAATGATGTCCTTTATATAGTTTTTTGAGTGATGACTGATGAGCAACGTGCTGCTGCTTGATTAAATAAATAAAAAACAAAGACAAAAAAGCATCTTTACAGATGAAACTGACCTAAAACCCTGAACAGGAGTTCTGCTTCTCTGCTCCAGCGCGCTTCCATAGTCTCTCTCTCTCTCTCCCTCTCTCCCTCTCTCTCTCTCGCATTGATTACTCTGAGTTGATCCAAACCGTTTGGCGGAGGCGCGGAGAGCGCGCGAGTCATGACTAACACTTCATGACTTATTAGAGATTTAATTATCAAATGGCGGATTCGCAAATGATCGCGAATTATTAGGGCGGTATGTCTCACAATAGTCAGTGCAATTTGGGAAATAAATCAGTTAAATCTAATCCCCTTTGTAATCGTAAAAAAATTCATAAGTAACTGTAATTTAATTACTCATTTTTTCTTAGTAACTGTAACTAATTACAGTTACTATAATTTTGTAATTAAATTACGTAACGCCGTTACATGTAACTAGTTACTCCCCAACACTGTATATCAAGCCCTATTACGTTCTAGCATAGATTACGGATGTGCAGTATATGGTGATGCAGCTAAATCTCAGTTAAAGAAACTGGAGAACATACAATCTAGAGCACTTAGAATCTGCTGTGGAGCTATAAGGTCAACTCCTCTAGATGCTGTCATGGTTGAAATGGGGGAAATGCCATTAGACCTGAGAAGAGAAAAGCTTGCCATGATGTATTGGGCTAACTTAAAAGGTGGTAAGAAGAATCATTGTACACGCGTAATATTAAATGACTGTTGGGAATATAAAAAGAATGCAGGAAATAGCTTTGGCTGGAAATATGGACAGTGGGTCAAGGATTATGGTATAGAGGATGAAGCAATTTGTCCTAACATGCCGTTAAGTGGTGTGGCAGTGTGGAATATTACTGAACCTGTTGTTGAAATGAGATTATTGGAGGCTCGGGAAAAAGCAGAAGAAATATGCAGTAATAGTTATAGAGTTAATGTTTTTATGAGAGAAAACTTTAATTCTTTTGTGCAGATTTATACAGATGGATCTAAGGATCCAATTGAGCAAAAAGTGGGCATAGGAGTGTATATTCCAAATTTTAAGACAGAAATAAGCTTGAGGCTATGTAACAAACCGTCTGTGTACTCTACTGAGGTAACTGCAATTATAATAGGACTACAATGGGTTGAACAGGTTAGGCCAAACTGGATTTTAATTTTCTCAGATTCTTCATCAGCTCTTAAAAGTATAAAGTCTACAAAAAGTAATAGAGAAGATTTGTTAATGGAAATTTATACTTTATTGTACAGATTGAAAATGGACGGTATAACTGTATATTTTTGTTGGGTGCCAGCACATATCGGGATAATTGGGAATGAAATAGCTGATAAATTAGCAAAAGAGGCATTAAAGAAAAACATGGTGGAAGTTAAAGTCCCTTTGGGTAGAAGTGAAATAAAATCTGACATTAATAGGAAATTAATACAAGAATGGCAACAAAGATGGGAAAATAGCAGAACAGGTAGGTGGTTTTATAGTATTGAGAAATCCGTAGGGAAAAAAGTACAGTTTTTTGGAAGATATAGAAAAGAAGAAGTAATGATATCTAGATTAAAGAATGGGACATACAGAATTAAACTCAACATTAGCATTAATGGGGAAGCATGAAAGTGGGATGTGTAACGAATGTAATATTTTAGAAACAGTTGAGCATGTGCTTTTTAATTGTGGTAAATATGATGATCAGCGTGACAGTCTTTTTAATAGTATTACGAATAGGCCAGTGAGCGTTGTGGATCTTCTGGGGAAGGGTTTAAGTGACAATCAGATATATAGGGCTGTTTTAACCTTTTTGGAGGTTACAGGTCTATGCTACAGGATATAGAAATATAGGGTCTGAGGGTGAGATGTATGGTGCCTCTGCCTGCCTTAAAGGCTTAGGAGCCCAGTATGGAAGTTGGAGGAGCTGAACACGCAGCGTCAGCTGAAGCCTGGGTTCTGATCCTTTGGGGTGGGTGGGGTATCCACCTCCCTTCAATACCTCCCTTCAACCTCCCTTTTTTTAACTTTGTTGAAAACAATACAGATTCATCACCCAGGTGGATAAAATATTCAGTAGGTGGCGGTAATGCTCCTATGGAGTGAACGGCCAAACAACTAAAAGAAGAAGAAGAATACTGATAATGACCAATCGGCAACATTCTGATCTGAAAAATGAAGCCTACCCGGAAGTGCGAAAAACTGCAATACATCGAAAATCCGCCAGGGGAAGGTCCCAAAAGGGAGCAAATGTCCATAGCCCCCATGTTAATATTGATAAAACTGAAATTTAACAAAAAGAGACTGGGTTGAGTTTTGTCATTTTAAATTTTAATACAACGAAGATGATCTGTAATGTTGTTTACTGCAAAATCTGTTGTTTAGTACAAATGCACATATTGCCTGAGCTGAGTGAAGCGCGCTGCGTCAGAAGGTGGGCGGGGTTAGGATTTCCCAAGATTTTCCAAGATGGCGCAGCCCATACCCCCCATAAACGGCTTCAAACCCGTTCTTCAGAAAGTCTATGGGTGACGTCACAGACGCTTTGTCCATATTTTTTTACAGTCTATGGTAATGACACGCATCTGTTTTCTTTCTCTGACTGCGTTTACGGGGAAACTCATTGAAACGTACACTTTGACATATTTTTTTCGAGCACATCGTTATTTTTTTTTCCCGTTCAAATACAAATTGATAAGAAAGACAAGGGAACTCGCTATTCACGAACTTCACGTGCTGTTTGCGACTGCGTGGCTCTGTGCGCCGACAGACAGACCAGTATACATTTGGATGTTTAACATAAATATATAACCAACTGATACAGCAAAGACAACGTCGGCAGTATTGACGGCAAAATAGGCTACATCATATTTCGTTCTGTATTGACAGGGAGTTTTTTAAGCAGAATTTGATGAAAACTTGATGCAGTTGCAGATACCATAGAGAGTAAAAGAAACACTAGGCAGGAGGCGCCGAAAAGCGCGCTGGTTTTGCATCCCTGATATCTGCAATTTCCCCCAACAGCTATGTTATGACATAAGCACAATTTACCCTTGAAAAAAGTCGGTGATCTTTCGTTTTCTCTATTTCTCTCCATGTGCAGGATTCCAAATTAAGAAAAATAATATTAGCTTCTTTACCAAGCTCTCATGTACATTCATGCTCAAATTACATTCACTTTAATCAACTCACAGACTTTAATTAAGTACTGGTTATCTTTCGTAATCACTGACTGGACAAGTAGATTGTTAAACTAGCTTTGAATAACTAGTCTAGCTGCTCGTTCTGCTAGCTGGCAGATCATTTAGCTTCATACACATAAATTACAGCTAGCAAGAAACGTTGACAAAAGTACTCTTCTAATCATTACACTGGGTATATAGTTAATGCAACTTTTGATATAGGAACTCGAACTCCTAATATTTTACTATAAGCAATTATGGAGATATAAACACAATTGAAGCACTTACAGGATTTTCATTCAGGATTTCACTCTTTGTGATGTCTCGTTTTGCCGTGTTCATCTAGTACGTGTCTGCGGGAGCACCACCATGCTGAACTCACATTTAGCTAATAGCTGCCCTGATTGCTGCCTCGCGCTAGGAAATAAATTAATAACTGTTATAAATACAAAACGTCACTAAAATCTATAATTTTCACAATTTTTAATGTTAAAATATATTTGTTGGGGACCCCCCAAAATCCAAAAATGAATTCTTATGGGGGGTCCCTAATGACTTATGGAGGGTCCGGGACCCCCCCAGACCCCCCTCATTTCGAACCCTGATTTTAGATGACATTAAAAATATATATACAGAATTTACAAAATTACTCAACTATGATCAGATTGATAAAAAAGGAGTGTAAAAATGTATATAAGATAAATCAGTATTTGGCATGGAATGCATTATATATTGGTACCATATTGTCCATCGTCTAATATAAATTGTATTTTATTAAATATGAAATAACCTTTTAAATTATTAGTATTGTGTTCTCACACAAAATCATTGAAATATAGTTCTTCCTCCTACATCTTAATTTCTAGCACACATTTTTTTTTTCCACACAAACATTTTGTGAGAAAAAGTGGCAGTGCAAATGCATTGAAAATATTTTTACGTTCAACTTTTTTTCCCATCGCCATGTGCCTTTAGAGGTATAAAGTTCATTTAGGGAACACATTCACTATTAAATAATAGTTTTCCCTCAATAAAATCCTAATTTACTGCTTATTAATAGTAAGTAAGGCTGCCTAAAAATGTGTTATCTTGAGAACATATTTCTTGACTTCCCATTAGAGTGGAATTAGTCCAGGTAACAAATTTGTTTAATTTTTAATTTATTTTTTACTTGGATCAATAAATTTAAGCAAATGTTACCCCACTGCCTTAAATTTTTAAATAAAGATAACAAAACACTTTTTTTTATTTTTATTTATTTAACGGTATAGAAAACACTTTCATTCATATTTAAATTGAACAACCACTGACAGTTGATTTTACAAAAAATAAATAACACTGGCATGGGATTGAGAAACATAAATAGTAGCATTTCAATTCCTCAGATCAATACAAAAGGGATTATTTTTTATTTCATACCTCAATATGAAAATCAGAAGGCTAAACACTGCATATTAACCCTGCACAAGTTTACATGCACTTCCCCCACCATAATGCAAGCTATTGGTCAAAATGAGAAAACAATATATTATATAATATATGTATATATAAATAATCAGAATTCATGCTCTGAATTTAACCCATCCAAAGTGCACACACACACTGTGAACACACACCCGGAGCAGTGGGCAGCCATTTATGCAGCGGTGCCCGGGGAGCAGTTGGGGGTTCAGTGCCTTGCTCAAGGGCACTTCAGTCATGGTACTGCCGGCCCGAGACTCAAACCCACAAACTTAGGGTTAGGAGTCAAACTCTCTAACCATTAGGCCATGACTTCCCCAATATAAGGCAAAAGCAATCACATTTAGTAAAAAAAAAAAATTAGTGTACTTTACTTCTGTATCATAAAATTTGAATGGACAGCACATGGAAGCACAAAGATCTGAACCGTCAGATTCTAAATTTCGAAACGCAACATGACCAGACAGAAGTGTTAACATCAGAAGGATCTTGAAAGTTTCCAAACTCTCCCCCATCATTTTGCAATTTAGTGGTTATAAAACAAGAAACAGAAAAAGGAAAGCAAAAGCACTTGTCAATTTGAAGGAAAATCTGTACATTACTGTATGGGAAAACGAGACGTGAAACAACATTTGTTTTCATGAGAACATGCATATTCATAACATGATAAACTTTAATGTGCATTCTAAAAAGTGGTGAATGGCTCAAAAGTATGGTGACGCATTGCTGCCAAACACATATAATTTTTTTCCATTCACTTATGTCGTAATAATGTTATGTAATTTTAACACCATCTTTTCTCTTTAAAATGACATCTTTTCTCGTAATAACGAGATGTTTTCTCATTAAAACGTCATCTTGTTAAAACAACATCTTTTCTCGTAATAATGAGAAGTTCACATATGTTTAGTCCCCAAGTATGTATTTTAAGATTTAGTCTTATTCTCATATATAAAACCATTCTGTTGAATTAAAACAGAAGAAAAACAGGTTAGGAAGTGGCCGTTTTCTTGATATATATGCCAATATACACAATGTGTTGGTATAAACCCTGCAGAGGTCGTCATGTTTTATTCAGTTTAGTTGTTCCGTATTATTCACTCCACAGATTTTTTCAAAAATGTAATCTGTAAATTCTAGCCTTTCGTAGACGTTTTATCCTTTTAATGAGCCATGGAGCGTTTGGATCAATGCAGTGTAACCCTTCATCTTTATCAATGAACCTGAATAGATGAAAGGAGAAAATGCATTTAGA